>NW_017805826.1:2295448-2328038 GCF_001891065.2 Hippocampus comes
TCTCTCTCTCTCTCTCTCTATGGAGGTGTGTGTGTGTGTGTGTGTGTGTGTGTGTGTGTGTGTGTGTGTGTGTCAAATAATATGTCACTGCCCAAATGGTTTGAGTGTCTTTAGGGGCCACAGTAACAAGACAATATAATCATAGTACCACACTTGTACCAAGCAATTCTAAATTTGTTAGTCTGTACATCTGGTTTCACTTTTTGTATTTTTGTTCTTATAGGACCCATGAGACCTCCAGAAAAATAACAGATTGCTGACCCAGAGGTTATTGTTGATCATGCTACAGACTTTACCTTTCCTTTGGTTTCTGTGTTTATTGGCGTCAGCCAGTTATTTTGGACTGTCCTCGAAATTACATACACTCGAGTTAGTATGTTTTCTTCTGATCTTCCACTTATAGTTTTGACTTAACAACCCAGAAAAGTTAATTACATGTTAAATATAATTTTCTTGTACGTTTTATGGCAGGAGGGGTTTCTCCTATCTCTCAAGATGATTGCATTGTTAGGCTTTGCAAGAAATTGTAATAAGCCCTTATAGAATTTAGAAAAAAATAATGCACAGTGAAAAGTTTAAAACTTAAAGGACACCTTTTTACAATATTTCTTAGCACCTGTTCTCAGTATTTTGATTGCACAATTCTCCAAAGCATGTTTCCTTCAAGCTTTTAATTTGTCACTCCTAGTTAAGGTTTTCTGTAAAACTGACACGTAAAATAAAAGAGAATCAAATATACTGTAATATTGTGTATTCAAATCACCAAATGCTCAAGCAAATCATATTATTTCATCTCACCAAAGTCTGCCATCGCATGCGAAAATCCATTGACAGGCCAACGGAAATCAAGGCAGCTGTTATGGAAATTAGGAACCTTCAAACAACTGCTACACACAGAGTAGCAACACATATTGACAGAGCTTATACATTTTTCAGACATATATTCTTTTTATTTCTAGAGCTCAGGTAAAGACCTTCTCGACCTCTTTTGTTTCATTAGTACTGCCTGAGGCGTGCCACTCTAAAATCGGACTTGCCTATATTCTCTAAGAGAGAACTCTGCTACCTGTACTCTGACTTCCTCACACATTCCAAAACCGTGGACGTTAAACATTCATAATTAAAATAAAAAAAACTTACAAATATTCTGTATTTAAATATATCTTATTGATTAGATTTTTTCCTCTTCTTTTCTCTTATCTATCTATCTATCTATCTATCTATCTATCTATCTATCTATCCACCCGCCCGCCTGCCTGTCTGTTTTTCCGTCTCTCTATATAATGTTATTTATGTTATTTTATCTTGAGGGATTATGCAGACTGAAAATATGTGTTTTAAAACGGCACTTAAAATTGTGGAGAAAGTCGGAGTGATTGCTGAAGTGAATTCATCAGATCAACTCCAAGGCTCAAGGCGCTGGACCCAAGAGGATTTGCGGGTTGATATTACAATGCGGAGCATCCATCCATCCATCCATCCATTTTCTGATCCGCTTTATCCTCAAAAGGGTCGCGGGGTATGCTTGAGCCTATCCCGGCTGTCTTCGGGCAGTAAGCGGGGGACACCCTGAACCGGTTGCCAGCCAACCACAGGGCACACAGGGACGAACAATGATCCGCGCTCACATTCACACATCGGGACAATTTTGAGTGTTCAATCAGCTGCCGTGCATGTCTTTGGAATGTGGGAGGAAACCGGAGTACTCGGAGAAAACCCACGCAGGCCCGGGGAGAACATGAAAACTCCACACAGGAAGGGCGGAGCTGGAATCGAACTCGGTACCTCTGCACTGTGAGGTCGACGCGCTAACCTATCCGCCCCCCAATGCAGAGCATCGAGCAAGAAATGCGGTGAGTATGGGATGCAGAATAGAAAGGGCAGAGTTAAGACTTGGGAAAGTGGCGCCAGGTTGCGGACAATCGGCCCGGTGAATATATCTTGGGAAATCTAGTTGACAATTTCTTTTTAAAAATGCTGTACGTACAAATTACAATACACACAGCAGTGTCTGTGAAATACCGCCGTCTTCTGGCCATGAATCGTTACTACATCAACAACGAACGACTGTTGAAGGGCAACCTTGAACCCCGCCTGCGGCTTCTCATTGGTGGAATTTACGAGTTTCGCAATCTCATTGGCTATTTTGGCGTCAATGGCATGACGAATGCGGAAATATGAAGAAGAAAACCAGCAGCGGTGAGAAGCGTGGTACATGTGTCTTATTTGACTTTGTTTCGTTGTTTGTATAGAATAGGTAATTTCATTTATGTTTACGCCGGACTCGGTTGCTTCTGCCATAATTTATAGCCTTTGTTAGCTCTTGATGAAGGAATGAGGAGTAAACGTTAGCTACCTTTTGCTAATACAATACAGTACAATACAATACATCTTTATTTATGTAGCGCTTTCAAAATAGCTATAGCTGTAACAAAGCGCTTTACAAAACAGTTAACATAAAATACAAAATACGGTAATATAGCACAAAATAAGACATGGACAGTAATGCAATCATATCCATATTCCAGCATACGCCTAATGCCTCCCCGTGCCACAGCTAATAATATAGATGTACTGTAATACTGATGTTTTAAAAATTATCCATAGTTGTTTATATAGCAACTTCATTGCTGAAGTAGATGTGTCATACAGTCAATGTTAACAGCCGTGACTAAATCATTTTCTACTCTACCTTATCATTGAACGAGTTCAACAATGGGTTTCAAATTCATTCATTAAATATTTTACGGAAAAAAATGTTTTAAATTGAAAGTATTTCGGATGCTGTGCACTTCTGTGGAATGTACCGTTCTCCGTGTTGTATATTATTAAGCCACAAGACGGCGCACATGGACCATGGGCGTAAATGCAGCTTCTTCACAGTATGAAGACGTGAGAAAAATCGATCCCCAGAGATGGAAAAATAAACATTATGGGCGTCCGCAAGCAAAGTCTTGAATATAAGCGAAAATGAAATGACAATCCTGTGGGAATTATGACAAGACGAGGACGAGATATTTCACTTTTCTGTGTTGTTTGTTTACAGGCTTGTATGTTTTTTTTGTTGTTTTTTTTTTTACCTGAGACTGTCCCTGCCCCCATAGATTTCTTGCATGGTACACGGGCGTGATGGTGGATGTCTTCTAAACTAAATTCTATTTTAATAAATACACATTGTACGTTTTCTTGAATAGTAACTATATTTGAGGGGTTGTTTCAACAGAATGTATTTCATCGCCAGCATGCGTGAAATAAACAAATGCAATGTGAAGAAAACTTTGATGAAAACTGAGTGCATAGAAGAAATCTGATTAACGTTCTGTTTATTAATAATACAATTTGTAAACTGTCAAGAGACTTTGTGGACACCTGCATTGCCTGATAATACTGCTTCACATAATGCTCATGCTTAATTTGACTTTAATTGCATTCAATTGTGTGACCAATTTGACTTAGTATTAAGTCTTAAATATTAGATACCCATTCTAAAGACTTGTGGGAACATTTCTTCAACATGTCTCTGTGATCATACATGAGGGTCCATGTTTTCTCTGTTAGACATTTATGTCTTCCATGCAATAACTCAGGAAAATGAATCAGATTTTGCCTTATCTTTTTGTTCTTACTTTTTAGTGTGTATTTTAGAGAAATGGCTGCCTCTGGAAAAATTGCATCTTTCCGCTTGCCTCCCTTGCCCACTGTCGGCGAGCTCATAAAGCTGTATAGCTTGAGAGCAGAGAAACAGCTTTCTCAAAACTTTCTTTTGGACTTGAGGCTCACAGGTTGGTCATACTTCCACACACACTACACTCTTCTGACTCTCTCTGCAATGCACCAATACCTGCTACTTCCTATTCCTCATTATTTTGTCTACACCAGTGCACTTGACTGCGCAGCTCCACACAGCCGTGTTTCCAGAATTAAAGCAGACAGGCTTTCCTGTTTGGGTCATGTTGAGGAGATCTCCTGCTAAACTGAATAAAGCTAGTCATCAGCCCTTGTGGAGCTTAATATAATTAAATGTAATGCACTGCAAGTCTGATGCACCCTTCTGTGATTGGACAAGGTGACCGTTAGATTAATGCATATCATCTTTATATATCGCTACATCACATTCTATTCATCTAAATTTGGATATGCAATACTGATAAAGCTTTTTGATGGGAACCTGTTGTGTAATTTACATGATGTATGACTTCTATTATGCAAAAAAGAATGTTATTAACTAATCACATGGAGAGCGGCATTAATTTGATCATCCATCTCCCATCTTTTCAGACAAACTAGTGCGGCAGGCAGGAAATTTGAATAATGCCCATGTGTGTGAAGTTGGTCCGGGTCCTGGGGGCTTGACCCGGTCCATTCTGAATGCCGGGGCAACGGACCTGCTTGTGGTGGAGAAGGATTCACGCTTCATCCCTGGATTAAAGGTAAATGAGACTCTCCACTCAAGATGGGTAAATGTCATTGCACCAGCATGTCATTGGTTTATTGTAGAGAGAAAGTTTACACACGTGCTTCTATCCTTTTTAACATTTTTTAATTCATCTATTTTCTTCTGCTGCATCATTACCACCCGGAGGGAGACTGATGAGGCTGCATCGTTTCAGTGAACGCTCCGTCATATTTGTAATTGGATGTTGTTGCATCTCTGTTTCCGCAGCTGTTGTCTGAAGCTGCACCAGGCAGGTTGAGGATTGTCCATGGTGACATTCTTACCTACAGAATGGACAGAGGGTTCCCAGGAAGCATTTGTCAGCCGTGGGAGGAGGGTGAGATTATTTTACTAATGCCACACTGTATTCCAGTGATTACTGCTCATTTTGACTTGTTGTGCCTCAAAGCTATAGAACTCTCTCCATGTATACTACAATGATAATACAGTACATTGAAGCGCACATACAATAACGCTGTGACAAGTGTTTGTAGATTCTCAGCCATTCAGCTCATGAGGCAACTGGACAGATACATCTGCGGTTGTTTAAGACATTTCACCTTTAGTCCAAACTACTTCTCTACTTCGAAATCTTAGGTGCGAGTAACCTCCTCGATTTATATTTTGGGAACTGTGATAGAAGAAACAGAATTTCTCTCTGTCCTTGAAATTCTGCCGCCAACCCTACTACAAATGAAATTACAACCTGCCCATGCTGTTAATTTATTTTGCCTGAAAGACATGTCTCTGTCAGTTCTAAACTCAGTTCAATCGAGAACTAATGAGTGAACCTAGTATAATTTGTGTGATAAAAGAAAAAAAAAAAGGTTGAAATTGATGAAAAGGGATAGCCCGCCGGCCATTTTCCCCCTGTGGTTTTGTGGGCTATCCTCGGGTACTTCAGCTTGCTCCCACATTTTAAAAACATCTGTGTTAGGTTATTTAGAGAGTCCAGCTTTGTTATGTGCCCTGCAATTGACTGGCGACCAGTTGCCATCCACCTCAGTCATTTAGGTTAGGCGCCAACTCATCCTTGACCCTTAAAAGGGTAAGCAGTTGAATGCGGATGGATGGAATTAGGGTCACATACGGATATGAGTATAAATTAATTTGAACGATTGAACTTGATGACGCTTTTTTTGGAAATACAAAGAATCCATTCCAGAATAAAACGATCTCCACCCTGAAACCTTTATTCACTGTATGGTCAATGAACTAAAAAACATTTAAACATTCTAAACTGTAAGAGTGTAAAAAGAATGTCACCACTGTGGTCATAAGCATGAAACAGTCAATGTGTAGTCATTCTTTGCTGAAGTGCAACAAAAACGGTCAATCGCAAAGAAGATATCGTGGGAGGTTGCAGGTCACCTTGCTAAGCACAGATCATTTCTATTCCGTACAATTATCCCTTTTCTACAGTGATTGTCCACATTAAGAGTCAAGAGGGTGAGCTGGAGTCTAACTCTGGTGAAGTTGGGCGAGAGGCCGAGTACATTTTTTGCCACACTCTAAATTGTATGTTCAACTTCAGAGGCTCCACTGTATTTGAATTTGTTTTGCTAGCCAATGAGATGATACCTGCTAATGTAAGCCCTGATGTGCATGTGTTTCACAGATCCACCAAACCTTCACATCATAGGCAATTTACCCTTCAGTGTTTCCACGCCGCTGATCATCAGCTGGCTGGAAAACATAGCCAACAGGACCGGGCCTTTTGCTTATGGACGCACCCAACTCACGCTCACCTTTCAGAAGGAGGTTGCACAGGTGCGAGAGTTACATCTTGTCTGTCCGTTTGTCTGGAGACTGCTTTCACGTCTTGGAGAGTCCTGGTAGAAGCGTATGACTGAATGAAAAGACGAATTTGCCATGTTGAAAGTACATTTGGGCCAAACATAAATTTGAATTGGCAAATGTGTGAATGAGTAGCAACTCTATAAGGAGTGGGAATTAGTTCACAATAAATATCATAACCATAACTAAACAAGATGGGGAAAAAAAAACGACCCTGATTGCATGGCTGAGTAATCATTTATGATTTGCAGGCATGCAGTATGCTTGCTTTCCTCTATTTGCGTGGTTACTACACCAACTGCGAAGAAATGTTGAATGAGCTCATCCTGTGACGGTGTCTTGTCAAACATGCTCCTGTGTTGCGTTGTATTGTCTTCTCCAACCAGAGGTTGACAGCCAGCACAAAGAGCAAACAGAGGAGCCGTCTGTCCATCATGGCGCAGTATCTCTGCACCGTCCACCACTGTTTCACCATCCCGGGAAAGGCCTTTGTCCCCAAACCAAAGGTAGGAAGGAGTTGAATATTGGTCCGTCTTTACTTTCAGTGCAGTGTGTGAAACCAAGCGTAACCTAATTGTATATTTTGTTACTGAGGCACTCTGTTTAGTAATCTCCATGGAGTCGTTTGATTGCTGCCCCTTCAATAATCATCGTCTGATGTGTTTGCTTAAGCGTAGAAAATCCACACATGCCTCCTTAGGGGCGTGTTGCTGAAAATAGCATTTCATCTTTCACAGTACATTTGATTTCTTTATATGTTTGTTTTCCAAAAGCTCAGTGTTTATTTCAATCAGTTGCAACATTGTAGCTGAAAGGCCATCAATGCCAGATGGATTTGTTGTTCTTATTTCATGCTTGTTGCTGGTGGACAATTGTGGGACCTCGACGTTAAATCTGTGGCCTTCTTCATTTGGACCCATGTGCCCATCACAAGTCCCTTGTCATGTCACCATCACTCATCCCTCCCTCACCCTTCTTGCTTCAAGGCTTCATTAAGGCTGTGTTGAATCACTTTTGTCTCTCTTCTGTCTTTGGACCATTTCTGGGATGTAATGATGCCTGGTGGGTATTTGAGATGTGGCACCCTAGCGCTGCTCCTCGTAATGAGGCCCAAGTTCTTTTTTAGGCCCCATTTCTGCCTGTGTCTGTTAGCCTGTGTGTGGATCAGCCGAGGAAGAAAGACACAAGACGCTTACATAACACGTAAATGCAAGATGCTTTTGCTTTATTTTCAGGGTCCGGATTCATAGTAAGACTAGAGGGCGGATCAAAAATAAAAAAAACCTTGCCGGAAAGACTCATAAATTAAAACATATCGGCGCTGGTGTCTAAACAGCTGCATCGAGATATTTATTTTGAGATAATAGACAGGAAGCCTCTTTAAAGACTCGGGAGGTTCCTTACAACCTGGTACAAATGAAATCGTGTTTTTTTTTTTTTTTTAAGTTTCTGAATTAAAGGAGAGGTGTAAAGTTCATGTCAGGGATGGACTTTTGGTCCCTTGAAGATTCTGTGGTGCTTTAGGACACATTTTGCATAAATAAATCATTCCCTGTGAGGAGCAAAACGAGGCAGAGTGAATGGGACCAGGGCTGATTTCTCATTCTCTTAGAAGAGATGGCTCCGCTGATTATTTCATCACAGTCAGCTGCCACTCAGCACGTTACTTTTATTTACTCTTGTGTGTCTTACTCCTGTCTGACATCACCCTGCAAATTAATAGACATCAGCATGCTGTGCTATAAATGTACATAAAGGCACGATCCATACAAACACGATTACAGAGGGATCACACTGCACTGCGGATGATTCAGCACCTCCCACATGCCCATACAGGCCATCTTTGCCGCTCTAAATGTTTTAATGGGCACTTGGTAGAAATGATATCATTAGGAAGGATGATGGCGCTTTGATGAGCAGACCCCCTGGTGCCGGTGCCCTATAAAAGATCACGGCGCTCAGAGTGCGTTAATGCGTGTATGTACTAAGCTCTAGACACTATATCTGGACTTAAGTTCTGGGACTCCGGGCCGTTATGCCGACAGGGAATGAAAATAGTGTTGGTCCTGCTTTTCAGCTTCACACCTTCCACTTTTGTGGGGACTTTTTGTTGATCTTGAGAATGTGTTTGTTAGTACTCTGTCCAGAAGAGCAGTGGTAAGGTCAGAGGTTACAATGTTTGGTGACAGGGCATGGCCAACAATCTATGTAGTTGTTCATCTGAGAGGTGTTTGATGAGGAGGTTGAGGTCAAGTTCTTCCACACCAAACTCATCCAAGCATGCCTTCATGTACCCTGCTTGTGCACTGGAGCACAGTAATGTGAGAACAGAAAAGGTTCTTCCTCTCTTCAAATAGAATTATTACCAATGTCTTTGTAAATGAGGGATAAATATTCAAATCAAACATAGAGGTCAAGCACACAACCCCTTATTAGGTAATTAAGAGACTATTGTCTGTCGGTATGTTTCTTGTTGTCTACCATGGATGATATGCATTCCCGTAATTTCTCGAACAACACTCGTGTGTAACTTGCCTCCCCAAAATCACCCCTCAAAAGCTGATTTTCGGCCTCACAGTGCAGAGGTGCAGTGTTCGATTCCGGCTCCTGCCTTCCTGTGTGGAGTTCGCATGTTCTCCCCATGCCTATGTGGGTTTTCTCCGGGTACTCCGGTTTCCTCCCACATTCCAAAAACCTGCATGGCAGGTTTATGGAACACTACACATCAGGGGTAGGGAACTCCGGTTCCTATCGAGCCATATCCTGCCTATTTTAGATCTCTCTCGACTTCAACGCCCTGATTCAAATGATCAGTTCGTTGATCAAGCTCTGGTGTGTTGGAGTAGGGAGGGGATCTAAAACAGGCAGGATATGGCTCTCGAGGAGCCGGAGTTCCCTACCCCTGCTCAAAATTGTCCCTTGGTGTGAGTGATGGTTGTTTGCCTCTGTGTGCCCTGTGATTGGCTGGCAACCAATTCAGGGTGCCCCCTGCCTACTGCCCAAAGATGGCTGGGATAGGGCTCCAGCATGCCCGCGACCCTTGTGAGGGCAGCAAAAAAAAAAAAAAAAAAAGTTATTTTTGAGAAATTATGGTATTTACCCCTAAGTTCAAAATGTAGTAGTAGAGTGTACTTGATTAAACCATGTGCAGCCTGTCAACAAGCGAGTGGTTTATTTTGAATCCTCCGCTTTTGACGCTGTTTTAAATTATTTTATCTATTGCCTCCATAAGGTATTTTACAAACAGTTTTTTTTCAATATTTTTCTCATTCCAATCGTTTTTCCTGTGAAATCTTGAAATCATGTCAACGGGTGCTGTTTGCCTTTATACTTGACTGAGGGTAACCTTTTTCCGCATCATTACAGATACATTCCAATGTTCGACAATATAATGGTGAGGGAGGAAGATTTTTGAAAGACGGCCATGGCTTGAACAGTGTGGATATTTTATGCCATGAAAAGACAGACATAATTGTCAAATGAACATTTCTGTCAGGAAAAAGAATTATATTTTTTGAAAGGCTATAGCAGGAAATATGTTGCTGCTGATGTGTGGAGCTTATAGAGAGGAGCATTATGTAAAACAGTGGACCAGTGCTTAGCAAGCGAAACATTTCAGCTTACTCATGAAAATTAATTTTCAAACACACTATGCACTGATGAATGCCTTCACGTTTCAGCAAGACTTCAAGCCTTTAAACTGGAATATGCAGGTTCCTTCTAGGCTGTGTTTGCCAACCTATTTTGGGCCAAGGCATCCATTTTGCAAAGAAAAAATCTCACGGCCCACCACCGAACAAAATTACTGAAATAATGATGACCGCACTGAATGACCAGCAACGGTTTTGGGTTATTCACTTCTGTAATATATTTTTATGAGGATAACAGTTTTGGAAAATGGATGGGTGTATATAAGGCATATTTCAGGGTATCTGTGTATAAGCCCCCCAAAAATCATATACAGCATAAAATGGTAAAATATCTACTTCACTGAGTGGGCAAGTGTGTTTGTGTGTTCCACACACCTATAGACAATAAATCGGCTCACTGGTGTAATCGTGGGCATTATCTCTTCGCCTCTGAAGCTGTGGGCTCACTGATTATGTTAATGAAGAGGGATTTGCTCAAATTGATACACAAGAGGTATTTCTTTTTGTGTGCTCTTGGGATGGCTCAACCCGAGCCTCGTGGTTCTGCTGCCTGTGAGTTGTGGTTCTCCTTAAACTGCTGAATAATTTATGCTATCTGGTAATAACAGTGCTTACTTACCTGTGCAATCAAATCCAAATGAGATTCAATACAGGAGCTGTATAAAAACTGTTGTGGGTTTCTAATCGCACGGGGGGGGGGCTTTAAATGCCTACCGTTTCTCTCTGCCGCACTCTGTGTTGCCAGTGGTGATTTTCAGCTAATAGCAAGTGCGATGTTACACATATGGCAATTAATAATGTATGACATTTTTGGGGGAATTGGTTTGAAGTTGTGCACTCACAAGAAAAGCAATGAACCTTTTTCAGTAGCCAATAAAAGAATGCAGGAGGGGCTGTGGTGCTGGACATGAAGCCACCAATGGAATGAGGAAGGAATTGTTGCATCTACTTTGCATTAATGGCTGCTGTTACCAATACAGTACAGTATTGACATGGGGGAGGGTCAGCGAGGCCTCCCTATTTTATCTGTCAGCCTTGTTCTCCTCACTCCCAGCTGCTTGTGTCTTATTGAGTGATTGAGATTGCCCTTGGGGGTTTTAGAGAATCGCGATTGGATGCTTTGATGGCATTCTCTCGAGCGGCATACACCCGAGGCAGATCACACCTGAGCCCCCCTTTTCAGAATTGTATTTATTTATTTATTTTGTGGTCACTGCCCTGATACATTCTCACAAAGCCTGATCTTTGAATCTGTTCGAGTAACCCTCTGGGTTCCATACTCGTTGGCCATTTGCATCCACCTTGCTCCCTTTTGTTTTTGTTGTTTTTTTCCTAACCATTTTAGCCATGTAAATGAGAAAATAATTAAATTTCCCAAAGGTAGGGATTGTCTTATTTTGCAATTTTCAGCTTCGTTGGTTTAAATTTGTCATTGACATACTGTTTACATGAAATGGTACCTTTTGACTGAGGTCGTGGCCAGTTCCCACGTGGGGAACTGAAACCCATGAATGCGTATTTTATTATTTATTTTTTTTAATTCCTTGTACGTAATTGACTGCAGTGAATCATAGACTTTGTTCAACACTTTGACTCGATTTTTGTTTTTGTTTTGACCCAGATGATATCATTTATTGATGTTTCATCAATGGAGCAAGTTCCTCGGTGTGATGCAGTTTTGATCTTAAGAAGTAGAGATATACTCTGCTCACCATGGAGAAGAATTACATTAATAATACATTTATTTATTTATTTATTATTTATTTGTCATTTAAAAAGTGCAAGTTCCCTATCAAAAACTTGAAGAACACAAATCTTCAAAAATTGCAGAATATATGAACCTGGTTTATTAAAGGTTTGTGTGTGCAAAAACAGATGGAAACTTGCACACAAATAATGTGGATGTGGAAGCTACTTAACTAACTAGCTGCACCCAGGATGACTTCTGCCAAGCTTGCAGTTCATTTCAGGGAGCAGTACAATCACACGATTCAGCACTCTCAATGTAATTTATCAAACTGAGACAAATTGTGACAGCTGATTTTGCATCTTGAAATACACGCAGTGTTGCCAGCGTTGCACAGGCAAAATGAGAGGCGGCTAGGCGAACGTCCCCCCTGTGAGAAATTGAGATGGACTGATGCCACTTTTTTTCAGACTAAACACATACTTCAGGTACTTAAATTTGAGTACTCACGTATACCAAGTCCTAATACTTGATTCTTATGTTTTACAATTGTGATGATTTTTTTTTAAATTTTGTTTTACTTTTCTCAAGTATTCTTTGAATGACATCGCTCACCTCAGATTGCCGAACAGAAGCATTTTCGTTGTTAAGCACGTTGCTATAGGTCTCACTATGAACCTGGATGGGTTGCATTGAGAAAACTAACGAAAGAATGCCTAAAATAGTTTTAGCCGTAAGTATAACTTGGCCAAGTTTACTTCACACTTAACCTTTAAGATTATTCAGGTTTGTGACAGTCACAACTTGCAGCCTCCTCATTGTGAGAAAATACAAGCAGGAAATATTTTAAAGGAAAGAGCGTTTAGTGAAATAACCGTTCAGTTAGTGTTAAACACTGAGACGAAAAAAATTGTTGACCCTCTGGAAAAACCTGCTTAATTTGATATAATTATGTTTTCAAGATGTCCTACACATTTGCTCGTTACAAGTGAGGAAGGAAAATGACCCACATGGCGAAGCCTCATTTCAAGGATCGGCCAAAAGTCTGCTTCATGACAAGATGAATCTGATTGGAGAGCGAGGCATACCTCCAACAGATGGTCGGCTGTCGCGGCTGGTCGTCAGCCCGGTCTTGAGTAATGGTTACAACGGGCGGCTCAAGCCAGCTAACTGAGCCTCGCAGGAGGAAAGCCCTACAGATGTTCGCCTTGTACACAGTCATCAGTTAAGACCACAGGCCAGATGAGCTGAGCCTAAATTAAATTTGTTAATGCCGCATTGAACATCCATTAGAGCTGGTGACTGTCCAGGGAGGATGCAGAAGCATTGAGCTCACTTTATTTTTGTCCTCCTCCCAGCTATGCTGTTAGCTTGTGTCCCAAGTATGAAGGTAGTCTTATTGCTTAAATTCTGGATGGTGAAACCGTGCAGTGGCCGACACAGTGATGGATACCGTTGCTGTGACCCAATGTGGCAAGAGCGCAAATTTATTCCGCGCGACCGCACGTTTTTCCTCACCTCCTACCGTGCACACGCTCTATGGCCACCGCAATTTATCCCAGCCTCCTCCTGCCTCGTAAAACGGGTCAAACGTGGTATCAAGAGGATCGGGGGAAAGTTATTTTCAGGGACCCGTGCCAGCACATTAAACGCCTGAGGGTTTGGTCTTGTTAGAAGTGTAAAAAAAAAAAAAAAGGTTCTCCTCTTCCAGCCGTATGCAGCAGTTTGCAATGTCTAAACGTCAGATGTGCTCTTATCGTACGACTTCATAACTACATAGCTACACAACTGTGATATTACCATAATGTCGCAATGGGAGAAACATGATTTGCTAGTTGGTTCAAATTGAGGCTGGATCTCTTTCACCTCACAACCAAACAGATTTTGAGACCCTGAGATTCGCAGCCTCACCAAAACAAACCACTACCAAGGGCCGAAGCAAACAAATGTTTTTCAATTAAAACAGTCTGAATGGCTGCTAGTGAAGACATCCTACAGTTCAGTTGCCGTTCAGTTACAAATAACCGTTTAAATGGGACCAAAATATCTGTTCCACTTTTTAGCCTCTTTTTGTTAGTCTCCAATGGGTCAGTACCTGAAATGGAGCCTGACACGCTGTCCACTGATTGGCTGACAGAGAGAAACACAGAAAACAGCCACAAATCAATAGAGACATTTGCGTTGAATGATATGGATGAGCATAATTCGTTTGAATTTATTATTCACATATTTCATACAGATAACGGTATCCACCCCGCTCTCCAAAAATACATTTAGCCTCGCCCGGCTACCAATTCCTCGCATGTCGCCTCGTGCTGAAATATTAAGCGGTCTCCTTTTGAACTGTCACAGTGTATTGTTTTCTTCCACGTAGTCCCTTTGTCGACCCCATAGCTTGTACTGCCTTCATCAGCATTTTCCTGGGCTGTCAAGGTCGCTGCCTTGGTTCCCCAGCTTTGCATGTGCACCGGGACTATGGGTACCTCCAAACAAAGGAAGGTCACCCACCGGCGCGGCCTCGATAGGAACATTATATCTCGAGTATGATCATTCGCAAGCTTAATAGCCGTCTAAAACAAAGAGCGGTAACACCCATAGGCTATTTACTGGAGATTTCCGCTGCATTTCGGACACACGGATGTCTCCCTCATCCTCGCCAGCATGACTGGCGGAGTGTGCCGCGTTCGCCTCATTACGCCCTACTCTTTCTGTTTGTCCACAGTCGCGAGAAGGTTATTTGTAGATGAAGAAGACCAAAAAAAAAAAAAAAGACATGTACGAATGTGACGTGGGCTACGTTCAAAAGAGAGGCCCCTGCTTGGAAGTGTCGACAGTTCACCACCCCCTCGTCTAAGTTCATGTTCAGATCTGTCATTGCGTCAACTCAAGGTGGGAGTCTTTGATGGAAAATGTAGGTTAAATACACGGAGGAGCAGATCTTATTAGTGTTTTTCCCACGAGAGTAGCAGCTATTTGAGCTGCACTCTTGTTGCATAACTGCAAGGAATGGGAGAATGTGAAAATATTCTGTGTTTGTTTCAGGAATTTCCTCTCAGTTTGATGCTGCTCGAGCTCTGATAAATTGTAATAAAGGGCCAAACCCTGTTTTTTTTTTTTTTTTTTTTTTTTTGCAACAGCACATGTAAAACTGCCAGTGATAATAATAATAATGAGAACAAGAAGAAGAAAAATAATAATACATAGACTACAGTATTCCAGGGCACTGGAAAACTGTCCCCTGTAACGGTAATTTACTCTACTTGCCGTGTTCATTCCCGTGATGTGTTAAATGCCACTCAAAGTAAACCTGCATTTACGATCATAAAAGATCATAACTCCTCTTTTACTGTTAAATCCAAGTGCGGGCAGCATGGCGGTGGAGTAGTTAGCACCTCTTGGCTTTAGGCTCAAGTTCTCATCTCAGGTCTTGCTTTGTGGAGTTAGCTTGTGCTACCTGTGCCTGACAGGTTGTTTGGCTTCCTCCCACTTGCAAAATAATGCACGTTGGGTTCATTGAAAACTTTAAATTGTCCACGGGGTCTTAGCCCAAAGTCATCTGGGATCGGCTCCAGTTCACCCACGATCACATTGAGTACAAGTGATACAGAAAATCGATGGATGTGAAATACAAATGTTGTTAATCTGATCCCCTACCCACCACAAAATTGCGTTTTTCAAATATACATATTTTCATACAGTAATGAATTTTACTTTAAAAAGCACCTTCCTCTTTACGTAGGACAAATCCAAAATTCATCTCTCCGCTTCCCTTTAATTCCATGGAAGGTTATTATTCATGCTGTCATATCCGTGAGGAAATGCTCGGTGAGCTCGGGTGTGACATTCAGAGGAGAATTCTTTTTTTTTTCCTTTCTTTTTTTTTCTTTTTCAAAAGCCATTTGCACACGACGATGTATTATGGATGCATACAGTCAAACCAATGCCGTGGCTCCCCAGGGTGCTGTGCTGCGTAAGAGCAGCCTGGCTGGCCGGCTGCACTCAGCACAGTCCGTACCATCCTACAATCTGTACATTTGGCAAGACTGGTAACTGCCGTCGTCTTCACCCTTATTAGCCACATGCGTAACATACCCCAGCAGGCGTCTTGCTTTCATAAAATAGTTTTATTAGTAAAAAATAGAACTACTTGCACAAGCACATTGAGACAACTGTTTCAGAACTTGTGAGCTGCTCATCATCACAATTATGCTCTGGCAAAATAAGAAGTGCTAAAGCATCCACAAAAATAAGCTGCAGTTTATCAAAAACGATAAATCAATGTATTGGTACAGTTTCTATGCACATTTGTAACTTCAAATTCTTAGGACCAATTTGCACTTGGGCCATTTCTAAGCTAATGAAATTGCGTGCTGATATCAAGCTGCACAGACACACACACACAAAAGAGGAACCTCTAGCTCGTAACTCCCTGCTGGAGTGGTCAGACGTCATTCCCTTTTTTTTTTTTTTCCCCCTTTCAGAGTGCCACTTGCGTTGTGTTTGTACTGGTGCAGGGAGCTTGAAATGCTCAACCATTTGAAACAAACTACTCCCAAAATAGAAAGACAGAAAAAGGTGCATTGGAGTTCTCTTCTTATAAAGAAGATATGGTATGATCATGGTATTGTATCTTCTATTGGAACAAGCTGAGGGAATTCCAAGTCCCTCAGCATAAACAGACACGTAGATACTTGTGTACAGCTGCCACAGACCCTTGAATACTCCTGAATGAATACATTTGTTTAGAAAATACCACACTCGTGTCCTCCCCACGCTCATGCTTTAGTAAATCTCACTGTGCTTTGGGAAATCAGGAATAAAGAGGATTTGAAATAACCCTCGAAAGCCGCCCTGGACTGCACACAAGCATCTGTTTGACTTGAGACTTAGTCTGGCAGAACAAACCCATAAAACATTCGCTAATGTACAATACATGTACATAAAACACATTAGAAAAATAAAGATAAAGGATTCCGGGTCGTAATAAAATGTCATCATGAGACTACAGTATTTGGCACATTCTTGAAGCGTCAGTATTAGTTGATGACATGGCACATTCTTCGCATTTTTTTTGTTTATTGCATTGCTTCTGGTGCCAGGGCACTGAGTTATTGTCAGCAGACCAGCTCTGTTGGAGAAGCTGGGACAAGATGGTGGAGAAACCTGGTCCCGGAGGGATGCCAGCGCTGGAGATGATTCCCATAGTGATGCCTTGTGGTGTGCCGGCAGCGGCCTGCAGGTGGCGAGCTGGGCTTAGCCATCTGCTCGCTCCACAGAAAGCTCAGCGTTTTTTTGAGAGAGAAGGAAGGAACTGTGCGGTCCAATGCATCACTGCCAAAACCTGTCCACATTATAACAGAAAAGCGTACACGCACACCGGTACAGCAAAGCGCAACAGTGCCCTTGACATTTCAGTAGGTGAGCGAACGTGGTGTATGTGTGTGTTAGGTCATGCTTTCAACATGTATCAGAGTTTTCCCGTCTGCCATCGCATCCATGTGACGTGTGACGGATGCAGGACAGAGAATGTGCGTTTGTGTGTGGTGGGGACGGCGGCGATGGTGATAGCCGTCAAGCGGCTCCTATTTAAGACTCTTGAGACCTTCTGCAGGTGAAGCCTCCCTTGCTGACACGTTTGGAAAACAGGTCGCGTATGGAGAATGATTCAAATATTTTTTTTGGCTGCCAGCCACATAGAGAGCCATTCATCCATGACTTGAGAGGCTTCACGTTTGCCTCTATACCACTCTAGCCTCTGAATGCATCCAGGCAAAAAAAAAAAAAAAAAAAAAGCTCTAAACAATTTAACATGGATGCTGCCTCTTCTCGCTGGCTAATAAAGGGGATTAGACTAAGTCGTGTACACAGAGGCTCTGATTGAAGCTTATGGAACAATGGGACAAAGCTTAAAAAAAAAAAATGCTGTCCTACCACAAACAAATCACTTGGCTGACAAGCACCAGCCCTCAGACAATAATTTGGTTTCCATGGTAGCATGGAGGAGGACGGCAGGGGCGAAAACATGCAAAAAAAAAAAAACAGCATGAGCGTGTGTGTTAATGTTTCTGTAAGGACAGACACTAATATATGGAGGAGTGGGGGAGTTCTTGTCTCATGGGGCGCTGGTATCCGTGTGTGTGTGTGTGTGTGTGTGTGTGTGTGTGTGTGTGTGTGTGTGTGTGTGTTTGTCAGTAATGGTTACTTTGGCCAGAATTGGCAGCTTAGCGACGGAGTGTTTTCAGGATGGCACTATGATAACAGCTGGCCCACTCCCACATGGTCCCCTCAAGGATTCAATCTCAGCTGCCGTTCGTTTCTCTCCATCTCTACCACATTTCCACCTGCCGAGAGGAGGAGAGCAGGCATCTGTTTGTCTGCATTTGCTCAAATCCTGCCCAGCAGCCCACGTCTCCTCCTCCTTCCCCGCTTTGAACACTTTCCACACGCTAACAGCTTTTTCAGGCACAGGCATATTGTGTGGCTATGTCTCGGACTTCTACCGATCATCCCGCTGTATTGAAACACAAGACAGGCTCCACACGACATGCTTAGCGGCAAGACATCAAAGTCACTGGAACAGCAAACAAGAATATGGCCATATATGAAAGGACATCCACCTACTGCATTTGTTGTCAATCGAGAGAGCTCCAAAAGATTGTGAATAGCAGCTAAGTGATTGCTTATTTTTTTCTTTTGATTCAAACCTTTGGCAGGGGGCGGGGGGAGAAAAACTTCCTATTTGCTTAATCCACTCCCCCGGGAACCCTCCCAGTGATTTACCGATGCAGGATGTCTTGCATTTGGTTTGCGGCTCCCTTGGATTGTGCAGCACCTCATCGGTGCTCGTGACGCCTTCAGTCTGTTTGTTCCAAGGTGCTGCTCAGAGATTACCCCCGCTGCTTGTGCTTGCGAAACAGAAGAAAGACAGGAGCAAGACACAAGAGCAGCTCACATTTCCCCACCTGTGTGGAGCACAGCCGACTCTTAAAGCATAAGCTGCGATGGTCCACTCCTCTGCCTCTCCTGTAAGCTGGTGCATACGCAACACTGATTTCCTAGACGTAGTCCTGCAGGCTGTAGCCCGTCTTATTATCCAGCGGGGAGAGAGAGCAATACTGATGCTGGAGCTCCTGTTGTTGGAGCAGCTGTTGCTGCTGTTGCTGCAATAGCAATTTGTCAGGCGGGGGTAGCAGGACCAGGTCCTGGGGGCCGTGCCTCTTCCCCGAGCAGGACATGCAGAAGATGGAGCCTCCCATTAGGAGGAACCCGGCTGAAACGAAGGCCACGTACACAGCACCCCCGGGCTCAAACTTATTGCTCTCGGGCACAGTGGAGTCCAGGAAGTTGGTGATGACCTCGTTGGTAAACCAGGAAGCAGGCACCAGACACAGAAAGCCGGCGGTAACAAAGCAGCCCCCGCTGGCGATGGCCGCATGCCGCTTGGAGCGCCGTCCCCCTCCCCACCGCGTACACTTGAGTCCCAGGGACGCCAGGCACAGGCCCATGGCCGCCAGCACGCAGCACAACACCATGGTGGTGCGCGCAGTCTGCAAGTACGCAGGAAGCGAAAGCACCGAGTACTTCAGTGTGCAGCTGAACATTCCAGTGCTGTACCACGTGCAGTCCATCCACAGTCCCTGCATCTGGGAGATGGCCGTGATGATGTTGGAGCCCACGTCGGCGCTCACCTTCCAGTTGGGCAGCAGAGTGGCCACCATTGCACCCATGATGCCCAACAGCGCCAGCACAAATCCAAAAATCTGCATGCCTGTGGACGCCATGCTCCCTTGTCAAGCCGAAGCCGACGTCTTGGCTAGGTAGCATTCGCCGAAATCCCCCGTGTCTCTCCGCTGTCTTGGACGCCGAGCGGCTGCCAGTCAAACCCGTGCCTCTTCAGCTCCTCGGCTGCAGCTCCACTGGTCTGGAGGAGGGAGACACAAATGAGAAAAGGGACAGAGTGGCTGCCTCGCACTGCCTCCCCTCTCCCCTCAGTCAGCTCAACACTGATGCACATTACTGGCTGGAAACAAAGGAGAAGCAATAAGAGCTGACTGTGCCTGACACTAGGTAAGCAAAAATAAAGGGACGTATTGTGCATGTGTGCGTTTTCCATGTCCTCTCCTGTGACTTCCACAGTGCTGATAGCGGAGAGGGAAAAATGACTTTGTGCTATTTGCATTGCTCAATGGTTATGTAGACGGAAAGCTGCAGTGCCTTTACCTTACCTTCCTGAGATTTTAGTGCTTTTCTGGACAAGTCAGCAAAAAACAAAACAAACAAACAAACATGACATAAGCTTAAGTCATGTAACTGTAAATAAACAAGTGACAGCAAACTTTCTCAGTCCACTCATTCCAGAAGAAATATTTGTTAAATTAAATTAGATCAATTATCTTGTCTCTAATGGGGAAGTGGTCGCCTTCTCTCGTTTTTTTACGTCCCAGTCAAACGATCGGTCTTACCCTGGCTGCTGCTGCTGCAGAGCTGCCACTGACGCGTCACGTTGTTCACGATGATTCCGGTAAACACACATACACGCGTTGCACGCTGAACGACGGCCGGTTGTTGAGGAGGGGACGATGTGGACAATTCAGCCCGGATCGCAGCTCCGTTCGAGACGTCCATCTCCTTAGCAACAGCGGAAGAGAGCACACCCGAGCCCGAAGGACCACACAGGCTGGACCGGAGCCTGCTGGGGAGGAAGAGCCGTGGTGCTCTGGCGCTCTGTATTCTCGATAGCTCACCCACACCCCACCCGCCTCCTCCCCTCTCCTCGCCTTTCTCTCCTCCCCGGTGTGCGCGCGTCTGTCAGTGTGTGAGTGTGTGTGTGTGTGTGTGTGTGTGTGTGTGTGTGTGTGTGTGTGTGTGTTCGCATGTGCGCGCGCCCAACTGTGTGCGCAGCCTGTCAATAAATGTCAATCAAACGCACACGTTCACAAGTTGAACATTTTCCCAAATGTATCCAGCCCGCATGTTATTCATTTATTTCAAAAGCTGCTACCGTATATTACAAATAATCAAACATACATGTCTATTTTTTTCCTTGTTTGTGATCCAGAACTTAACACAACATGATCTCTATTCTATACCCACAGTATCTTGAAGCATGAATGTTGTGAACTGACAACAAAAAAAAACAAAAACTTCTCAATATTGGTGGCCACTGTACCTAAATACTACATAACTTTAAGGTCGTATTTTTCAGCCATCTGCACTTAATTTGGGTATTTACTTTTGTACTTTTTATTCTTGAGCAGTCATGTCAACCGAGGTTGACATCTTGATTGGGTTTTCAGAGACTTACCAGGTAGAAAAATAAAACAGGTACAGCAGCACCATGAAGTACCAGGAACCAGGGAGCACTGATGACAAAGGCATAACACATTTGATAAGAAAAACATTCCCCATTCATGGCCTTATCGACGAGAATCGTTTGATGTTGTCGGCTCCGAGAATGATTTGGGGTGAATACTTTGTCAAGCTAAAAATCTAATAATCTGTCTAATCGGATAAAACACTGTACTATGTACCTTTTATGACTCTGTACTTTTTTTTTACTGATGGAGTTGAATCCGTATTTATACTTTTACCAGTCTTCTTTAAGCATCTATCTGTACTTCTACTCACACGTCTGCGAGCACTTTTGCAACCTCTGTTCATTCAACAGATTTCCCCTTTATGTTTACATGAGCAGGATTTTCTAGCTGATGTTAGGCCACAGAGTTTGCCATCGCGTAAACTGTAATGCCAAATATATGGCTCATTTCAATGAAAAACCTAAAAAAATATATATATACTGTCTTCCAATTTGTAAAATTTATAACATGTTCATTTCATCCTG
This sequence comes from Hippocampus comes, assembly GCF_001891065.2. Classification (NCBI taxonomy): domain Eukaryota; kingdom Metazoa; phylum Chordata; class Actinopteri; order Syngnathiformes; family Syngnathidae; genus Hippocampus; species Hippocampus comes. The sequence continues at coordinate 2,316,859 of NW_017805826.1, forward strand.
CTGTAAATCACCACCCACATCATTAAGGACACTTGTACAAGCTAATGAGATCAAATACAAGAGCGATACCAAATGATCTGCCCTTGCAAAGATGATAATGCTCAGTCGCGACTCTGCCAGTGAGGAATTGTGTGGTTGGAGTTACCGGTAGCTGCAGTTCTAAACTGCAGTCTACTCAGAACAATACATCGTTTGATTCTTTTTTTTTTTTTTTTTGTAAGAGAGCCAAAATATTTGAGGAAGAGAAAAAAAAACTCAAAATTGCTTCTGTTGTTTCATTAACGTGTTTGGATTTTAAATGATTTTTTTTCTAGAATGTGCCACTACACTGTGGCTTGCAGATGCCTTGCTATTTGCTGCGCTAGCGACTGGTCAGCTGTTTTCTTAATGGGATTTGTTTAGTTTCATTGCACAGCAATGAAACTTCAACACATACAAACAAAGCTCCCCTCGAGAATCATTCTCATCAGGGATCAGTCGGTGAGGGACTTGACCTCCCAACTGCTCGCCGGTACGTGTCTGCTTATCGCTTCTCTTCAGTGGAGGGCATACAAGAGGGGAGGGTGTGACAAACAAGGACATTCTGGATTCCTGAATGACAAAGAGGACAAATTGAGGGAGCACACAAACATGACTAGTGGACTGATACCGTTTGGCATGCAGATGTTTTGTCATGGCCATATCTGCAAAAGCAATGCTTCAACTCTCATCTAATGATGCGGGCATTGACCATTGCAATTTGCAACCATTCCTTTCAAATTGGTTGATTTGCGTTTGGTGCTGTTTATTTATTGATCTGTTTTTTGTTTTTTTTTTCCCCTATTGACCAATCCTTTCGTTAGTTCCCCAGAAGAGACTCAAAATTCGATTCAAATATGCAGTTGTGCAAATTGCATCGCTTCGGATGTGACATTCGTTCTGCGCTGTCACGGCTCTTTAAAAAAAATGTCTTTCCACTTTTCTGTAGACGGTCATGTGTGTGTGTGTGTGTGTGTGTGTGTGTGTGTGTGTGTGTGTGTGTGTGTGTGTGTGTGTGTGAGACCTGTCTTCTTGTAACTGATGAGATCCTAAGTGCTGATACTGGTGTTGCTCCTTGGGGAACATGATAAATAAATAAGTAGGTTAAAGAAGGAAGGCCCAGGAAGGTGCAAGGAGAAAAAGAGCAAAATGCAGTTAACATACAGTGGGCTAGTGCAGATGTGTACCTCTGCGATGTGTGAAGATTTCCCAGGCTATTAAAAGCATGGGTTGCCCCCCCCACACACACCCTCTTTTCTTTATCACCTCACGGCAGAGCTCTTCCAGTCTTTCTGCAACAAAGCGCGACCAGTCACGCTATTGCATGACCCGCATGAGGGTCTTTTATCGTTCAATTAGCATTTTCCTCCTTTTACGTGGCCCCTTGTGTAATTGGTTTCAACGCTGGTCCCGCCAAGGCGGTTCGTTCACAGCGAAGGCGCAAAGGTGTGACGTGATAGCTGTTATGTCACTGTCAAGCGCAGCCTTGTAGCATGCCGAGGTGCGAAGCCGTCTCAAATGTGAATGTGACATCTTGTCAGTTAAGGTTACAAAGCTTAACTGGTTTAAACAAGCCATGGAAGGTATCGGGCAACCTTGGGCACTCTGTGATCTTGTGTGAGGAAGCGGCTCGCAGAGGAGCCGATCAGGTCTGTTGTCCTCTTGCATGCCTTGGGCCGTTCCATGGGAAGTCTGCTGGGCTGCCTGGACAGGAAGCCAAAGCCCTTCCTCTCGAAAGCCCGCGAGCAACATCAGACTTGTATATGAGATGACTTTGACTGCTTCTTGCGAGCCTGCCTTTTTGTGCCTATGTGGGGGTTGCCTTCTCAAGGTGCCTTCATGATTAATGTAAATCTTCTATTTTTTTTTTTTTTGGTCGCAACATCCCTGTGAGCTCGTCTCCCACATATCCTCTCCTGGCTTTCCCAATATAGCTTTCCAGCGTTTCCGGCCCCCTCGGTTTTTCTCAGTGCCAGTCATTATGCAAGCGTAAGTGTTGGTGGTTGAGGTAGCAAGGTGGCTGATGCCCGCTGGGCCTTCTGCCCTCACATTTCTGTTTGACGGACGGAACAAATTACAGTTGAAACACCTCTGGTGGAAATGTTGTCATGATATTGGCGGAAATTGGAAAGAGGGGACGAGAGGAGAATAGCATAGACAGAATAGCAAAGCGGTAAAAGAGGTTAGCCCTGAGCTTCGGGAAGGTCAAACGCATAAAATATGGAAGTGTACAAGTGTGTCTATGTGGATGTGGCATCTTCTCCTTCAGGGGTGCAATCGTCTTACATTTGGCCTTCAGTCGCTCTACTATGGCAAGCCATGCTGTCCGGTCAACTTTTTACTGTAGCCCTTTGCAGCAAATCTTCCGATACACAATATCGCATGAGGAACATGTGATGGAGCGGCAAATATTTTAAAGCACTTCTAAGGTGTTAATGCTCTTTTTGTGCACTTTTTAAGAACCGTTATTCTGTCCACCAAAAACCTCATTGATTTCGACCACGAGCTTACTTTGACACAAAGAGCAGATCATTTCAGCTGAAGTGTGAACGCTGTGTGCTCACACTTGAGTTGAAGTGAAACAAACTGCACCGGACTTTACTTGTAAACTGACCAAGACCACCTCTTGAAGTGATCTTGGTCAGCGTGTTTGGTGTACACTTGGACTGGAATGGCAGCGTTTACACTTGACCAAACGAATAACGCCATCAGACTAGTGATCATGTGTTGAACCAAAGCCGCTGAAGTGTGAACAGAGCTCGAGAATGATTCCGCATTTTTCTTTGCAGCCCTACAAGACACACTTTTCCACCTCTCTCTTCTGGCTTTCATTATTGTGTCTACTGTACAATTCTATAAAGTATCGTACAACCAATTTTCATGTAGATGTGACCCCAAAGAACATTTGTTTAGCTACACTGAACGACTGAAGAGTGAATGTTTGTTTTTCGTGCCTGTGACCAATTGAGCTCAATGGTAAAAGTCATGGCTACGCGTCATTTCCTTGCACTTTGGTATCGATTCCTATCGAAAAAACTCATTTAGAAGAATCGCTTGTTTTTGTCCGCACAAGCCCACACGCAACGTTCGCACTCGCACCGTTCCTTATATTGTTTGCCTTTGGGAGAATGGGAGCGGAAGGGTGTTCAACGCATCTGACGTTTCAGGCCAGGTGTCATGGCGGCGTGTGATTTACGGTGGCGTTTCATTGCACGCTGAGGTTATCGGTGGAGGATTAATGGCAGGATGCGGTTCATATTAGGTGGGGCTACCTCGTCAAGTTGTGTAGCAAGGCCATCCATAAATCATAATAGCAAAGTGACACGGACAAGCTGATGGCTGAAATGCCGCCGCCCATATAGTCCTGATATTGACTTTTCCCCGTGCTCTTCTCTTAAATCATGGCGTGTGGAATATAAATGGCCTAATTATTTCTGCACAGAGTGGAATTATACGCATGCGTTTTCTATCGCTTCCCCGGAACAGATGGTGGTCTGATCTTTGCATCACCGCAGCACCCGTTTTTCAATTTAGATATTCAGTATACGGTCAAGCCAAATCCCTCCTGTGTGTTTGACAGGTGGAAAAAGGGCTTCTGATAAAGCTCTCCGCTCTTCCGACCGAACGTTGCGGCCGCACTCCTGGTCGCTATTATCGACATTCGCCGCTCATCGTTTTGACATGACGATTGCACTCTGAGCTAAAGTTGGTCTAGAAATGAGATGTTAACAAACAAAGGCAAGATTCTGCACACAGCAAAACCAATTTGGAGCATTCACCACCACACATGCATCGCTTGCCCGGTTGTCGGGCAATCAGGCTCCAAAAGTGTTGTCCATTACTGCACTTCATGCTGCGGTGAGGCTACCCAGGCCTATCTATAGATGAGATAAGAGATAGCGCTGCGCTTTACCAGCACAGCTAAATGCAGCCACAATTGTTTGCTTAAAAATTCTAAACATCTTGTTTAGAATCCATCATGATTCCTTGGACCGCTTTGCTTTTCCTCGCTTGATACCTAGCGGCACTCCAGCACTGTAAAGGATGGCTGAGAATGAGTGAGTCACCAAATCTGAGAATTCAAGCTTCAGGGGAGCACTTAGTTGAAGTCATTTTAATTTCACCTCTATGTGCTTGTTCGCATGGCTCATGGTGGGAGTCAACTTAGCTCTCTGTGCAAGTTCCTGCCAATCCAGAACCACTCAGTTATTGATGTTTCCTTCTCTAATGGATCTTTGATAAGCACCCAGAACCGAAAAGCCCTTAAAGGGAATGAAATGTATTATGATGATGATGATGATAACGACTAATGCCACTGATGTTGGTGGTGTGTTTGTGGCAGACCGACGAGTGCTAAGCTCCTCTGTGCGCTGCCTTGCCAGGCCATTGGTTCATAGACACACGCACACACACACACACACACACACACACACACACACACACACTGCGGATTGTGTGCTAGCGCCACTAACCCACGCCACCCCCACTAAGCTATAACCTTCATGTCAAACACTGTTTACAAAGGAAGAACAGCAAATGCCCACATGCGGGATTATGAAATTGTCTTCTGATGTTTCGTGTGATTCCATTCTGGTGTTCAGAAGATGAAGTACGATGATCCTTTGGAGCCAAACAAGCGATCAGGGACAGAGAGAGGGAGAGCGGCGAGTGTGCGCTTGTTGGTAAAAGCAAGAGAGCTCCTCAAGCAACTCTGCTGAGTCTGTCACGACTTCTCTCAACAGCGCGTCACGTCAGCTTAGGTCTGACACGGGATGGATCGAGAGGCAAACACCTCCACTAGTTGTCAAGCTCTAACACCGGTGAGGACCACCTGCGTGGGGGGCGGGGGTTCCACCACGACACCCTATTGACAATATTCTGTCACACAGTTACTCCTCAAGTCCACACTCGGCAGTCGTACAATTCTGAGTTAGATTAAAATTGTTGCCTGAAGTTCATTCACGAAAGCAAGCCATCTTTATTTTCACAGCACGTTTCAAACACAAAGCAGCTCAATTGTGCTTCACGCGGGCAAAGTCACAACACCTAAAAGCATTTACAAACACAACAGTGAACGATATTTAGATGCAAAGCAGAGAAAACAAAATTAGCTGACCAGTATTAATAAAAGAACGTACAATGCCAGCATTTCAACACATGAACAGAACACTTTAGAAACATTTTAAAAGGAAGGTAAAGAAATGAAAAATTCCTAAAAGGAAAAGAAAGAGCTACTTATTGAATATGAATATATAAATCATTTAGACTCGGGGCTGACTTCACTTCTATTGGCGGCTTATTCCATTTGTGTGCAGCATAACAGCTAAATGCAGCTTCACCGTGTTTACTTGGAACTCTGGGCTCCACTAATTGACCCAAGTCTGCAGATCTCAGAGCCCTACTGGGTTTATATTCAATCAGTATTTATTTAATGTATTCAGGACCCAACCATGATATATAGACCAGTAGCAGAATTTTAAAATCTATTCCACAGCTAATTGGGAGCCAGTGTAAAGCCTTTAAGACTGGAGTAATATGTTCTTATCTCTTTGTTCTAGTCAGAAACCGAGCTGCGGCGTTTTCAATGAGCTGTGGCTGTTTGATGCTCTTTTGTGGGACTCTAGTCAAAAGACCTTTAGCGTAATCAAGTCTACTGGAGATAAAAAAGCATGGATACGTTTCTGATGGTCTGCTTAAAGCATGTAACCCTTTAGTCTGGATGTTTTTCAGATGGAATAAGGCTGTTTTAGGGAGTGTTTTTGCCATCTTCATAACTGTGATAGCCATCATTGGCTGAAGCGTTTGACCCAAAGGTAACATACACGCAGTGAACAGAAGGGGTCCAAGGACCGAGCCTTGAGGGACACCTCACGTCATAAGAATTCGATCGGATTCAAAATGTCCAATGGAAACAAAGTAATTCCTTTCCTCCAAGTCGGACCTGAACCATTTTTAAGATAAGATAAGAAAGATAGGACTGTTCCATTTAATCTCACCCAAGTTTCAAAAAGGTTCAACAGTATGTTATGATCAAATGCTGCACTGAGATTCAGTAAGACTCGCACCGTCACCTTCCCTGTGTCAGAGAACAGCTTCATGCTTTGGCGCCTGGGGCCTCAGGGCAAGTGGAGGGCACAATGAATCGTTCCAAATAGCAGTCAGTGTTAACCAAAAACCGTCAGGATTATGCTAAGAAGCAAAAAAAAAAATATATATATAACAAAGTTTGGAAAAGGCTACGACAATGTTAAGTTAGTTGGAGTTACTTAAAGTGTGGAGTTGGCGTGTTGACTCCCGTTTGACATGAGTTTGAATTTGTTTGGTTCATTCTGTTTTTCCTTTCACTCTCAAAGTAAAGTAATAATAAATTCAGTTGTACAGGTTGTAGGCCTCGTTCACGGTGAAATGAAATGAACTCTTTTTTTTTTTAAATCTGACATTTGAAAGGGATCTGCAGAGTTTTCTATCCACTGTATAGCGCCCGTTTTGAGGCAAATAGTTGTTTTGAGCAATGTCATGTGTTTTTACTATCTTTGTGTTTAGAACTACGTTTTTCCCCAAATTGGGTTTTCTTAGCATGGACTCGCACTAACAGGCTACTATTTATTTCCCAACCACTCTGCCCGCGACACATTCGTGTGCTGTCCAATTTCACTTACTTGGTCCAATAAGTATGATTTAGTACCTTCATTTGTGTCTTTCTTCACTTCCTGTGAGTAATATAAGCTTTGTCTTCAACTAAATAAGATCTGAATTCGCACAGAGTAATTACATTTGACAGTAATTTGAGATGAGATGACCATTATTTCAATGCGTACATCTTTATTACATTTCTGTTCAGTGGTGCGCTGTGAGATTTTTCAAATGTAAATCGAGCTGAATATAACCACCTTTGGCTAGTGTGAGTGCTTTGATGCATACTCAAGTTTGGTATACGAGACTCCACCTCCGTACTTGATTACAGCCTGAAAGTGTTTTGCATTCAAATACATTCACAGTCATTATGGAGGACTGCCATAGCAACGAAACTCTGTCGCAAACCTACAACTCCGTATACTGAGCTGTGATGAGTCATGATGCACCGGTACAAGTATTTCCGACAATAAATTGAAGTGGAAAATGGCATACAGTGCCGTGAAAAAGTATTTGCCTCCTTTGTGGTTTCTCTGTTCTTTCCATATTTATCACACATTTATTCCGTTCATCAAGCCAATTTTAATATCATACAGAGACAGCACGAGGAAATAGAAAATGCAGTTTGCAAATGCCAATTAAATTTATTTACACCCCCTCCCCCCCACACACACACACACACACACACGCACAAAACCACCTACCTGTCCCTATGCGAAAAAGTAATTGTCCCCTGAACCTAATAGGTTGTGCCACCCTTGGCAGCAATAACTGAAATAGAGCATTTGTGATAATTGGTGAGGGTTTTCTAGAACGAACATTTAATGTCGATGTAATCAATGGACGTCTATAGTGTATGTTGGACTCTCAGTGACGTCTACTCACTGTACCAAGAAGTAAAGCCGCCGCCGGCCATCTTGCGTTGCCTTTTGCGAAGTGCACCTCAGTTTTGCGGCGTTTTCACATCATTTCTGTCTCGGCGGCGAAAATGCCACAGTGTACAGTACGGTTGTACCAGTAAGTCTGTGAGGACCGCACCATGCACATTTATTTCATTGGTAAGAATGCAATTATACATTTTATCTTAAAAAGGTGTATCGCTAAGTGCCACTCAAAAAATTGTCTGCATCATGTTGTCAGAACCCTCAACAATTAATTGAAAGCAAAGCCCATCGCGACAAAATTTGCTGCGAAATGTAAACCGAACCTCTTTAAGTCACAAGACTGAGAGAATACACTCAGAAATGTTGATGCAGACAGTTACATTAGTTCCTTAAAATGCTCTCATTACTCCATACATGGATCCTGGTGGAAAAAAAACCCACACATTGATAGTAGTGCTTTCAATTAAAAACAGAAGTTCTCAGTAACAGTGGCAACATAAGATGGTTGTCCTCTGATTTCAGCTGTGAGAGGACAATCGGGAGTCCATCATATATACCGTATTTTCTGCACTTCGGATTATAAGGCCCACCTTCAATGAATGGCCTATTTCAAAACTGTTTTCATATATAGGGCGCACTGCATTATAAGGCGGACAGAATTGAAGCTACAATAAGCTGCGGTTACGTGATGCATCCACTAGATGGAGCTACGTTAAAGGGAATACAATACAATGCAGTTACAAAACAGGAAATGAAAGATAAAAGTTATGAAGACAATTGATTCAAGAAAAAGGCACACAAACTGTGTCCTTTCTTTAGTCAATAGTTAACTATGCTTTTGGTATTGCCTTCGTTTCATAATGGCTGCGCACAACTCGCAAAGTAGTTGTCTGTTTGCGTGTGTGTTGGCGAATGCGCATGTCGATTAGTGTCGGGCAGAACCCTTTTAGGTTCCAACTGCTCCCTATTAATAATCACCACAGGGAAACAACTCAATGGGGAATGTAAGGAGAGTTACAGTCTCTTTATATTTGGCACATTGGATTAGGGTGCACTGTCGGGTCTTGGGAAAATTTAATGCTTTTAGGTGCGCCTTATAGTGCGGAAAATACAGTACATCCATGGTGGAATCACGTCAAAATCAGCACAGGTTGCCATGAGGCGCAAGTTCCACCAACATATACTTTCACCCAGTCACAGATGCCCGAAGAAGCCACGTCCACTCGAAAGAAGCACTGCCTTCTGTAAATGTTCTAGTCCATTTTGGAATCATCCTGAAAAATCATCTGGAAGCAGAATATTCCGAAATGTTTGTCAGTAGTCTTATTTTATTTAGTTTCATAAACCACAGAACTAAAGAAGAGGTGAGTCAGCCTGAGAGTGGGGGAATAAAATGGGGTGATTTTGCCACAGAGAAGACAGCTCAGTGTTTGGTTTTGGAGTGTTACTATGACAACTCAGCAGCCAGGCACGCTGCGTCATGTTTCTTCCCCATTTAGCAATTATCACTTTTGTCCGGCAACCTTTCTTTCACTTTTTTTGTTTTTCACTCCCCTCCTGCCTGCTGCCTGCCACTTTGCTCCTCATTCCCACAAGCGTGCCTTTTTGCAATATCTTTTCAAGGTCAACATTATATCGTCTGCTGTATGTGTGTGCGGGTGTGTGTGCGCCTAGGTGGACGTTGGAGTTGTTCACTTCACCCCTCTGGTTCAGCCGCACATCCAGCAGCCCTTCAAACTGGTGGAGAAAATTGTCAGGAATATATTCCAGTTCCGCAGAAAGCATTGCCACAGAGGAATCGGGTGAGCGCCGACGTCATCGTGTTGTGTGGTTGTGATGTTTGGCACCTCATTGGTGAGAGATTCTCCCGCCGAACTTGACCAACATGGTGAGCTTCAAAAGCAGAAGTCACACAGGGAAGTGCCCACCCTGTCCGTGCCTGTGAGGAGCCAGCACGCGAGCCCAGATAGCAACACAGCGGTGGCTGTGTGAATGAGAGCAGCAATTATTAGTCGCCGAGGTGGCACAGGAACGACAAGGAAGCAGATTTTAACCATGAAAGTTTAGGCAATATGACTTTTACCCTGCACTGTAATTAAAGCTGTTTCAGGAAAAAAAAATCCACTTTTTGCTGAACCTAACCCATAATTCATAAATATGACTAAATGCATGACAATACTTCATGGCGTATTTTCAGCACTATAAGGCGCACCTTCAATGAATGGCCTATTTTAAAACAGTTTTCATATATGGGGGGGCACAGCATTATAAGGCGCATAGAATAGAAACTGCAATAGCGGATGCACTATGCATCCTCTAGAGGGAGCTACACTAAAGGCAATCCAATACAATACAATGCAGCTTTATTTGTATAGAGTCTTCACAACCGCTGCAGCTGGAACAAAGCGCTTTATAGAACATTTAAAATGCTACGTCCAAGAAATCTGAATATTGATCCATATATAAGGCACATCAGATTTTTACGGCGCACTGTCAGCTTTTGAGAAAATTAAATGGTTTCAGATGCGCCTTATAGTGCGGAAAATACGGTCTTATCTGTTATGGAAACCTGATGTGTGAGAGGAAAAACACAAGGGCATTTTCTGAATCATCACAAGAGAAATCAAGAAAACATTTTATTTGCATCGTTGGTTAAAATATTCAGTCAACATTTGTTGACCAGTGAGTACTCTACTTCCTTCTATTTGAACATGAAACATGTATGATCGTTGAAATATCCAAGCATCTCGTCTGGATTCTCCCTCCTGCCAGAATGTTGTTCCCCGAGGCGCGTCGCGACGCATTCACAGAGGAGCTGATGTGCAAGGCGGATGTGGAGCCCACCATGCGCCCCATCGAACTCACCATCCCCCACATTAAGGCGCTGGCGGACGTCTATGCTGAGATGTGCGCCCGGGAGCCGCTTCTGCTGGGCTATGACTTCCGAGAAGAGCTCCGGCTGAAACACCTTGACAAGCAGAGAGCAACACTGAAGGCCGTGCCGAGGGGAACGGCGCCAAGCCCCGAGTGACCAAACAGAACAGGACAAAGAGCAGAAAGCCCAGCAGGGCTCAGTTAGTGCAGCTCTTGTAGCCTTGACATTTCCACCTGGCAGTGGCGTGCATTTTTGACACTGTTTTGCGCGCATCCAAGAGTACCGACTGGTTGTTTTTTTGGAAGCTAACGAGCAGATTGCCCAAAATGCAAAATGGTCACATTATCTCACAAAAGTGAGTACGTACACCCCTCACATTTGTTCAAGTATTTTATGTTTTCCGGGCACAACACTGAAGAAATTGATGCTGCAATATAAAGAAGGGAATGTTGAACTGGAATAAAATCATGTAAATTTCATGTCCATTCAAAATAACACGACACAAATGTCTAAACCACTGGCAACAAAAGTGACTACACCCCAAAGTGAAAATGTCCAAATTGGACATGAAGTGTCAAAATTTAGTGTGACCACCATGGATTTTTTGAATTGGCTCCAAGAGGCTGTTTATTGAAGGAACCGATAAAGAGGAGCTTGGTCCAATGGTGGCCGTGTTTCACGGCTTGCTCATGTTCACCCTGATGAGGTATAAATTACATGGCGGCAGCAGATCCATTTGTTTGTTTGGTTTCCAGTGTGATGTTGTCACT
>NW_017805826.1:2328584-2377636 GCF_001891065.2 Hippocampus comes
GGGGGGGCACAGCATTATAAGGCGCATAGAATAGAAACTGCAATAGCGGATGCACTATGCATCCTCTAGAGGGAGCTACACTAAAGGCAATCCAATACAATACAATGCAGCTTTATTTGTATAGAGTCTTCACAACCGCTGCAGCTGGAACAAAGCGCTTTATAGAACATTTAAAATGCTACGTCCAAGAAATCTGAATATTGATCCATATATAAGGCACATCAGATTTTTACGGCGCACTGTCAGCTTTTGAGAAAATTAAATGGTTTCAGATGCGCCTTATAGTGCGGAAAATACGGTCTTATCTGTTATGGAAACCTGATGTGTGAGAGGAAAAACACAAGGGCATTTTCTGAATCATCACAAGAGAAATCAAGAAAACATTTTATTTGCATCGTTGGTTAAAATATTCAGTCAACATTTGTTGACCAGTGAGTACTCTACTTCCTTCTATTTGAACATGAAACATGTATGATCGTTGAAATATCCAAGCATCTCGTCTGGATTCTCCCTCCTGCCAGAATGTTGTTCCCCGAGGCGCGTCGCGACGCATTCACAGAGGAGCTGATGTGCAAGGCGGATGTGGAGCCCACCATGCGCCCCATCGAACTCACCATCCCCCACATTAAGGCGCTGGCGGACGTCTATGCTGAGATGTGCGCCCGGGAGCCGCTTCTGCTGGGCTATGACTTCCGAGAAGAGCTCCGGCTGAAACACCTTGACAAGCAGAGAGCAACACTGAAGGCCGTGCCGAGGGGAACGGCGCCAAGCCCCGAGTGACCAAACAGAACAGGACAAAGAGCAGAAAGCCCAGCAGGGCTCAGTTAGTGCAGCTCTTGTAGCCTTGACATTTCCACCTGGCAGTGGCGTGCATTTTTGACACTGTTTTGCGCGCATCCAAGAGTACCGACTGGTTGTTTTTTTGGAAGCTAACGAGCAGATTGCCCAAAATGCAAAATGGTCACATTATCTCACAAAAGTGAGTACGTACACCCCTCACATTTGTTCAAGTATTTTATGTTTTCCGGGCACAACACTGAAGAAATTGATGCTGCAATATAAAGAAGGGAATGTTGAACTGGAATAAAATCATGTAAATTTCATGTCCATTCAAAATAACACGACACAAATGTCTAAACCACTGGCAACAAAAGTGACTACACCCCAAAGTGAAAATGTCCAAATTGGACATGAAGTGTCAAAATTTAGTGTGACCACCATGGATTTTTTGAATTGGCTCCAAGAGGCTGTTTATTGAAGGAACCGATAAAGAGGAGCTTGGTCCAATGGTGGCCGTGTTTCACGGCTTGCTCATGTTCACCCTGATGAGGTATAAATTACATGGCGGCAGCAGATCCATTTGTTTGTTTGGTTTCCAGTGTGATGTTGTCACTTGGGAGGACAAGAGATCAGAACCATAAATGTGTGCAGTGTTGTGAGAAGCCACTCTGGACTGTTTTAAAGTCAGTTTTGATGAAAAACAGCTCATGTGTTTGTACAGTGTCAGCTTTACAATAAAATGTTTTTGTGTAAAGTCTGTTCTTGTGGATGGGTCAAGATATATTACAGGGTTCCCACGGGTCCTTAAAGTTAATAAAAATCCCAAAAAAAGAAGTTGTGAAATTATGTTCTTAATTGTCCTTAATTTTCAGGGAAAGCTTTTCTGAAAAAAATGACCATGTATAGTAAGGCGTTTTTGGCCGAAAAAAACCTACCATGTATAGCAAGGCGTTTTGAGCCGAAAAAAACGACCATGTAGAGTAAGGCATTTTTGGTCGAAAAAAAAAAACGACCATGTACAGTAAGGCGTTTTGAGCCGAAAAAAACGACCATGTAGAGTAAGGCATTTTTGGTCGAAAAAAAAAAACGACCATGTACAGTAAGGCGTTTTGAGCCGAAAAAAACGACCATGTATAGTAAGGCATTTTGGGCCAAAAAAAAAGACTGAATAGTAAGGCATTTTTAGCTGAAAAAAAACGACCATGTATAGTAAGGCGTTTCGGGCCGAAAAAAACCGACTACGTATAGTAAGGCGTTTTAGGCCGAAAAAAAAAACGACCCTGTATAGTAAGGCGTTTTGGGCCAAAAAAAAACGACCATATACAGTAAAGCGTTTTGGACCGAAAAAAACGACCATGTATAGTAAGGCGTTTCGGGCCGAAAAAAAACGACCATAATAGAGTAAGGCGTTTTGGAGCGAAAAAAAACGACCATGTATAGTAAGGCGTTTTTGGCCGAAAAAAGACCATGTATAGTGAGGCGTTTTGGGCCGAAAAAAACCGACTACGTATAGTAGGGCGTTTTAGGCCGAAAAAAAACGACCCTGTATAGTAAGGCGTTTTGGGCCGAAAAAAACCGACTACGTATAGTAGGGCGTTTTAGGCCGAAAAAAAACGACCCTGTATAGTAAGGCGTTTTGGGCCGAAAAAACCAACCATGATTAGTAAGCCGTTTTTAGCCGAAAAAATGACCATGTATAGTGAGGCGTTTTGGGCCGAAAAAAACCGACTACGTATAGTAGGGCGTTTTAGGCCGAAAAAAAACGACCCTGTATAGTAAGGCGTTTCGGGCCGAAAAAAAACGACCATAATAGAGTAAGGTGTTTTGGAGCGAAAAAAAACGACCATGTATAGTAAGGCATTTTGGGCCGAAAAAAAAGACTGAATAGTAAGGCATTTTTAGCCGAAAAAAACGACCATGTATAGTAAGGCATTTTGGGCCGAAAAAAAAGACTGAATAGTAAGGCATTTTTAGCCGAAAAAAACGACCATGTATAGTAAGGCATTTTGGGCCGAAAAAAAAGACTGAATAGTAAGGCATTTTTAGCCGAAAAAAACGACCATGTATAGTTAGGCGTTTTGGGCCTAAAAAAACCGACTACGTATAGTAAGGCGTTTTAGGCCGAAAAAAAAACGACCCTGTATAGTAAGGCGTTTTGGGCCGAAAAAACAACCATGTATAGTAAGGCGTTTTTAGCCGAAAAAAATGACCATGTATAGTCAGGCGTTTCGGGCCGAAAAAAACCGACCATAGAGAGTAAGGTGTTTTGGACCGAAAAAAACGACCATGTATAGTAAGGCATTTTTAGCCGAAAAAAAAAACGACCATGTATAGTAAGGCATTTTTGGCTGAAAAAAAAAAATCGACCATGTATAGTAAGGCGTTTTGGGCCGAAAAAAACGACCATGTAGTAAGGCGTTTTGGGCCGAAAAAAAACGACTACGTACAATAAGGCGTTTTAGGCCGAAAAAAAACGACCACATATGGAAAGGCATTTTTGGCTGAAAAAAAAATGACGATGCATAGTACGGCGTTTTGGGCTGAAACAAACGACAGTGTATAGTAAGGAGTTTTGGGCCGAAAAAACCCACCATGTATAGTAAGGCGTTTTGGGCCGAAAAAAACGACCATGTATATATAGTAAGGCGTTTTGGGCCGAAAAAAACGACCATGTACAGTAAAGCATTTTGGGCCGAAAAAAGACACCATGTATATAGAAGGCGTTTTTTGCCGAAAAAAAAAACGACCATGTATAGCAAGGCGTTTTGGACCGAAAAAAAACGATCATGTCTCGTAAGACGTTTTGAGCCGTAAAAAACAATCAGTATAGTAAGGCGTTTTTGGCCAAAAAAATGCCCATGTTTTGTTCGGCCTTTTTAGATGAAAAAAACGACCATGTTTCATAAGGCGTTTTGGGCCAAAAAAAAAAACGACTACGTATAGTAAGGCATTTTGGGCCGAAAAAAAAACGATCATGTCTCGTAAGACGTTTTGAGCCGTAAAAAACAATCAGTATAGTAAGGCGTTTTTGGCCAAAAAAATGCCCATGTTTTGTTCGGCCTTTTTAGATGAAAAAAACGACCATGTTTCGTAAGGCGTTTTGGGCCGGGAAAAAAAAACGACTACATATAGTAAGGCATTTTAGGCCGAAAAAAAACGACCATGTATAGTAAGGCGTTTTTGGCCGAATATATATAGTAAGCGTTTTGAGCCGAAAATAAATAACCATGTATAGTTAGACGTTTTTGGCCGAAAAAAACGACCATGTATAGTTAGGCGTTTTGGGCCTAAAAAAACCGACTAGGTATAGTAAGGCGTTTTAGGCCGAAAAAATGACCATGTATATAGTAAGGCGTTTTTTGCCGAAAAAAACGACCATGTATAGTAAGGCGTTTTAAAAAAACCGACTAGGTATAGTAAGGCGTTTTAGGCCGAAAAAATGACCATGTATATAGTAAGGCGTTTTTTGCCGAAAAAAACGACCATGTATAGTAAGGCATTTTGGGCCGAAAAAACCCACCATGTATAGTCAGGCGTTTTGGCCCGAAAAAAACCCACCATGTATAGTAAAGCACTTTGGGCCGAAAAAAACCACCATGTATATACACCATGTATAGTCAAGCACTTTGGGCCGAAAAAAACCACCATGTATATAGGAAGGCGTTTTTTGCCGAAAAAAAACCGACCATGTATAGTAAGGCGTTTTGAGCCGTAAAAAACAATCATGTATAGTAAGGCGTTTTTGGCCAAAAAATGCCCATGTTTTGTTCGGTCTTTTTAGATGAAAAAAACGACCATGTTTCGTAAGGCATTTTGGGCCGAAAAAAAACGACCATGTATAGTAAGGCGTTTTGAGCCGAAAATAAATAACCATGTATAGTTAGACGTTTTTGGCCGAAAAAAACGACCATGTATACGACCATGTATATAGTAAGGCGTTTTGGGCCAAAAAAAAAACGACCATGTATATTAAGGCGTTTTGGGCCGAAAAAAAAACGACTATGGAGAGTAAGGCATTTTGGGCCGAAAAATATGACCATATATCGTCAGGCATTTTTAGCCGAAAAACACAACCATGTAAAGTAAGGCCTTTTTGGCTGAAAAAAACGACCATGTAGTAAGGAATTTTTAGCCGAAAAAAACAACCCTGTACAGTAAGCCATTTTTGGCCGAAAAAAACGACCATGTATCGCAAGGCGTTTTGGGCCGAAAAAAAAACGACCATGTTTTTTCAGGTGTTTTATTAACTGTTTCTTAGTGTGAGTGTGAGCTCGAATAGTTGTGCGAAGAGGATCAGAAAATGGATTTGGCCATGCACATTTTTGAGAACGCATAGGAAGGCCAGAATCGAACGCTGCACCTCGGCAGCGCGGGACCAACGAAATAACCATTTGACTACCAGGCAGGGAATGAATGCTCTACATGTTTTTGAGAACACGCAGGAAGGCTGGAGCTGGAATCAAACCCTGCACCTCCGCAGGACAACACGGACGCACGAACCATTTGACTACGAGTCAGGTGAGGAACCAAGACTTTACATTGGCCATAGATGTGAGTGTGAGCACGAATGGTGCGAAGAAGAGGATCAGAAAATGCACGGACATTTTTGAGAACGCACAGGAAGGCCAAAGCTGGACTCGAACCCTGCACCTCTGCAGCAGAATGCCAAGGCACTAACCATTCGACTACCAGGCAAGTCATGAACAGTCCAGGGTTACCACGGGTCCTTAAAGTTCATAAAAATACATGAAATTACGTTCTTAATTGTCCTTAATTTTCAGGGAAAGCTTCGAAAATCAATAAAAATCCTTAAAAATTAATCTGTGGTGTTCATTTCATTTGCGTATGTCATTTTCCCCACCCTTCCAATTCATAGTTCTGTCGGAAAATGCGCCTGGCGCCCTTCCCCTCAAACTCCGCTGTCGGGCTACATGCCTTCCTGGTTCCCGCTCTGCTTTTCCCGCCGTCTCCAATCAGTTCCGATGATGATCACGTGATCACTTCCGGTCATTTCGGGCCAATTTGACAAACAGCATGTCAAAAAATAGGGTTATCTGATTGCCCCTAAAGATGTGCCCTTCCTTTGGCAGCAATGATTTGAACACCAGCTCAGTGATATGTGGCTTTCTGTTCATTAAATCCACCGTGAATCCCCTGCTGAATGGAGAAAAAGTCCTTAACAAATGGCTAAATTAGCCTTCAAAGTCCTTAAAAGGTCCACAAGTAAAAAGCAAGTGGAAGCGTGGGAACCCTGTATTAGTAATCATTTATATCTATTTTATTTAGGGGAAAAGGTCATACAGCTCTCAACGCTGTGTCATTTTTCTGGATCGCGATGATGCTCAGAAATACACTAATTTGGTACATAATATACATAATCGATGTATTTTGACTTTTGGCCTGGTAACAGCGTTTCCTATTTCACTGCTCATCGCGAGCTTTAGTGTAGTTGTGGCCCACGAGGTTAAGTTGGATGGATGGACGGATGGACAGATTGATATGTAGTCGAGGAGTTCGAGCTGTAATTGGGCAATTGATCAAAATGTAAGCGCAATTTTGATTTTGCCTTCCCCTGATCATAAAAACATTCATTTTCCGAACCACTTGATCCTCACTAGGAGCCGCGGGGGGTGCTGGAGCCTATGCCAGCTGTCTTCGGGCAGTAGGCGGGGGACACCCTGAACCGGTTGCCAGCCAATCGCAGGGCACACAGAAACGAAAAACCATTCACACCCATACTCACACCTAGAGACAATTTAGAGCAGGGGTGTCAAACTCAGGTCCTGGAGGGCCGCTGTCCTGCATGTTTTCCAAGTCTCCCTGTTGCAACACACCTGATTCAAATGATCAGATCATCAGCAAGCTCTGCAGAAGCCTGACATTGAACCTGTTCATTTGAATCAGGTGTGTTGCAACAGGGAGACTTGGAAAACATGCAGGACAGCGGCCCTCCAGGACCTGAGTTTGACACCTATGATTTAGAGTGTTCAATCAGCCTGCCATGCATGTTTTTGGAATGTGGGAGGAAATCAGAGGACCCGGAGAAAACCCACGCAAGCACGGGGAGAACATGCAAACTCCACACAGGAAGGCCGGAGCTGAAATTGAACCGGTACCTCTGCACTGTGAAGTCAACGTGCTAACCACTCGACTACCAGGCCGTCCTCATAAAAACATAATTGAAGAAAATGATTAACATTACGAGTGGTGCGACGGGTGTCTGGAACGTGAAAGAACACTGAATTCCCGGGTGGCTTCCAGCAAGCGTTTAACGTTTTGTTATTCTGCTGTCTCGCAGTCTGCATTCGAGAAAAAAAATGGTGACAAATGTGTGTCAATATCAAACCCACGCACCATGAGAATGGTTTGTGCATTCATGTTCATGTAATGAGTCGCTTTAAATTCCAAAGCAGGTGTTGTAACAAAAGCAAACTCCTGCAAAATTGTGGGTGTTACTTTTTTTTTCCTCCAAAGGATAACAGACAAGGTACTGCAGAGGGAGAATTGTGCATGTTATGACATCCACTGATGTTCTCATGAAAGGACTGTCGCCACAGGGACAAAAGCAATACGAAAGCTTTTCTCAGAACTGCTTCACCTGTCTAGGCAGTTAATGTACAATGCACGCGCACGCACGCACACTCACTTGCAGTCCAAGACAGCAATGTTCTCCAGGCACCATTCACAGATAAAAGTTTTATTTCAAAAACAATTCCATCAGGAGGAGGAATTCACATTCATTGGTATGCTAGCATTGAAGGCTTGGTAAGAATGGACTGTCTTTAGTGGATTGCCTCAGAATAGTACCTCAATTCCATCCATGTTGCTCAAAAAAAAAATCCCAAACAAAACCCCACAAAAACCCCAAATCTTTTTATTTGCTGCAAATTAATTCCTGCCTCATTTCTGAACTGTACAGTATCAAGTAGAAAAAGAATAAACAAGATAGAAAAGAGTATGTACACAAGACCCATAAAAAAAAACATACAAATAGTTGGAAAAAAACAATATTGCTTTTACGAATCATTCAAGCAGCCTTATTTCAAACAATTCCTCTGCACACAAATCAGCAATGATCCCAAAGGCTACGCACAACAAAATGATCAACCCGCCTTTTTTAAAAGTTTTTCTGGTGTTTGCAAAATAATTCCAACTTAAAATGCCTGAAAGGCTTCCACCCAAAAACGCTTCCCACAAAATCAATCGACACTCAGGTAATAAATAAAAACGGTATTAATAACATTAAAACCTGTACAGAAAAATAGTTAAAGCATGTCGGCAAAACAGTGTACTTTAGTGCACAAAATACAGAAGGAAAAGATTTTATTTGTGACTGCAGCAGGTCTTTGGATCGTTTGCTTTGAGTGAACATGTGGCCGTGAGTGCTCGAGGCCTTGTGTGTCCCAAAGTATATCAAAGCTCCATCATTTTCCTTCTTTGAAATCTTCAATCATTTTTCATCGTTCGGTCTACTTTCAACTGTGGCCCTTGTCAGCTATTTTTAAAGGTGACAGGAAAAAAGATGACAGAATAGAAAGTGAAAGCAACGTGCCCCAAACTCCTGATTTCTTTCAAACCGCCTAGTTTCATTAAAAATAAACTCAGTCAGCCATTATTAATTGGGGGGAGATTCACACATAGTTTGACCTATTTTATTTTTTTTGCATATGCGGCTACTGACATGTGGTGGGGTCGTGTTATTGATGATCATGGAAGCGTATCATGGCCACATGTTCACCGCTCTTGACAGCATTTTCTTCTGAACTCTGTCGATGCATAGTATTAACCTCTGTGGGGAAACAAGCAAAAAGAACCCCTAATGAGTCATTCTCCAATAAATTGTTTACTTTTTTTTTTTTTTTACTGTCCCTCTGGCTCTACCTTCGTGGGCTACCCTAAGCTGTTAGGACTGATGGGACTTTCTTGAGAGAAAGACTCCAGTTTGGTGTAAAAAAAACAAAACACAAAAAAACAAATGCCAATCAGCCAGGAGTTGAAGGGAGGATGGCTGGAATGCGCGGCTGAGATGCTTTTGTTGTGGCCCCAGTGGGCGACATATCCTGAGGAAGGGCACGGTGGGGAAGCCAAGCATGCAAGTCCTCACTCAATTTTGGTGCAGGTCATGGTCCCACCATCATCAAAAGGAAATCAGACATTTTGCAAAAATGGATGTACTTTCACGGTTTTCCGGGTACGAGCCCCAAAAACCTGTTCAGTAGCACCACGCTGCTCAGAGACTTGAAAACATGGCTGTAAAACACAAGGCTGCGGGGCCACATATGGGGCCGCATTTGGCCACCCCATTAGTTAGCGAACAAAATGTAGCGACTTCACTGTTTTGGTGGAATGGAACCGATCTTTACTCTATAACATCAAACCATACTAACATTCTAATATTAGTTAACCGGTTTTACAAGCATTTGTTCTCTCAAAATCTTTTTTTTTTTTGCCACAAAATTGGACGACAGTTGTACAATGACCTCGCCGCCAAAATTAATCTCTTACTTTTTGGCAAACTAGCCTGCACTATTCACTGGAAAAACTCACCTATTCTCACCCGTTTTTGTAGAGTATAAAAATATTGCTTTGGTGCCATTTTGTGGCATCTTGGCACCAAGAAACTAGGCTGAAGTGAGGCGAGGAACTTCACTTAAGTCAGGCCATCGACTTTGTCTAATAGAAAGATGGTGCTTAGTCGTCATCTTGTGGCCCCCACTGGCAATGGCAAACCTTTTTGTGTCAATTCTGCACAGCTCGTTCCTGACCCCCCGTGAAAACTGGGTCGCAGTGTGGAGTCAAAGATTTGCTTGCCACTACAGTATTTCTGATTTGAAATTTGTTGTTTGAGGGAAAAAAACAACAACTTTGCCTTTAGATGCCAGATGATAGTAGCAAAGACCCTACTGAGACTCCTCAACTAGCGTCAACATACTTCCCTGAAACCGTGATGTCGCGGACGGCGCCAAATCAATCTTGGTATTGTACTCCACAAAACTGAACAAAATCAGCGACGACGCAAAGTCGCAAATGCCAAACTACAAATATTGGGGCTGGGGGTATGCTGTACTAGTTGTCAAATGTGACAGCAGACTGAATCAAATGCACTTGTGGTTGCTCAGCGGCCCCTCTTCGAAAATCTGTCAAACCAATCAGCTCGCCTGGTGGTTGCCGCCTGAGCGGGCGTGTGCTTTGGCTGAGCGCTAACTGGGCTTGTGGTCTTGTGCTCTCTGCGGTCTCTCCAAGGCCGTGTCATAGAAACAGTCCTCATTGACGACCGAGGTCAGACTTTGGACACTAAACTCTCTCTCCAGGAGTGCATTGAGGTCCAACACGCCCGGCGGCGATGGCGAGGACGACGCATCGTTGCGGGCGTCCAATGAGCCGCTTTGCTCCTTCATGCACACTAGCGCCCCCTCGCTCCTCCGCAGACTGCTGCTTTTTTTCTTTGCCGCGCCGGGTCGGTCTCTTGCCGGCCTGGTGGGGGTCTCGGGGGGGTCGCCTTCAGGTGGGACGCGGGGCGCGGCCGCGTACGTCAGCATGGGCTCCTCTGAGATTTTTAACTGGAAGAACTGAGCGTCGAGAGTGTCCCTCTTGGCGCTCGCGGTCTCGCTGAAGCCGTCGTCGTCCTCGTCGCTGAGAATGTCGGACTCCTTGACTGAGACGGGAGCGGGTTGGGCGTCAGTTCCTGATAACGACCCGGATGGGCCTTCCTGGACAGGAAGCAGGTGCGGGGGAGCGCAGGTGCCACTACTCAGGCTGCCTTGATCCGAGTCCGTTCCCGATTTGAGATTCCTGGACTGAGCGGGGGGTTCGCCGATCGGCTGCCGACACAAGCGAGAAGCCCTGGAGGAGCCTGCGATCAAGATGGACATGTGAGTCATACATGGGCCTCTTATCTAAGCAAAACACACACAGCTCACTGCCCTGAAGTCTTTTATGACCTAAAAAGTCAAGATATGATCTGGTAAAGGTGCGTTTCACACTTCACACATTAAGCCACCTGAAGGGCTGAAAAGAGAACAAAAAGAGGAGATGCTCTTCTTCCTGCAAGTTCTTCTGTGGAATAGCTCCCAGGAAAATACAACATTCTTGTCAAACATATTGGATTGTTCATGAATACACATCACATCGCTATATACTGAACGTATCGTGTTGCACATTACGATTTGTTGTTGACACATTGGCTGCTGCTCTTATTCTGCTAACGAATGTACATGATTGTTTTCTTCACTGTTGATTCTTTGAGATTGTTCTTCTTGGATGCTGCTCCTGTGCACTTTGCTACTGTAAAACAAACATATCCCGTTGCCAGCTAATCGATGCTTTTTGTACTCTTAACTCTATTTTTAGGAAGATTCAATAGAAGAGCTGTCACGAATATGAACATTTTTTGAATGGTGCCATCTTGATGCTGGACGTATTTTTACCGCTTTGAAGAATCCAGACATTCAATCCCAGGTACGCATTTTTAACTGCCCCTCGCACATGGTAGATAAATGAGGGTCTGAAAATGGCTGCCGCTGAATTAAAAAGTTCCCAATGTAAATTAAGCATTACAACCTCTTGGTTAGTTTGTAAGGAAATGAAATAACACACCAAATGATTGATTACTAATTTATACATCGTGAGCGATTTCAACGACCAAGGAAAAACATGCTACATTTTGGGCAGATTTGGAGAAAGGTGTGCCAATTCCGGGAGGCCCGGTGGTCCAGTGGTTAGCGCGTCGACCTCACAGTGTCGAGGTACCGGGTTTGATTCCACTGTGTGTGAAGTTTGCATGTTCTCGGCATGCCTGCGTGGGTTTTCTCCGGGTCCTCCGGTTTCCTCCTACATTCCAAAAACATGCACGGCAGGCTGATTGAACACCCTAAATAGGTGTGAGTATGAGCGCGGACAGTTGTTCGTCTCTGTGTGCCCTGCGATTGGCTTGCAACCGGTTCAGGGTGTCCCCTGCCAACTGCCCGATGACGGCTGGATTAGGCTCCAGCACCCCCCGCGACCCTTGTGAGGATAAAGCGGATCAGAAAATGGATGGATAGATGGTGTGTAAAGGGTTTATTATCAGGTTTATTTTAATTGCTTTCACTTCTACCATCCAGACGCTCACATCCCCCCACCCCCCCATTTCTACTGCTATTTACAGAAAACGTATACTAAATATTCAGTTTTTTGTCTTTTTTTTAAGAATTGAGGTTGAGGGTTTGTCAAGGGGTCTATCAGGGTGCCGCATGCTGCCCACGGGCTGACAGTTGCCCATCCCTGCTCTACTTTATTCCCCTATTCATTGTTTTCTATGGGAATTTGTTTTTTCAGTGGCGCTTTGCGTCACTCACCCATCCTGGCGGCAAAGGGCGCCGCGGTGCGCATGGCTGCCACTCGTTCCTTACAGCCACGCTCCAAGCTGGCCTCGCCTCTCGTGTTCCTCCTGGCGTTCTCTCTGAGGACGGAGCGGATCACCTTGATGATGTATAGCTTGCTCTCTGGCTCACTGGGGGAAGGGGGGGGGGGGCACAGACGAGGAGGCTTGAGCACATAGCGTGATCGACACATGATTTTCAGAGTCGAAATGGAGATTAAGGGGATTGCTGCCAGAGTTCCAGTGTGTCCCCAGAGAGAAGTATAGCACCGACATTCATTCAGTCTGATCCCAATTTCTCAGTGCATTATGGGACTTTCCATCATGATGGCAAGCTTCATTCCCGCCGCCGTGCAAACTGAGAGAAATGTCACAATGTAAAGCCTTGACGAGGGAAGGAGTTGTGGGGGGGCAGTTTGGTTTGTTCCAAAACCTGTATCTTCTCTTTTATTTCTGAGTTCAACCCATTCTGTGGCCACATGTCAGATATTGATCCTCAAGTCGGACTTTCAGCACTTAAGTTGTCAAAATGTGTGAGATTTTAATTGGAGAGATTTCCAAATATGAGAACAATTTGAATCGTGTTTGTTTGGGAAAACTTGATAAGGTCTGCGTAACACTGGTCTCGGATCATTAGGTACCAGCTTCATGTCTGACCTGCTACACAGCTGAAAGACCGTCTGTGGTCGCCCTTCCACTTCAGACCTGCAGTGAATCAGCTCCCAGATGCAGCCGCTTTCTGTGCCTGGTCCTGAGAGAAAGCAAGAGTAAAAAAAAAGCGAGTTTTAATCCTTAAGTCTTAAAATGCTTTATCGTTTTAGAGGAAGCTGAATAGAAAATTCTAAAGTAGCGTGCGTGCGTGTGGCCAAGGGGAATGAGCTGAGGGGTGTGTTTTGGGAGAAAATGAGAAAGGAGAAGATTGGGTGGCCAATCCAGGCATGGCTAGTTGAACTAGATTTCTCGGTAGCGTGGTCAAGACGTTGCCGTTTTAAACCGCAAAACTTTTCAGGAGTGAAGCTACTTTATTTCACATACATACTAGGCCAGTCATCGCAACTCGGTCAGTAAACATCGACGGCTAACAAACACAGCCCTGCGGAGCAGGGCTGACACCATCAAATATTTTTAAAGTCGATTATGCCACTGATTAACCTGATAAAAATGTATTTTCTATTCAAATGTATTGCAAATACCCCCACCCCATTACTGTTTATGAACAGATGATTGTTGTTGAGGTGTGCGTGTGTGCGCACGCATGGGGAATTTGGAGAGGAAGCCAAATGAGGCCGAAAAGTCGAACTTTGAGTTGTTACTGAAAAATATGTTTTTTTTTTTCCCAAGACATGATTAAATTGGTTTGACCTTTAAAAAAAATCTTTGATGCTGCTTGGATAGTTTTGTCATTTCATCATATCTTAGCTTGCTGTCTTTCGCTGATCCGTAGTTTCACTTTAGTTAAGCATCATTTCAAATAGAATAACTTGCAGCTTAACTCGCGACATTTCCCAAGTAGCTCATCCAACACGGGTAATTCCAAAGTGTACCTTAACAGTCTTACCTGCTGTATTTCCCAGCCTGACCTGGAGTGCAGACAGAGGGATGAGCCAACGGAACTTGAATGGGTCCGGATCACCATGGGAAAGCGCTGAACGGGGGTTATTCTGATCACGCACGCGCATGCACACACAAAAAAACAAACAAAAAAAGAATGTTAACGTTATGTTTTTGATACCATTTATGCCAAGTGGAAGCACACGAGCGCAGCCTCTCACCATCTTCTTCTTCATCTTGTTGTTGTCCCTGTAGACCAATATGACTGCTTTCTTGAAGACTGGCAAGAAAAAAAAATCACACTCAGCATCTTTGCTTCTGCCGAATGCCTCATTGGGGGAAGTGGAATGAAGGGGGAGCCTCCACAGAGGCATTTTAGATGCAAACTTGAAGTCGAAAAGAGGCTGTTTCAGTATAATACTGCAATTGTCATGGTGTTTAAATGGATTAAACCCTAACAAATACATTTTTTACATTTATCTATTTATCCTCACTATATGGTTGCGGCTATGCGCTGGAGTTGTCTTTGGGCGACACGGCGGGTTACACCCTGAAGTGGTCACAAGCCAATTTCTTGGTTCATTCATAGGAAAGTTGACCATTCAGGGAACATTGCAGGTCAGGATAGCGGTCATTTTACATTTTTGTCATGTGCTCCATCATTTTCTGTTATGCCACTAAAAGGAAGAAAACACATTTTTGCCCCCCCCCCCATTCTCTGCCGTGACTGTAAGTAGTTCAAATTTGTCGTGAAAAGTAAATTTGTCTATGATAAACTTGCTACAAGTACACCTCTGCATAATGTATACTTATTAACATGAATGAGAAAAAAAAGATATCGATCAACTTATAACGACTAGCTTTTTTACAAATTTTTTTTTAAGTCTGTAACCTTGGCATTCGTAGTGTAAATGTAGCCTCAGTCACTGGTCACATCATTAGGCACACCGCTGATCTTTTGCGATCCAATGAAAAAGAGCAGTATAACCACACAAAAAAAAAAAAAAAATACCACCAACAACAACAAAACTCATTAACTCTGTGACCGTGTCCATCAAAACTCAGCATCATTATCTTCAGATAGCCGACCAACTGTGAAAATTATATGGAAATCGACAGCGGAGGAGGCACACTTACCAAACACAGTCATTTCGGGGTCTTTCCTCATGCGGCCCAATGACGGGTGTGGATTGAGCCAGACTGCAGTGGAATGCAGAAGAAACTCCCCCATAGAGATTTCGGTGACCTGTGACACGCACGAACAATGGCGTTAGATTTACAGCTGGCTCACAGACACATTTTTAGAGCTGGGCAAATAACTCAAGCATGTTTATTTTTTTTTTTTTACACAGGCATCCGAGAGACCCAATGTGTGTATACAATCATTTGAAAAATCAGTTTTCTATCATATATGCCCATTATCCTTTTGATGCGCCCTAACCCGATAACATAATAAGCTGTCCACTGTAGTCACCGCTGTCCCTGAAAGGGTTAAACAACAGACGACAAGTAGTGAGTGACTATGTTTACGCACACGTTTTCCTACATCATGGACCAATATTATTGCACATTCACTTTGAATATTTTTACTGCAAAGCCTACCAACTAAATATTCTATCAATCTGTAAATGTATTCAGTACCCAAAAGGCAAAAGAACAGAAGACAGCATAAACAGCACCAAGTGGCAAAGCAGATTTGTGATGTGTGTGTGTGTGTGTGTGTGTGTGTGTGTGTGTGTGTGTGTGTGTGTGTGTGTGTGTGTGTGTGTGTTTTTGGGAATATGCAATTTGACGTTTCATTTTTATAAAGAGGACTAATCATTCCTATTGGGCAGCTTATAAGATTGGACTTGTAAAGTATGTGCGTACCTCTCTATCGTGGCTGGCCTGCTCGGTAACAAGTTGATCAAAGACTGTGCCGTAATCCTCGTAGATTTTCTGCATCTCATTGATGTGGCTGGCCACCTTCTCCATGGCCCTGAGCGCCTCTGCACGGGCACACCAACAAAACAAAGTCTTAGCAGTGATCAACTCTTTGAAAAAACACGGGCAGCACTGCACTGAATGGCAAGCGCCAAAAGAGCATCCCGTATTTATTTATATACCGTGTGTGAATACAGCTTTAAATCCGCACACCTACCTGTGAGGTGGTAATGCTCGTCGCTGTTGGCGTCAGTAAGGGAGACCAGCTCCCTGAGCAGCAGGGGGTACTTGAGAACTCTTTGCACTGGTTTAATCAGATAAGACTCCAGGGTGGAGGAGTGCTGCTTTGTGGGGTTCCTTGCATCCAAAAATTCCTTGAAGGCCCGATCTGTCTTGGCTTCAAAACAAATAGAGACCAAATTGCTAGTAATTTGGGGTAGAATCACTCACATTAAAACAAACAAAAAAAAAAAACAAAAAATTTCTGTGTGTTATATACTCATACAAATATATGCACATATATTGGGGGCGCAACGATACACAACATTCACAGTGTGGTCCGATTCAATACTTTACGGTTCAATCCTTTTTCTATACAAGTGAGTTTTTTTTTTTTGAAATTGGATTTTTTTTTCAAAGTTATAAACTTAGCTCAGAGTGCTAAAATGCTGATTCCAAATCACTCCAAATTTTACATCCATGCCCATTTTCAGACGGCAGCAGAAGCTCACTGATGATCAGAAACAAGGTAAAAAAGTGAAAAAGATGCCCAGAGAGAAAAGCCAATCCATAGAAATCCACTTTTAGAATAATATTTTTAACATTATGTGAAGAACATCGGGGAGGGAAAGTTATTATAGTATACTGTATTATGTAATGGGAAAAATTACTACTGCACACTTATTTGTGCTATTCAATTATATTAAGCTATATTACATTATATGCTTGTATTTGTTATTTTGTAAAAACGATTTCATATAGATGATATAGGGGAGATTGCCACAATTGTACATAGTGGATTGGCTGTGTTTGCCCTCAGCCTTGATGAATCGTTACGGCCCTGGGCTGAGCCAGCGATGATGTCACCAGCAGCCTGACAGGCAGCCAAAGTTTAATTAGTGGCTCGTGAGCTGAGGTAGAAGGCAGCTGGTGATGAATCGACGCGTCATATGTACATCATGGTAATAGTGGATCCTTCAATATGCTGCTAAGTGGGGCTGCATGCGTAGCGGGTCATCCCGCTCAATTCAGAATCGTACATTTTGTAACCACGAGCTAAAAGGGGGGAACTCTCGGAGGTTAGCCGTGAGACAACGGCGTGCGCACAACAACCCAGCGTCTGCATCTGGGGTGCTGTCAAACACAAAGTAGCCTACGTAACTATCCAGCAACTATTTTTTGCTCGTTTTGACCCTGTTTGGAGCTGGTTGCTTTCCACTTAAATGTGGTTGCAGCCAGACTTCTGTGAAAAGTGGACTACACACCAAAAGCACTTTTTTCTCGTGTTTGGCAACACAACATTAGCTTCGCAATTAGCACTGACTTCTTCTGTTCTCTCTTGCTCCGCTTGCGCTTCGCCCGCCTTTTGAAGTGTAGTTTATTTGCCGCCGCGGAGGCAAGGATTCGTTTCTCAGGTGGGGAACTGCACCTCACTAGTGCAGTGCTTCACTGTATTGTTGCATCATGCAGTCAGTCAGTCTGGTGACTCTAGTGCAGAGTCATAGTGCAATAACCCAACTCCAGCGGGAGGTAGTGTAGACTTCACCTTCATTTGCCATGGCTGCTACATTTGTTTTTGATGCTAGGCAACTAATCAAGTCTCTTAATTAATCCTGCTGTAAAAAAAAAAAAAAAAAAAAAAGTTTCGCCACAGCCATCAGAATAGAGAGGGCATATAAGTGATAATAGAGGACACATATTTTCCTTGAGCAACACGCTTGCATTGTAGGGGGGCATTAATGTATTCATTACAGCACTGCCAGCTGCAGACAGGCAGCTCAGTTGACATCTCCCGGACTAATTGGCAGGCAATTAACGAGTCGACAAATAAACAAGGAAGCGAGCCTGTGGTATAATGTCAGGAGGAGGGAGGTGACGAAGACGGCAGAGATAGCCATCCATTGCTTTGGATTGGCTTGACAGACTTCCTGGGTGTCCTTGGATCAACTGGATGTGATCAGGCAGTGGCGTGAGTCACTACTCCACTTTGCACTCACGTTGTATGCAGAGTTAGCAAGTGCTGCGCTGTGCAATTATGTGCGTGTTATTCTCAGATTGGATCATTTGGACCTAACATAACATAGAGACAAGCATTTAAGGCTGTGATAACAGAAATAGGCTACACGGACCCTGTGGCTCCTGTTCTGACTAAAGGTGGTGCCATAAACCTTCCACTCATGTTTTTGCGCACCAGTGATTATTTTCACAAATACATGTCATCATTCATACATAGCCTTTGTTGAGTATTTTTTGTGTTACTTTTCTAAGAACAATGACAACGTACATCATCTCAAGTAGCTTTTCCCTTGGAAATTGTGTATGATTGACAGAAGCTGTCACCCAAGGGGGGGGGGGGAGATTTTGGGACTTTTATTGATGTCATTGCAAACCTTCGAAAATGTAAACATGATGGGATAAGTACATGCTTAAAAGCTGTGCCATAGCATCATTGCTACGTTGCTGCTCTTTTGTTCTTGATTTCGTCAATAACAGGGTCGCGCCCCCGCACCCCCAACAACAAAAAATATATATACTGTATATAGTTAGTAACTAATTAATTGGTGATTTAGGCTTGGGGAAAAAAAGGTCATCAATCCCTAACGTGGTGCACCTTTTTTATTAAACACTGACGGATGGACAGTCCAATCCTTTCACTGGCTCCCTTGTACATTTTAGAGTTGTTTTTTTTTTTAAGTTGTTTTTGAATCTTGAAATGGCCTTGTCCGACCTTTTCCTGTCTGAGCTCTTCCACCCCTGATGGACCTGCCCGGTGCGGAGCAGACACTACTGGAGGACTAAGCGGAGGCTCTGAGGGGATCAAGCCTTTTCCATTGCCGGTCTCTCTCTTTGGAATGACCTCCCGCTATACATGAGGCAAGCCCCCCTCTCTCCGCAAATCTTTAAAACTGGTCTTAAAACACATTTTCATTCCTTGGCGTTTGACAGCTTGAGACTCTGTTTTCGGGTGTTGTGGTGTTATACTCTTTTTATGTTATTCATTTATTGTTTTAACTGTCTCCTTTCTGCTATTTTTTGCTCCATGTAGAGCACTTTGTAGGCAACTGCGTTTGTTTGAAAGTGCTCTGCAACATTTATTTTAAAATGTTCACGACCCTTTCAACATTGCTTTCAGTACATTAAGTATCGCTCCCATTACCGGCACTGTATAAACAGCACGTGATTGTCCTCTCCGTAATGCTGAGCTATCAGACACTTTGTCTGGGTGTTTAATCCGATTAGATGCCCCGCGGTTCACGTTGAGAAATGTGCCATGTAATTCTGATCGTGGGGCAAAATGACCCCTCGACCTCTTCTAACCTTGGTGGCAAAGAGGCAAACGCTCTTAAGAGTTCTTTACAGCGCTGCCAAATAGCGTTGGAAAGGCCAGCGTGATCACCAGTATAAATCATTTTGAAATGTCTACTCCCTCACATTCCGAGGAAAATGCAGAGATATCATCTCTCTTACGTTGTCCGGGGCATGCTGCGTATTCTTTGGTATTTAGAAGGTTAATTTGAAGTTTATCCAAATGTTAAGCCCTCATCTGTTTGCAACAGAGTGATTATCTTTTTAGTTGTGTAACCGTGGATCATGAAATGACAGTGGTAAGCAGAGTCTCCCTTCTTGCAACCGAAAGAGGCCCCCGCCCCTCCACCTGAGACTGTGGGGTGCTGTCAGGTGTGACTGACGCAACACAGTTTGCAACGATGCCGAGATAGAAGATGGAGAACCAGGATTTTTTGGGTTGCATTTTGTGATCCAAAAAGGTCATCAAAATATTAAGGAACACCTTCTGGGCATTTCTAGAAGCTTGAAACCACAATCGCGGCATTACACCATTGATATTGCTTAAAGTGATTCTTCTCTGATGTCATTTAAGCTCTACTGATTTAAAATGCACCTGCTAAGATTGTGCTTGTGTACCTAATGTTGTAGCCAGTGTGTGTGTGTGTGTGTGTGTGTGTGTGTGTGTGTGTGTGTGTGTAGTTTTCCAATAACCAATTAGGGCTGTCAAGATTAGTAGACTAGTCACGACTATGCCGGCGGCTAATTTAATAGTTGATGTCATCATTAGTCCTCTTCTCGCTGCCGTTTTGTTTTTCTTCCTTTACTGCTGGCCGTTTGCCTGTCTGTGACGCACTTGCGGAGCTAAGCCGCGTCATCGGTGATGTATATAGAAGCGCTGTAGCTAGTGTCATGGCTCACCTGTGTTCGCAACAGAGTCCAAAAGTTAAGAGCAAATTCCATCCCCCAAAAATAGTTAATGCTATGCAAACCTGCCGTCATGGCAACACGGTGGTGAAAGGAAAGCATGTTGGGGCTGTTGACTGATTCAATTTCTGACATAGGGAAATGTCCTGTCTCAAATCGAGCCTTAGCGCGCACAAATCATGGTGTGTGTTTGATGTAACACTATAACAATGTCATGTTTGGTTAAAGTAATATATTGTAGCATCTATTATGGAGGCATAAGTCAGTGAATTTGCGCTTATTAACAACCGAAGCACAGCTAGTGAATGGCGGTAGCGACGCCGGAACACGAACAGCACACGCACTCCCTCGCTCGCCGTCTCTCTCGCTCCCACACTCGCAAACAGGAGCACTCAAAGTAAAAGAACTTGACAGGTTGGCCACAACCTCTCAACGCCAACACGTAACAATAAAACACGCATAACCCGGTTCATTATGATATACGACGTTAGAGTGCCAAAAATACACTCCCCCTGCTAATTTTAAAATGCACTAAACATTTGCAGCAGCATGTTAACGCCACAGTATCGCCTTCAATTTAATCTGGACCATCATTTATAAACTTGTCAGGAATGCTGCTGCAAGCTCCAATCTTTAAGTGGAATGAATGTACCATCATCTTCATTTTCTTGTTTTTAATTTGCACATACTTGAAAGAATTCAAGCTGGAAGCTAATGATGGATATGTAAGCTGCTTGCTGATGCCATATGCTGCGATTCCTCAACTAATCACGACTACTGTTGTTGAGAAGTCGACGAGCAAAAATCATCGTTTTATGGCAGTCCTATTATCACTATGTAGTACCTCTCTCCAGGACCTTCTGGACCTTGATGTGGTTGGCGCAGAAGCCACTGTAGAGCTTGAAGTGGTCAGCGTAGTACAGGAAGGAACCCCCGAGAGAAAACAGAAGCTTCTGTGAACGGACAAATAGACGAGGTGAGGCACAACGCATGACAAGGAAAGTGTGAACATGGAAAAGTTGTGAGCAGAATGCTCCCAACCTCCCTCTCTTGGGAGACAGACGGAGCGTTCTGTCCTCCTGTCCTCTCCCTCTCACCTCACCTCTCGAGTATAGCGGGGCTTTCAGCACCTCACAATCTGACCAGTGAACCGCCGAACGCGATCAATAGACCCCCGTGCCATGTCGTGTCAAGCCTATAAATCAGCCGGCAAACCTCGTGCCTCGCCGTCTCCATTATTTATCAACCTCAAGCACTCAGCGTTGACACCTTCCTTCTTGCGGAGGTGGCTCAATAGAAGTCCAACTGAGTGATATCTCCCTGAAATCTTTTGCCATTTCGATGATAACAAAATCTAACCTTGAACTGGGAGGGCGTCTCAAGCGTGCTGAAATCAGGGGAGGAAGCGATCCTCTCTTCAAGCGTCTGCAGGAAGACCCTCTGGAAGTCTAGCATCTCTGGCAGACTGCCGAACAGACTCTCCATCTGGGAGGAAACACGGAAAGGCGAAAAATTGGGGGTGAAGTGAAGTGTGAGACAGACGAGAGGGACACATTGAGGGAAATGCAAGGTAGGGAGGAGGCCGAGAGGGCTTGTAATTCATAACAGTAAGTCAGACAGGCACCCTGGAGTGCAGTAAAACCTCCACTCTGATGCCGCCATCACTTACAAAGGCACTTAAGGAACAAGCAATGGCTCTGCTCTAAATGTAAGACACGCACTCATACACGCATACCTACACATTTTTTTTCTCTGACCCATACATCCAGGGTCAGGTCACCTTCATTAAAAGCCATTCAGGGGATAGCGCGACCTTGTCCATTTTGTGTCTGGGCGCTTCTCTGACAGTCTCATTATGGTCTTTTAATTTGCCTAGTCCTGAGTGGCCTATCGACCGGTGTTTCTTGGAAGAAACCTTCAGGATTTTAGGTCATAACTGACACAAGCCAGGAGATATGCGTAAGTAGCAAAAATATCGATGTCATAAGAATAGTCAGCATGTGAAACACTTTGGGAAGTAACAGACACAGATAGCACAAGTGCACAAGAAATGCGTTGAATGTTCACACTCGCCAGTTAATGTTAATTTTAGATAACGTGTGAACATTTAATGGCAGTCCAGCAGCTGAAAATCCTGAACAAATGAATGGAGCAATGTTATGGAGATAGATTGATAAACTCTGTCAGCTTAGGCAAACCTTGCTCCATTTATTTTGCACCAGTCTATTGTAGAGAGAGCAGTAAAACTGTATTCTATGCTCATTGCTACCAAGTCTTGAAATCCGTTATTTCACCACACATAACAATCGGACAAATAACTCAAACGTCCACGTGATCGACAGCTGACTGTAAATCCCATTTGTCCTTAGGGGATCAATTAAAGTTTTTTTTTTCTTTTTTCTTATGCTGCAGTATAGGAGGTTAGTTGAAAAAGGTGGCCTTCGCAGGCACGTCCCTTTGTGAAGGTCATCATCGTATGGGGGAATGCTAATTTGTCAGGTAGGCATCGACAGTGGTAATGAGAAA
This sequence comes from Hippocampus comes, assembly GCF_001891065.2. Lineage (NCBI taxonomy): Eukaryota > Metazoa > Chordata > Actinopteri > Syngnathiformes > Syngnathidae > Hippocampus > Hippocampus comes. Next base: position 2,351,155 of record NW_017805826.1, read on the forward strand.
GATATGGCCTGTCTGGATTCCTCCTCATCATCACGGGGTAATAAACACCTCGATGCATTTCACGTTGTATTTGGCCTCAACTCAAGCTTCCCAATTCAAACAGACACTTTCTGTCCACCTACCTCATCCAGCGTGAGGAAAGTTTCATTTTGTAGGGGTTTAAGGTAGATCTCAAACAAGCAAGCCAGGTCCTGCACAGAAAAGCCAAAAAGAAGGTTAGCGGAAAGAATACATTTTCTCCTGGACGTGCCTGTCATTTAAAGGCTCCTTCATCCTCACATCAATTCTCATCTTTCCATTTCATGACCTCCAAGTCTCCAGCACCCCCTCACCTCAACCCTCCGTCTAACCATCTCTTGCAACCCCACACTCCCGCATGCCCCCACGCAGCCAACCTCGCAACGGATTTAAAGTGGTAGCTTGTCTCGTTATCAGCGGAGGTATTCTCGTTATGTAAAAATTTTATGAGCGCCCTCTTCGTAAAGCGACAGTACATGAGATTGTTGCACACAGCACCGACCTGAGCTAACAGGCTTGTGCCAACGCATGTTAAAAATGCAATCGACTCAGCTACAAAATCGGGATGAAGAGGAGCGATGCACGAGGGACGGTAGTTAATGAAAAACGAGAAGATGAAGAAGGCGGGGTGGGGGAAGGAATACTGTCAGCCATGATTACCATTGTGAGACAAGAAGATCCTGAATGTGGTTGTTCAATGGGTGTCAGGGAAGAAAAGGTCACACTGACAAATAAAAAAATGATTCGGTGGGAAGAAGATGACTAAGGCTCGACATGAGGATGTGTAGGAGGTGCTCTATGGAGAGGCACGCTTGTTATGTGCAACATCTTGCGTGCACAATATATCAAATTAGAGGCCTAAAAATTCCAAAACCTAAATCAGTTTCTTAATAAAAGCCATAATGTGTTTATTTCAGCTAATTGTTTCCCTTGTGGTTGTCTTTCTCACTTAATTAGCTGTTGATGGTTAAATCAGGGGGGAAAAAAAAACTGACTCAATTTTCACCTTGACGTAGGACTTCTCTGTGTCTACCAGCTCCTGGATGACCTTGCGTAACCGCTCAGTGCCACTCATGTGCTTGGGGCAGGGCCGGAGAATGGTGCCGTCTCCCTTCGAGCCTGGACCTAAATCGCCAGCCTGCTTCACTGGCGACTCCTTGGGGTCCTCCATGGGGCCGCCAGTTGCTGAAGCGTCTCCCTCCTGGAAGGACTGGTAGAGGTTGCACACGGTGTCCACGCTCTGTAGAGGGAACCAACAGGTTGAGTTCAATTTATGGATGACAACATACCTATCAGATGGATAAAATGGGAATTATATATTTGTACGGCGGTATGTGTGCACACAAATTCACTGACAAAACAACATTAGGTAGAGCTGTACAGTCTCATGAAATTCAATACAAGTGCTGTATCAAAAATTCAGTGAATAACTCATTCCCCGCATGGTAACGCCACAGTTATGAAATAAAGATGCCTACAATGTACATGCAAAGTAAATCCCCATGGGTCTACTAGAAGCATAACGGGGAGTTGCTTTTCTTATTAGATTTGCATCAAAGACATTACAGTGCAAAATTACATGATGAAAGACATGACTGGATATCGCCGCCGTGATGCCTTTAAAACCATCATGTTTAGTTATGCGGGACTGTGCCACATCAATTGATGAGAAATGTTTTATATATATATATATATATATATATATATATATATCTATATATATATATATATATATATATAATAACGACAATACTTATCTCTAGATTACATAGTGGGAGATGCTGCTTTGCCATCCTATCATGTGCATTTCAAGTCAGTTGTGAGTATAATACTTCATCAAAATCAACCTCTTAATATGGTTGAAGAACCGCTACTTCAGCAAAACGCTCGATCGTGAGCATCAAGCTTGACTGCAGCGATGCGCACATTAATTATGGTTGGATTTCAGGCCAAATACGGTGTCCGTGCTGATCGTTTGAAAAGTAGATTACATTCCAAGCGACATTCTATTCAAACGTGTCTTGACGTTGTCATGAAAAGCTTCCAGAAGGTGTGTTGTAAAATTATTGCAGAGGTCACCTAAGTGTTCTAATCTGCAGCACGGTGACACAGTGGGCGGGAGGACCACCGTGGTCAGCACTCTGCTTTTCCTGTGTGCGCCTGTGTGGGTGGGTAGATATTTCAAAATATTGCACATGTAAGCGTTCAATGTGGAATTCACAGCTGAAGGCGGTACAGTCATGCGCGCGGATCAATGTGTCCCATACTGCAGGCGTCACTTTTGAAGGGTGCGTGTGAACGCTTGTCCCAAGTCATTCAGCACTTGAAAAGGACATAGAGCAGTGTCAGCTTTTAATGCAACACCCCCTCCCTTCCACTTCCTTGCAATGAGTCCACACACACATTGTAGCGCGGGCCTCCCCAGGGCCGAAATGTGGCTGTGACCGTTTGAGAGACACTACAAGGAAAGACAAGGAGGTGCTACGTCTGGATGTGTTCTTTTATGGCCCACTTCATTTGGGCTCATTATTATGAGTGCAGATATGTATCAGTCTTCTGATAGGAACCCCCACTCCCAAAAAAAAAACAAAAACAAGTGTTGCATATGGACATGCTCGCTCACAATTTTGACATATAACCATACCAGGGGGATCTTTAAGGACTCTCTCAGAGCGAAAGCTTCAGACCTACAAATGTTGGGATTTGCTTGGATGACACATGCTGAATCAAAATGGCAAATTTCCTTTTCACAACATTCATTTGTGTTTTGTTTTACATTTGACTGGACCATAAAGGCTATTTTATATGGCTGAGAGACTCCCTGGATTCTAAAATAAAAATAGTTATGTGCACCGGGAGGCCTGTGTGGGTGGCTCTGGGTTAGCTTTACACCCAGTATCATGGCAGAGATCTTATATGACATCCGTATCCTGCCGCACGTGTGCCCAGAGATTCGTATCCATTAGCAGAAACATTTGACTACCAAGAACACAAATAACGCACGTCATAGGCGACCGCATGGCATCTCGGCAGACGTGCTCATGTGCTCCGATACGAAAGTGGATGAGAGCGTAATTTCTCTGCCTCGTGGAGAAGTCAGCACAGTTTTATTTTCAAAGTGGATGTATAAATCATTTATACTGCATTCACACACATCTCAACTGCTGGGAAACTTAACTTTACAATCCTCCCATTGAGGATCCATAGTGCTGTTTCATGTGCTCATTCCCCCTTTTGTCATGAACGCTTCAAAAAAAATAAAAAAAAAATATTGGTGCACACAGGCGGACGCACAGCATTTCCAATACAGCGTTGCAGCCGCCGCCCACAGCGCCACACACCAACACAATATTCAATCAGGCAGGAGGACGGGGGAGATTGCCTGAAGTGAAAAACAGGAGGTTGAAGGATATCCGAGCGGGATATTCATCAAGACGCCCAGTAGCCTTAAACGAGAAGAGCGCTTGTGGAGACGGAACACAGTCACAGCGACCATTTGTTTGAACCGCTGGGGAAATGGAGGCCCGCAATCAAGAACGCGTGTATGTCCGGTGGCACGCTGTCAAAGTGTTGACTTAATTCTCACAAACAAACAAACAAACAAATTCAAGTCGCACACATGAATTTGTTTGGTTGCCATGTGAGGTTGGAAGGAATGATTAATAAGCGTGACGAGAAGGTGCCCGACTTCTTCCAGGCCTCTCCCTTGGAGCATAATGGAAAGAGAGTGAGAGAGAAGAGAGAAAAAGTGAGGACCCCTGAATAACCACAACTGAAAAAAAAAATGTGATTGCCCCACAACATTTCTACCGGCGCAGCCTGACAGCTCGCCCAAATAACCCATTAAGTGCAGCGGACAGGAGCGGGAGAAAAGCCTGGCGGCACAGCAGTGAATTCCTTTCCAGGTTTTTCTCGCCGACAGCTGACCGCGCCGTCATGTTTCTGCCTCTTTTTGCTCCTAATTTCTAAAGTTCATTCCGAAAGCACAACATCAACCCAGTCGCGAGTCACAAATAGGAAGGGCGACTAACTAATCCTGGTTCGCATGTTTCCTTTTCAACTGGCACATACACTCACCAGCTGAAACAACACATGTTTATAAAGAACATAAACAATGAAATAAAATTGTTAATGTGAAAAAATGTCTCTTTTAAAAGCAGAAAGAAATTGAAGCTTGATTTTGTGTAGTTCCCCTTGGCTGCAAACGACAACCACAAGTATAAATGTAGTACTGACTTAATATTTAACAATCCTGACAGTTATTGTCATTGTAAGGTCACATTTGTCTCTCTTGATTTTGCAAATGTGCCGAATGTAGCGGCCTCGGAGTGCAACGCATCATGACGACTTAAGACGAGTCAAATGGTTAACAATGTGGTGGTGGCGGTTACTGCTCTGCACAAATTTGCCTTCCTCTTTGCTCACCATGAAAAGCAACCTGTAGAGGAGCCTCCATGCCGCTGTGGCCTGCCGCTGCGTTCTTCTGGCCAGGGAACATCCTTTCCGACGCAGCCTGCCTCCCCTGGATGTCGGCATGGTGCCTCCACATAAAGCGTGTGTGGCCCAAAAGTCACCCGCGCCAAACGGTGAAATATCAATTTCTTTTCCCTTTCCACTTTTCAGGTTGATTTTGCTCCCCCACTCACGGTTAGGCCAGGTCAAACAGAAATCTCCGCTTGAGTCCTTTGGGGCGAAAACTTGCAAGTTATCCGACACGTTCCTGTGCCGGTAACAGTCAGTGATGCACTGGCTGTGAGACTGTCATGCATATCAATGCTTGGGTTGCGTGGCGTCTTCCAGCAACTCACGCATCCATCCCTCTGCCTCTCCGCTTCTCAGGTGTACCGAATACTCACTCCTCTTCCTCTCAGATTCTTCCTCTCATTTCGATGTGACCTTTCTGTATCATTTCCAGAGAGGTGAAAAACTAAGCGGTGTGTGGCATCAGTACTCCGCTTCAAAAGCAGCAGTACAATGTAGACTGTTCTGGCTTGTGCCGCCAAACACAGAGGAATGGCTGACTCAAAAATGGGAGGCTGCAAGCGCGCCGAGGAAACAGGGCGGGAATGCAAACAATCGCCATTGCACCAAAAAAGTCCTTTTATCCGTTTAAAAATAATGGAATGCTGTTGATCTTTGGAAAACAGTCCTTAATACAGTGAAGTGCCTATTCTACATGATCAACAAGTTATTTGAAGTATTGTGCAAAGCTGAGGAGTTTCTTCCTCTGTCCCTGACTCTGAAGTCAATTAGGGTTGCATATCTATTCAATAAGAACAACAACAACGGTCTCGGAATCGCTCCTTTCGTTCATCCAAAGTTGTTTTGGCTCTGTACGGAAAAGTCCAGTTATTTTTTTTTTACATCAAAATCATTGACTCCATCAACCCCAGACATAAGTAGGATGTTAATAAATTCCGTATGGTAATTCTGTTTTGTCGCAAAGCTGTGAGTTAAAAAAAAAAAAAAACATGGTTTGTGTTTGCCGTGTGCTTGAGTCAAATGGGCTGTGACAAAGTTGTCTAACAAAGCAAGAAAAGACTGAAATAATAGCAAGACCAAGGAAAGTATGCCACATGCAAATACACAAGATTTGCCCTCTTCATCAAACACGATACAAAAACGCTGCAGTCTTATCGGTTTGAAGTCACTTCGATGTCCTGAGGGTTTGTGTTCAACAAAACCGAACAAAACTAACTCAAAGCTGTCAAAGCCGTCTCGAGTGCCACGGACACTTCAATGAAGGCGTGATATACACAGCACCATTTGTTTTGCAGATGAAACACTTCCATCATCTAATGAGCAGTTGAGTTGGCCACATCTTAGCCCAAGTAAACAAGCAAACATTGGGGGGGAGATTAAAATGGAGGCCAAACAACAGACGGTTGAGCTTCGTGATTGCTTTACTAGTCAAATGAGCAAGAGAAGTGCGGCCTCGTGGCCAGCTGTTGGGCCGTGATTCATCTGTCAAATAGTGGACAACGGTGGTGCAATAGTGGTGAATTTTCATAGCAGACCTGCGCTCATAAATCAAATAAGAGATGAGCGAGAAGAGATGAGAACGAGGACTGGTGCCGTTCCGCGACAACCTCCGCCCATTTACCCTTCTATTATTCAGTCTATACAAATATTATTCCACAAAGTCTCAAGGGGCCTTTGGGAGAAAGAGCGTGTTTTCATAATGATGCCAGCTTCAGATTAAAGCACCCATTCCCCTGAGTCCCCAAGGCACTTCACATCCACTGCAACACACAAAAGATGCTACATCGGTAAAATCGTGCTGGTCCCATACTGGAGCACTATTCTTTCATTGCTGAATAAATGCTTATGGGCAGATGCTTGTGGACAACAATGACCAAAGCATGAAGAATAACGACAAGCAGGAAGTTGAGGTACAGTGGAAGGTGTGTCTAATGGGTACTAAGAATGCAAAAAAAAAAAAAAAAATCATTTGTGCAGAATGTCACAGACTGCTCAAAAGACAATCCCACCAAGTCCGACAGCCCATAGTTACCAGTCGCTGGTTCCTTTTTACGTCACTCTGGCAGGACAAGCAGTTTTCCACATTAAGTGCCAAGCAATCCAGTTTGACTTTCAGGAAGCGTCCAAGGCTGAGCAGCACAGAAGCCAGGAAGAGATCCTTCTCCTCAGCTTCACAGCTGGGAGGCCAGAACCAGCACATGGCCAGCAGGGAGCACAGGGCCTCAGCCGGAGACTGGTCCTGCATGAAGAGCTCAACCAAAGTGGTGAGGTACAGACTCGGGCCGGGATCCTCAGTGTTCGCCGCTGGAGTCAAAACGGCTACACGGACAGCCATGGTGGCGTTGGACACCTCTGGTGTGGTCATTCCAAACAGGTCTACGTCATGGTTCTTGTTTCCTGTGGCTCGCTCCGTTTCTTGTGTTTTTGTTTTCAGTCTTCAATGCAGCGTGGACGGACGGGAGCAGACAGGCATTAACTGCACCGCCAACAGTAAACCCAGATTATTAGCCCGCTCACAGCCAGATGGCTGGCGGCTGATGGGGCTTAGTCATAATACACACCTCCCCGAGTTGCAGCTCCACCAAAAACAGACCCACATAAAGCATTTCAAGCAGATTCTCCAAAGTTAAGAGAGGGGGCGACTGTAGCTGCGAGCAAGAGGAGATCATGTTTTTTTTTGGGGGGGGAGAATTAGACTGCCTCATATCTGAAGGCCCTCGACTAAGATACTTTTTTAAAACTTAAAAGACTGACGAGGAAAACTGAAACAGAATATTTCCACTTTTTCTTTGCCACATATTCAAGAGTTTAGAAGCACGTCTTCGAGAGCAATTCCTCAAAAAGACAAGACTAAGACAAAATTACGGAAAGGCTATCCAACCTGACCAAGAGGCAAAGCCCGGCAACATCATTACCTCCACTGAACAGCTATAATGACAAAGAGCCCAGTCGTACGCTTCCTCATCAGTCCATTTTAAATGCTCTTACAGAAACGCCTGTCTGGACAAAGAGGCTTAATACGTCTGACTGCTGTTTCATCTTTTGTTTAATACAAGACATGACAGGCGACTATGTTCGGTGTCAAACAACAGAATTCAATGGAGCCCCTTACAATTTAATAGCCCCTAACATCGAGGACGCACAGTGACAGTCCACCAGAAGACCATGACCTCCTCGCATCCAATACGCAACAGGATTGTTATGTTTTATTGGATTGTGCAATCCATCCGTTATCTATAATGCTTATGTGTGAGGTCATGGCGATCTGGAGCCTTTTGCAGATGATTTTAGGTGAGTGGGGTGGGGAGAGATATGCACATGCACACAGCAGTCAATTGCTCGGCAATGGATTTTACGACTCTTGGGGAAAATATGAATACTTTCATGATTGATGTATTGTTCCTTCATGAAACAACACACAGTATAAAACGCTTAGCAATTTGTATTGTTTCAGAATTTTCTATCAGTGTATCCACTTCCAGACACTAGGTGGCGTGTGGCAATGCACCATCCTTTCCCTCTGTCTGTTAGAATCTTGAGTATGCCTGTGTTCAGTCATGTGATGTGCGCTGTCGACTTGTCAGCTAACAAACTAGCGAGCGGCAGCCTCTTTTCACTTCCTTAACCAGTGAAGTCCAAGTGGCGACGCGATTCTGAATTTGCCGAGCCACGTTCAGGTGGCTGCATTATCACTTTTTAAAACAACATACAGTGCATGTCCGTTACAAGTTGCGATGCCTTATGGCAGTTGTTCAATTGAGTCCTCCAATTAACTGGTCATATCGGTACCATAAGAACATTTGCAATAAAATGATTAAAGGGGTCTTCTAGTGCTGAAGATTTCACTGCATTAACTCACAGGCACAGGAATTACAATCAGTCCCAATAGTGAACAACACTTTTAACTCTGCCTAGTAAGCACTTCACCTCAAACGTACACAGAGATTTCTGTTGTGTAATTAGAGTAAATTGAAATGCAGTCGACCAATTAATCAAAAGGCAGCCAGACTAGCAAGGCGGCCGATTACAAGTTGTGGCGAGAGGCTTGAAATTGGTCCTTCCCTTTCCATCCATCTTTATTGACATTCACAATGACATGCAGACGCATCTCTTAGCTCACACGTGGTAGATTTCTAAAACATTTTCCTTCTGCCTGGGAAAATAGATTTCTCACTTTGCAGCACTTAATTCCCATTTGCAATGTCACCGTGTTTTTTGGGGTGGGATGGGGGTAAAATCTTCATAGCAACATCGTGTGTGATAGAGGCAACCATCTTTTTACTGCGCATTGAGTGACAAAAGAATTCACATTCGGAGACCAGGCACGCACGCACACTTCCTTCACTCATTCCTCCAAGACAAATGCTGAGCCTGAGCAGCAGTGGTGCAGTGCAGAGGGACTGACTCATGTCGCCACTCGGAAGAAATCAAATGATAACAGGAGAGCAAAGTGAAGCAGATGAGGCTGTCCTCTACCTTTGCTATATGACCGCAGGTCAGCTTTTGTCACGTCGTGGCAGCCCCTACAATTACAAGTGGCTTCCAGCCATTGGGCCGGAATGTACAGAACAATCTGGGGAAATGAGCAAAAACCCCACAGACCATTCTCTTGATGCCGACAACTGGTCAGTAGTGTCATTCCCAGCGTGGCGGGACAGAACGTGAAATGGCATCGCATGAATTCAACGCGCACTGATGCAAAGACAATGAGTGAATATGCATGAATCAACACATACGTTGGCTTGGATGCTTCCAGTCATGTCTACATCACTAACAGATGGCTTTTCATGACGAGCATACACACTCATTACCACTCCCAATAAACATCAGCATACTCATTCCTCCCGATTACATGGCAGCATTGAGGCATAGCTCCCACAAGGCCCGGCCTCACACGCATTTTAATGACTTCATTAAAGTTAGTTTAGATATAGAAAAAAAAAAAACCCGAACCAGATATTTAAGAACCACCAAGACTGAAATAGAAGCGCAATCTGCCGTAATAATTCACCTGGGACATCCATTTGGCATGTTTATAGAGGAAGTATTTTAAACGAGCTTGAGAAGAGATGCAATCGGGATTGTCTTGCGTTCCAAAGAGGCGGCGAACACTAACGCTGTAAAGATGATGCCTGCCACTGCAGCTGATAAGATGATGTTTGAGTGAATGTCAGGGTAACGGGGTGGGTAGCTAACAACTGTTTATTTGGCCCTAAGCGGCACTTCTCACTGTGTGCACACGCGGCAAGTAGCTGAGTGTGTGCGCCGTTAGCTGCGGGGTTACGTTGGTTAAGGGGCTACTAAATGCATGGCAGGGATCCTCCCGGCGAGAGAAAGACAGACAGGCGTATGGGTGTTATTTCTTCCCTCGCTGATCATCCCGCATGACAGTAATAAGCTGTGTTTATAGCAGTGGCTACGATGGCGCGTTCTAATTATGGTAATCTGAGGGAATCGGTGCCAGTCTGGTTTCAGACGACCACACAGTCACCATTGTGACAGCGCACGTGCATGTGCACGCACACACCGCCGCATAGGTTCTGGAATAATAGGGAAACATAATGTACGGGACATGGTTGTCTGCATGACAATGGAAACCTTCTCTTTAGCTCCACCCACCTTGTTGAGCTGAACAGGCCGGTGTGCGCAGTGGGAGTGACTCTCCGGCGCGGCACACATGGACTCGCTCGCCTCGGCTGCAGTGCACAAGTCTGAAGGGAGACAGAGAGAGGCGGGTTAAGTTGTAGCTATTGTGTGTTCCTCACGAGTGACCACTAAACACAAACAATACCGTCTGAAAGCCGTCAGAGGCGTCTACCGGGTCTATAAACAACAAAGGCTTTCCGTCCCTCCCAAAAATAAGACAAAACAATCGGAAAGCCGCAATTGTGAGCTCTGCAGTTTATCTTGTGGCTGGAAAAAAACAAGTGACACATTGGCTGTGTTTTCTTGAATGCCTTTGTCATGTAAAATTGAACGAACAGTCACCAGATATTTTTAGATGATTTCTGATATGGCCTCCAGCTCATTAAATTCAAGGTTCTCGCTCCAAACTGTGTAGCAGTTGGCACAAGAACAGATTTTTAGCCTTGACTGTAGACTGGGAGGTAAGCCAATCTGACAGCAGGAAACAAAAGAAAACTTCTGGACTACCTACGCAGCTAAATGTGTCCTTTCCACAACGGCAATCGTTGTCAACTAAATTGCAGAGTGGTACGGAAGACATTCACTCTGAATTTGATGAGTCTGTCTTAAACATGAGTGAAGACAGAAGACAGACAGCTTTCTCAAAGCAATTTGTGTTTGACAACTACTAATTCCTCTCCATCAGCGCTAATTTCCCCGCCTCCTGATCAGACAGCCAGGGATCATCTGCCCTCTAGAGACCGAGAAGAAAACTGCACACATTTTTGATCTCATCGTTTACTGTAATGAGGCTTTCAAGTCATTAATCCCTCTCTCTCTCTGAGTTTAATTAAAGATACGCCAAGGAAAGGCTATGCTAATGAATTACTACCATCAAGATAACATAAAATGTTCAGACTGTTTTGGGAAATAAAAGCAATAAAGAAGCATGACAATGTGTGTGCGTGCTGAGGGAAACTGTGCTCTACACTGTGTGGATCATTTCATTTTTAATCACCTCTTATTAACGTGTCATTGTGCTTATTTTTGAAAGTGCATTTCTCTTACAAACAAAAATCACAGGTTCTGCTCTGCTTTTGTGAACATTCTGCATAACAACACCTTCTAATTTCAGAGATAAATTCGTCACAGGGAGTAATGGTGAATCAAATACATATTAGTAGCAGCCGCTCATAGAAAACGGCCACATTTGTCACCAAGACGAGGCGAGAAAATTGGGGGTAGAAGCATTTTGTGTGTGTGTGTGTGTGTGTGTGTGTGTGTGTGTGTGTGCGCGCGCACGTCTGTTCAGTGACAAAATATCCTCTCTTATTTACCAATACTTCTGATGAGAAGTGCAACCCTGAGTACCATTTACAACTATAAAACACACAGCCAATAGAAAAGAAGGCTTCACACGGCACACCTTTACAAGCGCAATGCGATTCAACCCAACAGCGATATAAAGTGTAGTGGAGATGACATTTATTATTTATTTAAGGCACCTGAGGAGGACTTGGCTTTGAGCTTGAATGCCGGAGGAGGGACTGGGTGGTCAAAGGCACCGTTTTGAGGCGGTGGTCCATCCCGCCTCAGGCACAGGTTTAGGGTTTGCTCAGCAAACAACGTCTGGATCAGCGTCAGGTCCAGACCTGATACATAGCGGCCATTCAGCATCAGAACCTCGTCGCCTGGACGTAAACCTGGAATACAAACACAAAACTCGTTGGGAGAGAAAGACCAGAGGCATGGAACACGGATGATGTTCTTCATGAAGTTTTGGGGCTTATCTGTCATTGCTGTTGGTACCTTCGGTGAATCCTTGTCCATCAGGGAGCACTTCACTGACAAAGATCCGACTGTTCTTCTGACTATCTATCTGCCCCGTTACGGCAAATCCTGGATGGAGGAAGAGGAAAACCAATGACGGGATGAAGATAAAAGGTCACGTGCAAAGGGTTTCCAACAGCGACTTACCAAAATCTCCATTGCCGCTTATCCTGCTCATTTGCAGTGTAAACATACTAACTGGGACCACCTCCAATTGGCCGTTAACCTGCAAGGTCACAGAGCAGACAAATCAAATCGGCTATGCAAACAAGTGCATAATGAAGAGCGCGCTGCGTCTTGCTTGCTCTGCTCACCAATTCGCAGACGAGCTCGCCAGGCGCCACGGATCGAAGCTCAGTGTCCTGTCCCGCCTGCCTGTGCAGACGCAGTCGGTGCAGCTCTGGGTCCAGCTGTTTCGCCTGTTTACACAAGAGAGTCTAATGCTCAGCAGCTTGTGTGCGCCGACTTATCGGACATGTTTCATGCACCGACGCTTGGTTCGACAGCTGCGGTATGGTAGAGGCGTGAATTATTCACAGAATTTACACTTGGGCGATGAAAGCTTTGCGGCAAACGACATAGCGTCGCTCAAGTGACTACAGCCTATCTGTCAGTCTTATGGGACGGTGTGAAATTAACACCGGATGAATAGGTGTGTTGCTTTAAGGCCCCGAGGGAGTGTCAACCAACAGCATATGTTGTTTCAACGTTCACAATGACCATTGCGGCATTAACACACAAGCGCATGAAGACATTTTGGGGGGAATTGGGTTTTCTCTGATTTCAAAACGATATGTAAGCCATTTAAAAAAAAAAAAAAAAAAAAAAAAAGATCATGAGCAGAGACAATTTTATGGGCATCGGGCGCATTGTTCTTTTGTTGCGCTTATAAATCACTAACCTTGCAGGCTTCGAGGAGGAGGTCAGCGGCTCTCTGCTCACTTCTAATGGGAATTTGGGCTGTCAGGCCACCTGGCATGTAGACACAGGTCAGCACGCCTGTGGTGCAACTGATGCTATCCCAGACACCAACCTCAGGGGGCGACATAGAGTGGATACTGGGAAGCCCATCTATCCTCTGCAGAACGACAGCGAGGTGATCAAGAAGCAAAGGGAAAGGGCGGAGTCAGATTTCAAGAGTGTCATACAGAAAAGGAAACCAAGGTGAGAGGAAGCAATAGGCTTTGATTAACCGCACATACATCTAGTTTTAATTTGTATATTATAAAATGTAGCTCTGTGACTCAAAATGGTTTGCTATGGTGCAAGTATACTGTATGATTCCCATTGCATTTTGGTCTGACACTGTGAAAATTAGTCATTTAGTGTAAGTCATTGTAATGATCACATGCAGAAAGGGTCAAGCGGAAAGTTTGGGAGTCACTTTGACAGGCAATTATTTAATTCCTAAAAATAAAATACAACACCACAAGAAAATTATTGGAAATAATATGGATGAATGAATGTGTGTTAAAAAAAAACAGTCAATTACAACTTGAAAGGTTTTTTTTTTTTGTTTGTTTTTTTTCTGGCAACATTAGGAGTGACGTTTGAGATGCATATTAAGGGAGGAGGTTTGTGCCAACATCTTTGGGCAGCTGGGGGTTATGCAGCAGACTTTATGTCTCTGGAGGGAAACGCACCCCTGTGGTATTGTGGGCCTGCGGGAGACACCGAATTATAGCTTAGGACCACAATTGTTAAGGTGCTGGACCTTGAGGAAACCGTCACATTTAATGAACCAAACCTCAGTGAATGAAGTACTTTAGTGATTCAGCACTTCTGCAGAGGATGACATGACTGTGGTTTAAACTAGAGAGGAATAAATGCCTTCAGCGAATCGAATGATCTGGGCACATTCCACCGTTTGAAACACACCAATAAATACCCTAAATGTAGAGTGATGTGAGATCGAGGGTGATAGGGGCTTTTGAATCTGATGTTTCTGGTGCTTCTTTTTTTTTTTTTTTTTGCGTTTCAGAAGCAACTTGCTCATCACCCTGAAAGACCTACGCCCCACAAATGTCTACCTCAGATAAACGCAGGCACAAAACATTACTTTATTTTCCATGCCTGCTCTGGATTAGCCCTCAAAAATAAAAAGCCAACGGCCTTCTTCCCAAAATGTTTCCCTACCATGAAGAGATGGATGAACACAAAGGTGCTGCTTTAACACCCAACGTTACCTATCCATTTAGGGATGTGAGGTCAATGCCTACTCACTGAGGATGAAGTAACAAGCAACATGGCAACCGGTTACATAACCAGCCCATTTGTGTCCCGGCATAATGGCGTGACTGGAAAATTGGATTTTGTTGCCTCCGCTGACCTTAGCAGCAGCTGATTTAACACTGCACACCCATTCATGGTCACAGAGGGTTAGAACAAGCAGGCGGTTGCCCGGTCAACCTTCCACCACCAAGTGCCAACAAGGGCTGTGGAGACGGCACGTGCCTTGCCATCGGTGTGGTCGGTCTCTGTGGGCACTATTTATGTTTGCATTCGCTCAGAAATACACTCAAACCGATAGTTCAGTCTTTCCTCTCTAAAGCGGAAACTACTCCCAAACCAGCCGCCAAACGCCTCTAGAGTTTCTAAAAAAAAAAAAAAAAAAAAAAAGGATGTGAGGACATTTGGTGACAGCTGCATAAATACTACACCCATTCTGCAGAATGCACCCTTTCCCCTTTCTGCTCCACTTAGCAACCGAGAAACACAAATACATCAGTTTGGACTAAAATAGAGAGAATAGCCTTCAAGAAGACATTGAAGACAATTTCAGCCAATTAATTCTATTAAAGTAGCATTACTGCGAGTTTCCTTTAAGCTCCACCCAAGGCGTTTGACACTCTGGGACAAGGATGACAGCCGCTGAGAGCTGGCCCCAGTGCTTCTGTTAGGCAGACATGTGGAGAACTAATCATCAAAGGCAACTGAATAGAGATTTCAACCTTCAGAATAAACAGATGTTTTCGTTTAATTCAACTACTTAGTACTACTATATATTGTAAAAAAGATGGACATTAGATACACACGTCATTGTCAGTCAGATGCCGGCTGCAAGACTCTAACGGGGTCCTTCTGCGCGCCTTCCCAAGACATCTCGCTATCAAAGCAGGAATGATTTGTGGCTTTGGGAATCGGATTATGTTTAATGGTTAATCGGAGGGAAAACATGGACACATTTTCATTAAAAAATTATTTCATATAAAATACAGACAGTCTCGCAGCCCGATCACATCTGGCACCAACAACGGACAGGAAATGTTGGGCATTATCAGAAGTGACATGGGGGGGCTGCCGGGCCAATGTGGCAGTGATGTGTCATCGACATCAACAAGCATCTGGAGGCCACCGACGGACCCCGATACAATCTGGTACAGACACCGGACACCGCAAAACGGAGGCTGTAAAGCAAGGAAGCAGTTGGGCCCAGTGCCCCGGGCAGACGTGAAGAACTGATGATCAAACGCAACTAAATGGAGCATTTAACATTCAGGCTTAACTTTTGTTTTTTTACACTACAACTACCTGAGACTAGATGCATGTACAAAGATAGAAAAACACGAATTATCAGTCAGATTACTTTCATTCAGGGAGTACGAATCAACTGGACAGGAGGACACGTGCAAAAAAAAAAAAAAAAAAAAAAAACGACAACAAAAACAGACCTGTTGCCCTCCTACTATCCTGCCACCATGAAATCTTACTCCCTACATCAAAATAACCTGACTAAAGGAAAGAGTGAAACACTCAACCCCAGGGAAACACCCACGTTTGAATCAACATTGACGCATTTGTCCAATGAAAGACTGCATTGTTTCCGGATACCCCTTCCGCTCTAATTCTAAACGTTTGATGGGAGGCAGCGTTTGATACTCGCCACACTCACCACAGACTATGAATCACTGCATCCTGTGGAACTTACTAACACTCATTCAGTCTAAAAGTGTTCGTTGTACTCATTTGTCAACACCAAATTATTACTTACAAATCTTTTGGGGCCGACTTTTTTGAGAGGAAAATCCAAACATTTTGGCATATTAATTAAACTATAACTGGCTCATTGATTGACAACAGTGGAAAATGTAACAAAAATTAATGATTTGTGGAATCCTTCCTATTAAAAAAAAAAAAAAAAAAACTGTCAACCCAAGTGGGAGAATCCTGCAGTCCACCAGTGACGCACATTAAAGCAAAACCCTGATTATGTTCCTCATGACTTCAGGACTTATGGCTTGTGTGTTATATGTTATACTGCGTCCGTTTCATCCGGACTGGAGGTGAGCAGTAAAACTTTGGGACAAATCTTGTTCCCGAACCAAAACGTTTGGATCCGAACCTCCCTCAGACTCCTGAATCACACGTCCTTGATGTAGGCATGTTCGAATTTAATTTTCCCGTGTGCTGAAGCCTCAACATCTGGCTGCCCAGATGGCCAAAATTCACGCTCCTCTATTGGTTGATAATTTTACCACACATGCATAAACCTTCTTTCAGCCACTGCTTCTGGTCGACACAAACTGAAAGCTGAGAACGGGGCTTCATAAGAATCCACTAAATATGGTGTCTTTATTATTAGGAGAGACACTTTAACACATCTAACCCGCAAACATCTTCCAAACAACCGCAATCAAAGGTCGTGTTCTGAACACGACTCCTTCGCACTCGTCAGTGAGCATGCGGAATGATGCATGGCACGGAAGACTGAGCGACAAGAGGTTTGAAATCACAAATCAAAGATCCACAAACCATGCTGGATAAAGCGAGGGAAGGCAATGACTCACCTCCGTGTTCTTGGGAGGTGGCACGAGCGCTTGACCTCCAGCGTCGCTCTCAAAGACCTGAGATCAAGAGACAGGCATTTAAGAACTGGAGACCGTGGGGAACCACTGACTCACGAGCGGTTATGTGCCCGGCCACTTGAGTGTCACAGCATTAGACCCAAACGGCGCTATTCTGTCATTAATTAAGAACTCCACGTGGCGGGCGCAGAGCTTTGATCGTGCTAAAACGTGCGTGATCAAGAGACCTTGTGAATGGACACTGGTGGCACAAAGAGATCAAACAGACGAGACGACGTTCTCCGTATTAAATGTCGAAAATAGCGTCGCTTCTTGATGCTTCATGCTTTCTCGAGCTGACTCGTTTGATGATTTGTTGTGTGAGCCTGCGGCTGCAGGTGACAAATAGCACACACGCAGGAGCCACCGCTCGTGGTGATAACTGCTCACTCAGCAGCCTGCAGAGATGGCTTGGCTTATTTGATTTGTGGAAAAGATGACACATTGTCATATGATGTGTCAACCTTAAACATACTCCCAATAGTCTCTTGTACTGACTCATAGCATCATACGAGGGTCATTCAATAAATGAAGGTACATTTTCCGATACAAGGACTTCAAATACAAATAGAAGCTACTGTGAACTGCTGAGGCAGGTCAAGAAAAACATCAAGAATGAACACAGGGGTCCATCAGTCAGAAAGAGTCATCTTGCATCATGACAACGCAAGGTCTCACACAGGAGCCCAAACGGGGCAGACCATCAGCGAGCTGGGCTGGGAACTGCTCCCGCACCCCGCTTCCAGCCCAGACCTTGCCCCTTTAGACTTTCACCTGTTTGGTCCCTGAAAAGCATGACGATGAAGTAGAAAAAAAAAAATGTGAGCGATTATTGGCTGAGACATCAGTCCAAAGATTTTTACGCTGAGGGAATATGGAAGCTTGTGCACAGATGGAAAAATTGTGTGACAGTTCTGAGAGACTATGTTGAAATACAAAAAGAAAAAAAGTAAGCTTCTATCTGTATTAGAAGTCCTTATACCAAAAAATTCACCTCATTTATTTGAATGACCCTTGTCTGTTTTAAATAAGAAAACTATATATGTAGCAGATGCTTTTGGGCAACTGAACACTCCCCTCTCAGGTACCATTGACGCTTTACTTTCTATAGCTTGATTGTACCTTTTCAGCTCTGGAAAATATAGTCCCCGTGAGGTCCAATTCTGAGTTCCACCGGAATATACCTTAGCGTAGAATGTGCATCGTGTGTCAGAAATTGACTCCGACTGTGCCTGCTGTTTCTGATATTGTAGCTGCCTGCCCGGGTTGCAGATAGCATTAAGCGCCCCCACCCCTGATCGTGCGTTCGTAACTTTACCACCCCTTACAGGAGTACGAAGTGGCTGTAAACAGCGTCCCTCTCCTGTAAACTGACTAATTTTAGAATGCATTACCAACTCTCTCACAAATCGTCAGACCGCTTTGGCCTACTTCCCACAGCCCAGTGCAGGCCAGCTTCTTACGGTATACATATAGCTCCGCTAAAGGGGATGATAGGACTCAAACAAGTGGGAGGAGAAGACGGGGCGAGCATGACTCTGGGACAAGATTGTCGAGAGCGAGGTGAAATGAGCTTAAGTCAACACGGATGAGTCGGTGTGGAAACTGTGGCAGAAGAGCTGCCAGCATACCATTCTGATATTTCTGCTCCAAGGAGAAAGAGGGTTTGAGGAAGAAGTCGCCGAAGTAAGACAAATCATGAGTGAAATTGGGAAAGCGAGTGATAAGCAAAAGCAGGAAAATGGATTTGACCGAAATTTGAAAGCCGAAATAAGGTAGCTAAAGTGGGTATGGCAATGGCTAGTTTGGCTCTTTGATAGCCCGACTGACCAAATCCTTCAAGAAATGCTTACCGTCGCTCGCATGCGGAGAGCAGTCATGGGAAATGAAGATGTCATTGAAGGTAAATAAGGAGTTGGATTCTCCACAGTCAGGGCAGATAGAGAACTGCTACATTACTCTTTCATAAAGCAGCAGATGTCCAGGAACCCCCTGCCCCCTTACAACTCCTGGCATTTACTCTGCCTAATTAGCTTTCATGCTAACAGAGAATAGCACTAAATGTAAAATGAAAACATTAGGGGGGGAGAACAAAACTTAAGGAAGGACATCTAATATTTAGCATTTTTACAGCGCCCATCTGCTTGTGTCTGTGGGGCTGAGGGAAGAATGGGGAATGCCATCGACCACATATGGCTATTCATAATTGATGTTTGTGCTGCAGCGCCACCTCCGCCTCCTGCACCGCGTAATCCTAATTGTGTCTCATTAGAGTGGCCGGCTTGAGATTTTCTCGAGGAAAAAAAAATAAATCATAGTGTGCGCGCGCACGCACGCGCGCGCGCCTCATTACTGACAGACTGTCGTTACTGGTCAAACACTGATATTACAGAGGAGGCAGTGGGATAGCAGCAAAATGAAATGGGACCCGAGAACATTTTGTAACAATGAGGAGCAATGGTGCACCTCGTGAAGATTTGGAGTGACCCGTAACTCAAGAAAGTGGGATGACCTCCCAACTTAATGATGGTAAATTCACTTGGCTAATGAGCAAAGTTCCAGAAAAGCTCATCTAAAAGTAACCAATTGTTTCCTGGAGTGTTTCCCAAAATGGGCACACACACAGACACACACATGCAGGGCATTCTTATATCAATAAGTAAAAGTAACAGCAAACCTGGAAGGACTTAAACCTGCCCCTGGGACATGGATTAAGATTGCTCCCTTGTGTTTTTGTTCATAGAAAGCTGGCATGTGAACATAAAAAGAAAGGAAATGGGGGACTGAGGCCATGAAAAAAAGTATTTGCCCTCTTCTTAAATTGTGTTTTCGTTGGGAGGGGGGGCAGCATAGTTTCCCCACTTTGACGTTTAAGACCATCAAAGGTGTAAATATCAGACAAAGATAACACAACAGGAAAAATATATAGATATTCAAGGCTACCTGGTAGAGTTTTATCAAGTAATGTTGCCCCTGTAATGGACAACTTTGTGTGTGTGTGTGTGTGTGTGTGTGTGTGTGTGTGTGTGCGTGCGTGCGTGCGTGCGTGCGTGCGTGCGTGCGTGCGTGCGTGCGTGAGTGTATGTACATGAATGAATTCTACACTGTTGCATTATATGAATATCTGGTTGGTTCTTCATATGAGTAAACTGCATTATTATCCTGCATGATGTATACCAGACTTTCATTAGTCTGTGTTTTAAGGGAGATTTTTTCGGGAGAAATTTCAAGATACGATTAATGCTGTTGGACCCTCAGCACACAGCATGAAAATAAATGCCATCGGCGAATTGTACACGAAACAAACTTTGCATGAGAATAAAAAAAGCTGTGATTGGAGACTGCAGACCCGCTAACAACTTTCGGTGATGCAGATCATGCACCGCATTAGTTTCAAGGTGACCTGCTTTTTAATGTTATTTTTCAAATCCTTTTTTGGTGAAAAATTGAAACTGATAGGATGCTTAGGGTGCCGTGTGCAGTAGCACAAAATATTAACAACACACACAGACAGACACACATTTTTTCCCCCTCATTTTGCCCTACCCCCCGTTATCAACTTGGGACCAGTCCGGAGGCTACCAGTCGATTGCGATCGACTTATTGGGCACTCGTGGTTTATATGTTTGATCATATGCACATCATGTCTCTACGGTCCAACAGCGGGCAATAGGTGTCTTACAATAATGTCCAAGAATGGATTAACACGAGATCTTAGCAAGCAGTGTCAACACTTTGTGTGGCCGTACCTGTGACGCAGAGACCCTTTTGCCCTTCTTTGTCAAGGTGTCAAGGCCTTTGAGGGAAGAAAAAAGGCCTCGCTTGTGCTTTCGGAAAGTCCGTGACAATGAGCGCCTGCGCAGCGTAGCCTCATCTCTGGAACAAATCTGAACAAAACACCAATATGAGGACTGTAATCATCTGGCTCAACTGAAAGTCCCTCTAATCACATCATCTTAATTAGATTTAAGCTTCCGTAACATCAGCAGATTTGCAAGAGTTTTTCCAATGATAAAATGATGCTCAAGGTTGCTGCTGGACATGAGGTCAATTTAAAATCAAAGGAATGTTCAAAGAATCTAAACATTAGTCGTTCACTACACCCCGCCTTGGCCCCGCCCTTTGCTTTCCTCACCAGTGCATGAAAGGATGAAACCGAGAAGATCCCGAGACGGCCCAGGGTGGTTTTGGTTGGGCGACTAGCGATTGCTAGCAGGCTCTTTGGGTTGGGTAGCTCACCGCCCTGAAGACTGGCCAGGTAACAGCGCATCCGAAAAAGATCTAGGTTGAACCTCTCCAGATTTTGCTCCCACTGCTGGATCTAAAGGGCGAGAGTGGGGAACACTTTTAGTTTTCAGGGTTCCGTGGCTAGGAATGGTGATTATGTAGAAGTGAGGACAGAAGGTAAAAGAGGGAGGAGGAAAAGGGATAGTCAGACAGGGAGTAAGGGTCAGAAAAGTGCTCCCACATCAAGCTGCAATTGCTTCCAGATGTTGACGGCGGCAAAGCGCATACGTTGGAGGCTCGATATCAAGCATAGAACTGGGCATTTATAGCGCACATCCACATTTTAATGCTAAATCTGGAGGTGAACGGTGATGCTGCACAGACCAGCCTTTAACCCCCATTATTTACAGTTGCCCTCCCCCATTCTGCTTTGCCCCATATAAGAGCGGCTAAGTGCTCGTTTTGTGGGCTTGAGACTCATTTTAACGAGAACACTTGGGCAAAACAACCCTCGACAGCAACTGACTTTTAATAGGTCTCGCCTGCACTGTGAGTTCATTTACAATAATGGACCCCTTGGCATTGTCCCAATGGGGCGCGTTCGCTCTCAGGGCCTTCTGCAGGATTAGGGCAAGTAGTGAAGTGGGACGCACGTGTGGTGCTTTATGAACCTCAGACTTTTCAACTTGAACCTCTGGAAAAAATCATCACAATCAAATTTGATGAAGAAAAAGACGACGTACGATACTAAATCTCTACGCAGATGGCCACATATGAAGCCTCAGATTTTGTGATATTGTTTCCATGATTCCCATGAGACTTGTTCGTTGCAGAAGTTATAAAAAAGACCATGCGTTCAAGCACAGTATTTACACGCATAAGTTTACTGACATTTACTGACACCAGACTGATACAGAAAAACGAATGAAAGACGAAATAATTGGATGCTGGCAACTACGGCGTCACAAAAGAGTCTTTGTCCTTTTCTTAAATGCTTACTTTTCGTGGTTTCCCCATTTTTATGTTTCAAAGCATCAAACAAAATAAACATCCAAGACAACCCTCATCAACGTGAAATACAGTGTTTGAATGGTTACTTTATTTATTAAGGAAAAAAGAAGTATTTAAAGCTACCGAGCACTTATTTGGAAAGCTGTGGTCATTTTCCCTGACCACACTTCAGCCTAATTACCCCCAGACCTGTTCAATCAAGAAATGACTTCAATAGAAACTGACAAAATGATCTAAAAAAACGAATGCAAGCAAGAAAAAAAAAAACGGCCTTCTTTTAAGAGACTCGAGTCTTGCCT
Organism: Hippocampus comes; assembly: GCF_001891065.2. NCBI lineage: Eukaryota > Metazoa > Chordata > Actinopteri > Syngnathiformes > Syngnathidae > Hippocampus > Hippocampus comes. The sequence continues at coordinate 2,373,491 of NW_017805826.1, forward strand.
ATTGACATTTCACACTAATCCAAGAAAATTGTTCAATGCACTGCGATCAGAAAGTCCAAAGGCAAACTTCAAAAGCAATCTATTGGCAGTGGTTCCTGTAGACGTGGATGGAGGTGGACGGGTACATCAAAGATGTGCCCCGTTAGTTCTGGATGACCCCAACAGAATGTTAAATCCATCATCAGCCTCTGGGCACCGACATCAAATGACATACACCTCTGACCCTATCATTGACTCAAAACCACATCTGTCTCTGAATTTACTCTTGAGGTGGCACCGGGGCTAATTGGAAACATATGAGCACACCAACACTATGGCATCTTCTGCACTTAGGACTCCGGTGACCTGCATGGATACAAAATACACACAAAAGAAAAAAAAAAAAAGATATTTCTATATATACAATGCATTACTTTCTTTGTTTTGAGGGCATTAATGTGTATCTTCTTTGAAGGGACACAAGAGTAGTTGGCACAAATGGAAAAAAATGTGACTCCAAGGGTAGACATACAAGATGATGCTTCTGTCTTTCATCGTCCACATGGGGAATGATGAATAAAAGTGCCATCTGGCACCAATATCCAAACAACAAATTGTCTTCCTAGGAACGTTTTTTTTTTTAACGTTCATGTAATTTTTAGGTTAATGTCAAAAACACGTCAATTTTTGTCATTAAAAAATAATATTGGTGTGTGTGTGTGTGTATTATATATATATATTCTGTGTTCCAGCCCCTTTAGAACTAACATCAAGATGTGCTAAAGTCATTCTAACCTTTTCTGTCCAACAGTTGTTTGGTTTGGCATTTATTATTATTTATTGTATACGCCGCAGCACAGTCCTGGGTCGGCTTGGGCTTTTCCCATTAACTATACATAGTAGTAGTAGTATAAGGAAGAATGTGAAGAACCCATTACCAGGAAACATCTGGAATTCTAATCAGATGCCACGGGAGAGATGTTCCCCTGGGCCTCCAAGTGAATCATTTGGGGATTGGTGCATTTAGGCCATTTAGTCCACAAAAATAAAAGCACAAGTCTGTAGTCACAGTCATAAAAATCAGTATAATAAAACACAGCAGAGAATGTGGTTGTCTCAACCCCCCAAAAAAAGGCCACATACATACTTTCACATAGGGTCTAAAATGATTGCATGTTCGCTTACAGGAAAGGGGACACGTAAAATTCCCTTGAGGCCTTCCAGTTTGGTTCTTTGACAATTATTTTTTTCCCTCAATCTACTAATACCACAACATCATTAATAACACCACCGGCTCACCTGGTTTTCAATGGCCTTGCGGTTTTTGGGGTCACTGACAACAGTCAGCTGAAGCTCAGCCATCTTCTTCATTTTCCCATCCATGTCAATCTTCTGCAAGAGGCCGCGGACCTGGCTCCGCAGCAGACGCACTGTATCCTCCTTTCCCTGGCGCTTGGCCAGCAGCGAGGCGCTGGCTGAGTGGATAGCTGTCACCCAGTTCTCGAGGTCGGTCTGGTTGCTGGCCTGCAAGGGGAGGGAGGTCAGAATAAGATCAAGTTGATGAACTGACGAGGCAAACGTTGCTGTTGAATACAGCATTCATCCTGATAAGCCTTCAAGAGAATTGCTCTTCTATTAGTCTGTCATCGGTCGCAACAAGAACAGCCGATGACAAGCCATGCTTTGCTGGATCGATACATGCAGACTTGCATGCGAGCTCCTCACTCCATTAGATGCACCGGAAGTCTGAGAACCATAATGCAGTCTGGCAAGCTTTTTATGTTAAGTGGTGAGGCTGGTAAGACCGATATGTAGGTCAGTAAGCACAACTGGGAAGTGTGCTCTGGGAACTCTTCCCTGCCATGTTTGGACACATTGTGTGCATTCACGTGAACATCTAATTGGCCATATTCATGCCATACAAAACAATAGCCACATCCGTCATAGCCCTCACCTGAAAGAGATAGATATCGCCGTATGAATTGCTGAGGCAGAAGACGTTCTCCTTTTTGGGGTGCTCCGGAACAGCCTGGACAATGCTGTCCTCGGCCAGGAGAGAGTAGCGAGGTGAGAGCTCTTGCTCTAGTGACCCTTTACTGTACGTCTCATAGAATAGCAAAGTACATCCTAAGAGAGGAGATGAAAGACAGACATTGTAAAAAGGTGAGAGTGATGACGACGCATCTATGCTTCTGGTTGTTTGGCCTTATTTTTTTTCTCACTCATCAAATAAAGTCAACGAAATAAAAGGAGGGAAAGAAAAATGGTGAATGCCGATGGGGTAACTCGAATAAATGAACCAAAGTATTCGGACAGCTGGCCATTACACGAGAACTTAAAATGACCCAAAACAGGATTTTGTAGGGTGTCTAGGAATCTGTGATTTGTAAGGTTTGAGGTCACTAGTGTTGGACGAGAGAGCGTGTTCATTTTGCAGGTGTATGATTGGATTTGAGGTGAAGTTTTCCCAAGGACGACTCACACAACCATTCATCTGCATCACAATGGAACAGAAAGGGCCTTGAGATAAATCGACAACATGTAAAAAGCACACCTTTCAAGGTGACCCAGTACTGTTTCCACTTGCGACGTGTCACCAGCTCCAGCTTCCTGTCCTTCTGCAGCGTCACTAAAGGTTTGAAAGAAAGCCACCCCGCCCGTCGGACCACCCCTTGCTCCTTTTCAAAGAGCAGGTCCAGCTGCTCCAGAGAGCCTTCAGCTGACTCACTGCTGCTCTCCCCGTCATCCTCACCCGTGGAAGGGTCTCTTCTCTCGCTTACTCCTTGTCCACTACCAGTTTCCAGCTCCCTCATGAAATTCTCATAAATGTTCTGGCGGAGGGCATCACTGGTTGATTGGTGAATCGCCCCTGATGATTGGGTCCTTGGGGCTCCTGGGAACCACAATAGGCTTGACGCCTGAGACGGTGAGCTGGTGTCTGCAGTCATGCCATCAACACCGCTGTCAAAGACATCACTCATGTCCTTGGGCCGGGTCTCCTGAGTGGAAAAATAACAGAAAGGTGAGAGGTGTGAACTACACAATAAAGGGGTGTACGAGACAGTGACCCCTGACACGAGCAATGGTTTCTGTTAATACGATGCCACTCGAGAAACAAGTTCACAAGTTCATTTTTCCTTCAGAATAATTTCACTAAAACGGCACCGTGTTAGCCCCGAGCATTACAAACCTCTGCATATGTATGTCAAGCTTTGTGAGTCTAAATTGGAACACAACTCAAACGGTGCACTTTTCATTAGCCAGGAGGCACTGCAAAGTTGAAGAGGCGCTTTTAAAAACATCGAGTCAAATCACTCCAACCTACTTCAAAGTCTACATTACAGTGACTTGATCTTTCGGTAGGCAGAGAAAGTGGGGCAAATTTCCTGTGACGGCACCTGGGGAGGTTTGAACCCTCTGGGGGCAGACAATTTTTCATCATTTATGGCCTGGAGTGGCTTCCCAATTCCACAAATGAACACTTGATGGAATTGCACATCCTCCATTTCTAATGAAGCCTCCCTGTACTTGAATAGATTGCTGTATCGATTGTGGCACAGGCAACCGTTTGGAGTGAGCCGTGCACCTTTCAATGTGCAGACACACACTATATGTTCCTCCGTGCTAATCCTCTGCCTTTATTGGTTCTCGTGTATCGCCCAGTTTTAATGGGGGGGAAAATGGCAATGAGATAGTGTGTTGATTCCAACAGATTTCGCGTTTTACTCTTCCCTGATCTGGGATCACAAAGGTCAGAGAGGAGATTTAGTGGCATATTTGGACACTACATTGGTAATATAAGAGTCAGTACCACATCTGTTTCTCATTTGAAGCAGGTTCTTTGGTGACAATGTGACCTTTAAACTCTCAACACAACACTGGTTGCCGATAAGCTGGAAATGAATTTCTCCAATGTAACACAGCTGTTTTTTTTTTTGAGTACCTGAACACAGAACTAATTTAAAAGCAAATAGAACGCAAGCTATAAACTTGACAGGAACGTGAGGCTGAAGTAAATTCACTGAGTGATAGCCAACTCCTATGAAGAGTTGAGTACAACCACATGGCAACAGAAATAGAGGGGGACATCATTAATATAGAGTGAAAGCTGCTTATTAGTCAGTCGAGAGTCCAGCAAAAAAGCCATGACAAAATATCCATTGAATG
>NW_017805826.1:2377659-2439341 GCF_001891065.2 Hippocampus comes
GAGGGGGGGAGGGCGAGGGATCTACAACCTAGCAAAAAGGGTCCGCAAAACACAATCACAGCCCTCTTTTGCTGTAGTTTGCTCTCAAAACTAAATGACCGAACATCAATCCCTATTAGCGGATTTTCTCTCTGAGGGATGCAAAGGAAGACCAAAGGATCTGCCCCACATAACACGCAGAACAACCATAAGTCATTCATTAACATAATAGAAGGATGAGGCTAAGTCTTGAGCGAGGATTAAGTTTCACTCCAGTCGAGCCTCTCAAAGGCTTACTTACAGCTATTCTCTTGGAACTTCCCGAAAAGCATGTTACAGCCTTTACAAGGCAAGGCCAACCGAAGTAAATGGAGAAACAATTGGTGTCAAAGTCAGTCAAACTGAATGTTTTCAAGAAATATATTTTGGGTTTTGAACAAAAATTACATTGGTCTTCAAAACTTTCAGGAGCCAGCCAGAAAACAGTTGCTCTTATTTCCACCATCTTCTCTGACCTGACAGGTATAATTTTACAACAGCTATGAATCACGCTCTGGACGCTTCTCGCGGGGGATAAGGACCCCAACCCCCATAAAAAAAAAAAGAAAGACAAAAAAAAAGAAAATGCTTCAGCAAAAACATAAAAACAAATCAAACTAACATCCAACATTAGAGGCTACATAATCTGAAGTTCCAATTGTAACCACTCAAAATTCTCAAGTAATCTTGGTTTAGTTGAAGTAACCCAGATACCGTCACATTAACGCATCTTTCCATCATTTGATCAGACGTTCATTTTCATGTAGTTCCATCATCACAACAAAATTCCGTGATAAACAGAAATAGTGCTGGCTGTATGTCTTGTCTGACCACAATATGATGCGAATGACAGAGGAATATGCCAAACTACCTGCTAGTATTGCCAAACACAAGGCTGTATCGCGGTTATTTACGGCTCCTCTGCTTGATAAGAAATCACCCCAATGATCGACACAAAGACAAACACAACGCGTAAATACGAAACAATTCAAGCCGCAATTACCTGGGTCTTCCTCTTTTTACGACTGAGGCTTCCTGTCCAGTCACTGAAACGTCGAATGTGTTTTTTAATGGAAGCTTTCTTGTGGAAGCCAAACTCTGATCCCGCCCGCTCCCGATGCTGTTCATGGTTGGGGTGCTGATCCAGACCCTCACTCATGGTGTGAGCTTTGGGTCTCCGACAGGGTAGGGTGTATGATGAATACTGGCGGGCCTCAAAGCATTCCTCTTCCAAGGGGCCATCCAAGACTGAAGCAAGGGAGGCTCTGTGTGGCTGTTGCTCAACAGGAGCTGCCTCTAAATGGGAGGATAGGTCTTTGGTTGTGGGGAAGGTAGCAGCCATTGCAGAATCTTTATAAAGGCCGACAATGGCCACGGTGGAAGATTGCTCAGTGAAAGAGACAAGCTGGTGGACAGGGGAGTGCACTTGTGTTCTGTTCGAAGAACAGGATTGGTCCTGCTCACAAAGTTCTGTGCTGGCCCCCCAAGGAGAATCATACCAGGAACCATCTGAGCTCAGAGAGCTTCCTTTACTGGTTCTGGCAGTGGAGGAGGTAGAGGCTGGTGGAGGACCGCTGTGGAGGCCGTCAGGTTCGCTGCTGCCGGAACCAGGCAAACTAGGGGTGGAGGGGGACTCCAAATTTGCAGAGAACTTGAGGAGCTGTACAGGACCAGAGACCTCATCCAGGAGGAAATCGCTGCCTGAGGTGTTGGTGAACTCGACTCGTAGACTACCGTCCTTCTTGATCACTACTCTCGGGCTACTCTGTTTCTCTAAAACCTGCTGTTTGTCTCTCTGGCCAGTCAAAGCATGGCCATTGAGCTCTGCACCGTATGGATTATCTTCATAGTCATCTGACACATGTCGCTTGCGTATACCACAACCAGTCGGCCTATGCCAGCGGTGCTCATTCGGGCTACCCCTCGCTCCTCTGCAGACGTAGTCATTGTGACGAGAAGAGTACGGCTGTCGGCTCTTCGGAGGGGAGAGACAACCTCTGCTGACACATTTGGCCTTATACCCGGAGCTCACCGGTGCACTTTTCCACCATTCGTGGGGTGACAGAGGGTCATCTGTGGCTGAGCCCAGCTTAAGTGAGTATGGCTTCTGAGTCGCAGAGAAGCCAAAACTGGACGCTTTAAGGCCCTGGATGCTGTACTGGCTCTCAGAATTTCCCATTGCTGGCTCCCTGGAAAACAAGTCACTGAGAGTATGTAATTGGGAAGAATAAGAATGATTTCCACAGAAGGTGACAGAATGCCAGCTCATTTGCTACACACATTTACTCACAACAACAACAAAACAGTAAATAAATAAGGACATTCCCTGTGTGCGAAATCTGTTTAGTGACCCCTGCTTTAGATACTTCTCACTTTGTGTCTTTAGCTGATACAAATGAAAAAGACATTGGAGAGAAGTGCCAGATGCTTTCCCAACCCATGCCCTCAGACTCACCTGCCTCAGTGTCTCAAAGTGGTGCTCCTTTGTGCGAGATCTCTCCACCTCATGACTCAAAGTACACTATTCCCGACGTAGCCTTGATCATCTGAAAGAGAGAAAGATATTGCCTTCAATAACACTACCCGGCACTGTAATTTAACATGTTATAAAAACCTCTGTACCAATTAAATAGAAGAGCTACCCATCATTTATCAGAGGACTTTGGAAGTGTGTTTCTATCCATGTTGAATAATGGTATTAAAATGGAAATCAGGCTACTCTAGAATTAAAAAGTGTCTCACTTTTGGTGAATGTTTTATAGTATTTGAAGGGGAAAGCTTGTTGGTCGCCGGTTCTCAAAAAGTGAAAGCATCAGAGTTGCAGAGCTGGAAAAGTTTCTCTCATATAAAACATATGCAGCTAATTCAGGGGGAACGAGGACTCACATGAAATCCTAAAACATTCACTTGAACCACGTTTTTTTCAGTAGAGTAACATAATGCCACCGTGTGTCTCTGCGTGTGTGTGCGCCAAAGCACAGCAAGTTGAACGTTGTCTCCACCCAATTGCTTCTGAATCGCCCAATCAAACTAAATACTGGAAACATGTCTCCGCCTCCCAAGTACAATGTTTCAAAGTACAAAATGACCTAATCTTTGCTCAATGTTGGAAATGTTTTTGAATGCTGGCTACAGTTTACCCATATGTTTATTTTTAAACCTTGGAATCCTGGCTTTTTTTCCCCCCTTGCCACTGCCAAATTTGCTCAGGAGCAAGAACTAAAACCAGACATGTCCCGGGAGCACTCTTTATGGAGGAATGGGGCATCTTTGGTCATATTTTATACAACTTACAGTACATACATGTAGCTCATGTTGCTCGCTCATATTTGTAGAAGTGTTTCAAGTCGTGCTAACTATGCTAAGCTTTCACAGCACCATACAGCATGTATAGGGTTACTAAGCAAACAGTCCACTGCCAAAAGCCTTAACCTTTAGGGGTTATGTGATGGTATTAAAGAGTACTTTAACACATGAATCTGCAAAAACTACCAGGGGACTTTAACCATTTCAGCAAGGTGGTTTTACAGTATTTAATTTTGCAATGCTCAGGGGGAAAGAAACACTTGCATGTACAGGAGAATGGAACCTGAACAAAGAACGTGGTGGAAATGTACCAAAGTATTTATCAACCGCCAAAAGAAAGTAGAAGAAATGGAAGAAGTAGTAGTAGTCACGGCAAAAAAATGTGTGATGTGTCACTCGTTTAGCATGCGGCTTCCTTACGCCACAACAAGGATTTACAGCACCAAAAGGAGATGCTGGATTGTAGTTAAGGTAAGCCATTTTAAATCAAAAAGGGAAACTTTTCTGTATTTACGAGATGAAGTTCATCACTGGGTGCGTTCGGAAATTCACTGACGCCTTACCAACCGCTCTGAGAGTGAGTGTGTTTGGAAAAGATGGAAAAGCACATTCCCCTCCCTTTCATTTCCGAACACAGCCTCGGTTATGAACCAGTCAGCATCTCGTACCTGAAATGTTTCCTTCTGTACTGTACTGCCTGATACACTGGAGTCTGGTACTCATTTTTTGGGACACTCTGAATAGCCGAATGGCACATTGGAACAATGCTTTGAGTTTCCAAAGGGTCGAAGTGAAGTAGTGCATGCTCGGCGCATATTCCAAATGTACCCACAATTTGAGAATGAGGATTTTGGGGTCGAGTCTGAATGCTACTGTTCTTGGTCCGGGCTTTAGTAAAATAACCCCCCCCCCCCCCAAAAAAAAAAAAAAAAAACAACAACTTATACTCCAGAGCGACTTATCTGACTTTTTTTCTTCTTCGGGTTGCATTTTTTGACTGGTAAAACTAATACTTTCGGGCGACTTAGAGTCCGAAAAACAGAGTACCGGTATACTTTCATTACATTCAAATAACCAAAAATGTGTCTCTGATCTGCTCAGAAATAGAGTTGGTACAATGAATCGTAAATGTTTAAGGTGCTCAATATCCACAATTAAAAAAAAAAAAAAAATCAATGTCATCAATGCTAAGGTCACCCCAGCTACAGACTCTGTTACAAGAAATGTAGAGACCTCTGAGCAGGGAGCAAACTGAAGCTCCCACTAATTGTCAGAGGGTCATGTACAAATCCCGACGGAGCTTGACACCACACATCCCAAAATGCACTGCACCAAATCTAACACCACCATTTTGGCAGGAAAGAAAATTTGTCGCTAATTTGAGGAAGAAATGCCACATTGACAATGGTGGTGTGCACCATGGTGCCACAAAGAGATGAGACAAAAGAAGGGATGAGCATTCTACTGGCTACCAATAGAAGAACCAAGGTGTAGCGCCGATGTTGGGCTCCTGCGGCCCTCAAGTCGTTCTCCAGCACCGGCAAGTCCACAAGCGAGTGCGCCAGCGGCATCCGCTTCCCCAGCCGATATGTCTGCTTGACAGGGAGGCAGAGACACCCTCTTATCCACCCGTCCTGCACACTGGCTCGTCGGCATCCCGCTCCTCGCCCGCCGGCGACAGAGGTGGGATGTCCTGTGAGCCTGTATGGCGGGCCTTCCAGGGAGTGCTGCTTGTCTCACACCCTACGAGTGAGGCTGCGGAGAGGCCAGCCAGCCAGCCCCGGCCAGCCGCCACCTCCCAGCTCCGGAAGCAACCACTGTGGCAGGGGCCACAGGCGAAGAGTGTGCGCTTGAGCTGCCCGCCACCACTGCTGCCCTCCCGCCCGCCCAGACCTGGCTCCAAGGCAACCTGATTGATCCTGCCAGTAACATATGCTTGTCTGAAAGATTAAGCCATGCAAGTCTAAGTACACACAGCACGTAAACTAAACTTGTAACCTTCCGAGCCTTTGTACGGACGCAAAGACACAATGTAATGATACGGAAGATAGTCATTAAAATATATGTCATCAGTGAATTAGATTAAAACGTTATAGGCTGGTCCGTCATTCGATGTCTATACATAATTGCTCTGGTAAGGGAGTGACGAACTTTCCCAAAATGTGTCTCATGTTCCTATTACAGGTGACAAAAAATAATAAAACAAGTACAGACATGTTACTGTCTCTATATTCCATTATTTATTTTTTTTGGCAGCAATGCATGTCGTGTCACTATTTTACAAAAGACTTACTTTCTTTAATAAATTAAATGTGACACACATTCAACTACTAGCAAGAGACAGACACATAAGTATTAATGTCCTTGTAACTTTATTAATTAAATGTATTGCATCTCGCAACGCAATCTGGGAACCAAGTGACTGGATCATATGACACGCCTGTGCAATGTTGCTGCATTCTGCTCATTTGCGTCACAAAAAAGGCAAAAAAAAATTGAATACATTAAAAAATTTTCTCCCAGTTTGCTGCCGTGGTTGTTATAAAACAACTTGCACATGTATCACATTATGACATCAAAGTGAATGATGAATGAGTTCACTTCGACGGTATATTGATTGATGACCGCTACTGGTGTTTACAATATAGATATTAGGCCAAAGAAAAAAAAAAAAAAAAAAAAAAAAAATGGACTGCAAGAGTTTATTGTTGCATGTATGACATTTGCTCCAAGTACAGCACTTTGTATACAGCGGTGGTTGTTTTTAAGTGCTCTATAAATACAGTTGAGTTGAGAAACTCAAACAACACCCAATCCTAGTCATGGGTTGTTTGAGCAACCATAGCCAGTCAAACAACACGGGAATAGTTAATCTAGACAAGTGCGGTTTAGCATGATCCATCCGACCATTCTTTTCATGTCAACTAATTTGGAACAAAGTGATTGTTGGGAGGAAAGATGCTGAAAGCAGCTGCCAACAACAAGGGGTTTCTTTCTTTTGCCACGGACACTTTCCTTGCAGAGTTAAGTCAGGCAGAACAGAGACGAGTGAAAGGCTTCAAGGCGCGCCAAACCTAAAGGCACACACGTTCGCCTTCTGCTGTGACTTGAACTGGACTATTGTGCGAATTTTGGGGCATACAAAACAAGTCTGCCTTTTTGCTGCAGCTACAGCGTTGAGTCTGAACACTCCCTCCTTCCTTCCTTCTTCCCCTTCAACCCCCTGCTTTTCTCAATGGATTTCCTACAGGCCATCTGCTCAGGGGCCCGGGGACCCCGACACTCCTCGCGACACCCTGTGACCTGACATTCTTGTCCCGCTGCCCTTGAATAACTCCCACGCAAGTTTCATGTTTAGTCTGGCACTGTGTGTTGGTCTGGCGTTGGGGAAAATAGTGAGGAGTGGGCCACACTTCAACTTGATACAAACAGTTAGTTTAGGAAGTGAATTTTCCTTAAACAAAGCCACTGTGCAACTGGAAAAGCAACACACACACACACACACACACACACACACACACACACACACACACACACACACACACACACACACACACACACACAAATCAGACCGTTTTTGTCATTGAATCTAACCTTGAAGAAAATTGGGAGCAGCAAGCTTGTGACACAGCAGAACGCCACATAGCAATATCATGCAGTTTTCAAAATTGACAATACTGCAGTGATTTGGAAAAAAGAAAGAAGCTTGCTATACCTTATTGGGCTCCAAGAAAGATAAAACAAAGTAGAAAATATTAAATATAATGTGTAATATGTTGGGCTGAAATGAGTCCTTGAGTAACTCAGGTACCTTGGTTTAAAACAAAAAATGTTCAATGAATTTTTTCTGCCTTATTTACGTGTACACCGTCAGAAAGAAGAAGTCAAGCTAACCACAGCAACAATTCTTCATGCCATATAAGACAGTCACATGCCAATGTGGTGAGAAGACCAATTTCAAAATAAACCTTACCTTGGCATATAATTATGCTAACACTGCATTGTACGGTGCCTGTTGCCAGCGTTAGCAGCTAGCAGCGCTCAAGCGCCCCATACAGGCTGGCGAGAGCCATCGTATTACCTATTCAAAGGCATTTTCATAGACATAAATGACTGCACACCTTGATGCTGACAGCCTGAAATAATTGCCGTTCTTTTTTTTAATGGTGGTGTGATTGGGATTTTCTGTTGAATATCTTAATATTAATAATATGAGAACGTTTATGAATGAGGCAACTGACAACTGAAGTACCTACTCAAAAGGGTCAACAACGACCAGTTCAGTCCTTTCACCTTTTAAGTTAAAGATGCTGTGAACTCGAAACGATGAGGTCATTTGTTATTCCTGCTGAATGTTTACACAGTGGCACAGCTTTCTTCCTGTCAAATCGCAGACTGCAAGACCCGCCTCTAAGTACAGTACTTTCTCTCAAGTGAGCTCAGGAAGGAGCAGAGTACTTTACAACTTTGGGACACAGCCTGAAATTAAACTTGTGCAAAACCAGAACATCCATTCCTTTTGCAGAAAAACAACCAGATGGGAAGACAAATGGTGGCCATCCGTGCTTGTTTTTTTTGTAATTTGAACCGCATCACAGTGACAACTGCCATTGAATGAATCACTCACGGAAAAGTCGACATGACTGTGTGGTGGAAACGATTGGACCGAACAAAAGCCCATCAATGTGCTTGTTCGGGTCCTTTCGGTATAAATCTGGCTTCGCGATACAAGTGATATTCCAAATTATGAAAGGCCATTGATCGTCTTTGTCTGCCAGAAAACTCACTGAAGGCCTCGTAATCCCTTCAACACAACACACTTGAGATGTAAACTAAAGCACAATTCGCCGATCACTTTGTTTGGACTCGGTGCGGTAATTGGCACATCCAAACACCTGTGCATATCAACAAGAGGCTCCACAAAAGCAACCGGACCACCCCTGCCACCTCTTAATCCATGACAAACAAAAAAGGAGCGGGAGATAAAACAAGAGACCATAAAATGCCTTACCTCTGCTGCACCGGCCTTTAATCTAAAAGCTCTTTGAAGAGATTGCAAAGACAAAATCTTGCTGCTGTTCTGTCATCTTAAAGTGGATTCTCTCCTTGAAGGCTTGCTGAGTCTTAAAGCAACAGACACCCGCTGCATTTGACTCACACACACGCACAACTACACACGCACACTGGAAGACACGTGGAAACTCCCTCCCTGCTCTGAGGCAGAGGCGAATCACAGTCCTCCTGGGGTAACCCAGGGTAACGGAGCACAGGCAAGGAAAGCAGGAGAACAGGGCGAGAAAACTTCTTAACAGAAGCGGTTTCTAAGAAAAAAAGAAAGAAGAGTGTTTTATAGCTTCCATCAATTAAGATCCGCCCCTCCTGCCAGTTGTTTTTCCTATACGGTGTAGAAAAGCCCTGCTTTTCCGTTGGCTTGGATTGGAGGAGGATGCATGACTGGCTGCAGCCAAGGCAATTTTCCACAGCCGTCTGAGACAACTGGGCGAGACAAGCAGGCGTGGAGTGGCTGCAGCGTTGCCTTACAGGCACTGGGGAGGGCGCGATGACTGGAGCCCTTGTCTGATCCGAAATCGCACAATAACCCCAGTAGGAGGCCAAGGTGGCCAGCGACTTGGCAGACAGAGTCTGTGTGTGGTTAGTCCACAGTGACAGGAAACAAAGTCTACAACACAGCTAAACTACTTGATTCTTGGGGCCAAAACAGCAAATTGTCCCCCCCACACACACACCCCCAAAAGGACTCTAAACATTCCCTCCAAGCGGAATTCGGGAGATGTTTTTGAAATGTTTTTGACTAAGCCGTCCCCTGACGGAGACGCGCTCGAGACCGCCAGTGGTTTAAAAACTCCACGCATGCCTCCATTTGTCTATGGCTCACATAACTGTGGTCACATAATTGAGTTGGGCCAATTTAGAAGGCCACAGCAGAGCACCAGCGGTGGGTGATGGTTTCTTCCCGAGCGCCAGACTGTTTGCTATAGCGGCTATCGACACTCTTGCAAGAGTCGGCTGGGTTAATCCACAGTTCATACAGTTCAGCTCATTGACATGTCACGCACTTTATTTTTTCATTTTATTTTGTTTGCATTGACAAGATAACTGGTCTTTACCACGCACCATAGGACAGAATTAGCTTGCGAGTGGAGGGGTGGCCTCATACACACTGCTATTTGTGGAGTGGTAAACAGAATAAGGAATAAGGAATACAAAAGGTGACCGTGTAAAAATACAGAACCTGAAAGACTTTTTGTTTCTTGATTTTTCCCTTAGCTCCTCTTTAATTTATTGGCAGGTACGACAATATGGCCTTGGTATAATGTCAGACCAAGTCATGCAGAAATACAGTCATACCTCGGTTTTCGACCATAATCCGATCCAGTAGGCTGTTCGAAAACCGATTTGTTCGAAAACCGAAACCATGTTCTTTAAAAAAAAAAAATCTTTATTGAACACGTTTGCTCACAATGGAACGCTACACGAGGAAGCGTCACTTCCTCGTCTACCCGTCTACTTCCTCATGTAAGGAAGGCGAGAGGAGTCAAGTGGCGCATTCAAGTGCGCTCAGTTTGGTCGAGAACCGATTTTCGGTGGTAATCCGAGGCATAAAAAAAAAAAAAAAAAAAAAAAAAAAAACCTCGAAATTTTTCATCGAAAACCGATTTGGTCGAGAACAGAGATGTTCGAAAACCGAGGTTTGACTGTATTCATCTTTACCGTTCCAAATCATGGCAAGATTAATAGTACATTGTGGCATTGTTTGAGCAAAGTCTGAGCGTAACCCTGAGCTGCAAGGATATATTATCCTGTGTTTAAATGAATCTTTTTCGCAACACCTTTTCAAAATCATACACGAACCACGCTATATGAGCAGCTGGGCAATAGGCATCCGTCAGCCTGCTGCCTGACATGACAACATCAGGCCGAGCAGGACTCATCAGAACTCAACATTGTTCGACACACAATAGACGATGCGGAGGAGTCTGGGTTGCTTTCAAAGCCCTTTGTCTGCTCAAAGGTTAGTGAACAACACACTTGGTGGCAGTAGGATGCATGAAAAGAGAAAGAAGGCCAAGAGCACCACTGCGATGCATATTCATTCAGAGCAGGTGTTCGAGCCGTTCTGCTCAGATAAAGGTTGAGATCTTCGATGAGGATCAATTACAAAATTCTAAAACGACTAGAAACAAATTTCCCAGTAGCCAAACACAAAAGCGATGGCCAATTCCAAATGAAGAGCAATTAGCTTGCTCCAGACTATGAATGACTGTGAATCATTTTCTTTTTTTTCAACGGATGAAGACCTCTTGCTGACAAGCAGACAGGCATGTTTTGCAAACATCTTCGAGATACCCAGAATATTTCTTAGTATATCATTTTTATTGTGACATGAAACCGAGAGTTTGAAATCATTATTCTGCCAAGAACAAAGAAAACGCCGTCCTGTAGCCTGAGAATGCTAATTAGTTCATTTATATTCAAAACAAGACATGCCTTCTCTTGTTCTTGATAGATTAGCGTGTTGCACTGTTCGAGCTCGTAAAAGTCCATGTAAATTTGAAATTATGCCACATTTAGCCACAGATTACTTTCAATAATCCCTGTTTAATGAAAACAAAATCCCACTGGGGTGGGTGGGGGGTGATGCTCGTGGGACCTGGCCTGACAAATGGGAGGAGAGCTTGGCGAAGAAATATGGGAATTCATTCAGCATGCTAATACTTATCAGCTCCCCTTCAGACAATTTAGCTTGGGGCTGTACATGATCCGCCAAGTGGGACTGCCGTCAGAAATACTTTGGGGGGGAGCCACATGGGTATGGAGGCCATAAATTGAGCCTGATCGGTCTTGTTAGCAAACATAAGTACTATGATAGACCCGCAAACAAGGACTCTAATCTCTGGAGTCTCCAGATGCTTCAGTGAATGATTGAGCATCAGAGGGGATGGAGGGGTAAGAACTGACGGAATTCACTGAAGAACAGGGTGCTGTGAATCAGGGTCAGAGGTCGAGTCTTTTGGTGGTAGGGTGAAACTCACTTAGCATTTTTTTTTCTTTTTACCAACTGACGTCGATGATACATCACAATAGTTATGCTTCTCAAAATAAATCATGACAGCAACGTGCATTGATTGGTAAGTGTGTGCATTGATTCATAGGGTTTGCTCCAATCTGACGTCAAGAGGAGAAAACTGCTGCAAAGTGGGCTGGTGCTTTGTTGAGAAGAGACTAAGTGCCTTCAGGGGCGGTGTGCATCCATCCAGCTACTGACTCGTGCATGTGGTCTATAGCTCCTCATTGATAAAGACGTAGGAAAAAAAATGCCTTCAGACAGAGTGAAGTGAAAAGAATATTAGCTGTTATCCTCCCAGAGATGAATAATAAAGTAACAAAACCATTTCATTCCCGACTCAATTTTGTGACTTTATTCCATTCATGTGGCAAAGGAAAGTGCGCCGCTACTGGCATTGGGCTGAGGCTGCACGCACTTTGTGAGGATCATCTATTACACTGCAGTGTGAGCTCGAGCGATTAATAACATGCACTTACTCATTAGCAAAGCCACTATCGCGTTCTACCCTGAGACTGACTCCAAGTTCCCCAAGGATGATCCATCAAAGATCGGCGACCAGTGCAGCATAATGAGATTCACATGTTCCAACACCATCACCACAGGTTTCATAGCAACAATGGAATCATGGGGATTCGGGATAGCGGTGCATGCATGAGTGGTAATCCACGTTCACAGACAATGAAAGAGTCACACTTTAACACTCAAAATACATTGAGGGATTGATAAACTGTTTTAGCAAAGCATAAAGCTTGGTTCAGTTCAGTATGCTGCAACATAAAACTGTAGTCCACTGATAAGGCCAACATACCGCAGGACAATGGAAAAATTGAAAGGTGAAATTTACTGCTCGGTGGAAACGTGGCAAAACACAGGCTTTAATAAAAAGCGTGGAGAAATAAAGGAAGAATACACACGCAAGCGCGCATGAATTCATGGACTCAAATCGACCATTTCAAGTGGCCAAGAGAGGAACTAACAAGCTATAAACTGTTTTTTTACAGCCAAAATGACACGTGGCTGTTGAATACCACAGCATCTGTGCTCGTCCGCCAAAAACTCTTTGTGGCTTTGTCCTCAAACACACACACACACACACACACACACACACACACACACACACACACACACACACACACACACTAGCATTAATAAAGCTAGAAGATATCAGGAGGGTGACGGCGTCTGTATGTGAGATTATAGTTGATACAACAGACACTGATTCATTCAGGAGCATGACAAAAAAAAAATCACGTTCAATCACGTGAACGACAAAAACCATAACTCTTTCAGCCGTAGTTCAGGAGATGGCGGATCACTGACACGTGACGTGAAAATGAAACACTATACAGACTGCAGGCAATGGATATGGTCAAGGCGAGTCATGCATTCATGTTGATCAAGCAATAGCGCTCCAGTTATGGGCTATTAAGGGCCAACGTGCAGATCAAAGTCGGGCCAAACACAGACTGGAAGAATCTACAGAGGGTCTCACTATGGCCATAAGCAAATGACCTGGAAAAACAAAGCCATGAAAATTAGAAGCTGAGTAACATCAGCATAGGAAACTGGCAGGTCAGAGTGATTGTGGCTAGCTCAGCGCTTTCATCGGTCACGTGCCAAAGACTTAAACAGCGACAGTGAAAGCCAAGATGACGTTGTGAGGCTATTATAGGGGGGGATGTTCAACAGTCTGGAACTGCCTGCTTGCTTTGCTCACCATGGTCAAGGTCACAATAGCAAAGAGGTTGCTGCTCATTAGCCTTTAGGGACCATTACCACACTGGTGGGTTGAAATAAGTGTACAGTAACTGTCAAGTGACTGCACTGACCTCAACAAAGCTTTTGAAATCAACAATAACGTCAAAGCATGTCAAAATTCACCGATTAATCGAAAACTAATTAACTGATGATCAAACAAATCAACAACTACTTTTAGAATCGAGTAAACGGTAAGAGCCATTGCTTAAGTTGTCCAAGCGCTCCGATTTCAGCCCCACAACAGTCATTTTCTGATTTCTGTAGTTCTTCACAAAGGAGGCTGATTAACGTTCATCAAGTATTTAAGAAATTTCAAATATTATATTTATTAATATAAAAATATTAATACAAATAAGAAACTGCAAATTTCCCCAGTGTGGGACAAATAAAGGTTATCTTAAGAAAACACATTTTGTACAGGGGTGAAAATTTAAGGGTTGGTCAACTACAGCTGATTTATTTCAGCGCCCTCGTCCACCTTCATGAAATTAACGCAGAGAGTAGTATCCATAATTTCATGTTTTCTTCTGTTCAATGGACCAGCCATGACACGCAAATTGCCACTCATGCAGCAATTGGTGTCCTTTAACATGTGAGCCAGAATGCAGAGGTTTAGGACATTTCTGCAATATGGTGCAAATCCAACTCCGAACCTTATCAAAAGACAGGAGATGCCAAATGGCTTTTAAATGGATTTTTACATTCTGAATGTAAAGATTCATCTTCTTCTGAGGGCCTGTCACTCTCGTCAGAAACTCGACATTGAGCAAGAGGATGATGTTAGCACTGCTACAGCCAGACAGGTGGCTGGCTGGCTAAACCTAAAACAGAACTTTATACAAATAGCAGCACTCCCTGGACTGTTACATAAAAATTCATCAGGTGAGACAACATCTTGGCCGACATGGGATCAAGCATGTGTGTTTCCCACAGCAATTAAACATAACGCACTTACTGCAGCCTCTAATAAGGAAGTGCCCTATTTAAAGAGTACAACTCATAGCCATGATTGGAAAATCCTCACATGAAGTAACCATCCTCTGACTGCTCAACGGCTTCCTACTGGAGGAGAGGAACTAATAATTCTGAACCTAATGGGGATCAAAGATTGGTGAATGCCCAAATCACTAAACGCTTTGCTCAAATAGTCACTTCTGTGATTAAACAATGTAGCTTTATTGCGCCTTCAAGAAGACGTGGACATAAAATATACGGCGTGAGTTATCAAGTCTGTCAACAAGAGGTTTACAACCCAGATAAGGCAGAAATGTGAGCAGCCTGGCATTCTGAAGCTGCTACAACTGGCGAGACAGCTGGGTGTGAGACACACACTGTAATTTTATTCCACCTTGGGCCACCGTGGACGTATGAGTCAACATGTTGCAGGAGGTCTGAATTCAAGACCTCGCCAAATCAAACCTAATTTGACTCATCTCTACAAAGAGGGACCCCCATTGTTTGGTCTACTTTGATTTCATTCATGTCACACAGGCACTGCTTGATAAAATATGCATCTCTTACATTTACAGAGATGAAACAAAGCCTGCGATGAGACTTGGGAAACATAAATGCCACATTTGTGGTCTAAATTTGCCCGGTAAAGCATACGTGCCAGTGTATTGGTAGCCTGAACGTGTGGTGTTTGTCCAAGGGTCGATTAATCCGTCTTTCCGACAAGAGGAAACACGTTTGAATTTCAACATTTTACAGCTCAGTCTGAAAGCAGTCGGAACGGCTGGAGTTAAGATTAAATTTCACTGTGGTAATTATCACGAGAAAATTAGCTGGCAGCCGCTATCAGCTCTAATCCGGAGCAGGTGTTCCACAAAGCTGCGTTGTGTTTAACCACCAGCGTTAAAATAAACAAAGCAACAAAGGCTTTTCTCACCAAAACCAGTTTTTCGACCGCAACATGAAGAGATAACTCTTTGCCAAACAATCCCATTGACTCACTTCGCCGGGGCTTGGTCACGAAGGATTGTGGTCAATACATACTGATAACACGGCAACAAGCTTTTTTCGTGCATGACTTGTCTCAGCTAAGTGCCACAAACTGCGCCCACCATATGTGCAACACTGCTACAGATGCGATTAAATGACGGTCTATGCCAAACTTGTTATAATCCCATCCATACAGAGAGGGACCAGAATGTCAATAAGAGTCTTGGTCATGATGCGGTCATCATCTACACGAGACGGGCAAAAATAAGGATGGGGTCTAAAACCATACCTTTTGCGACACTAATATATTACTGACCACCCTTGAATTCTTAATCAGTTAAATAAATTCCAGAAGCGATTGAATTAGTGGTCGGGGGGCAGATGTGGCTGCCTGGTGATGTCCCATAGGACCCCGTTGGTGGGATTGGACAGGCAGATGCGCTACCAGCAGGGGTCATGAGAGGTCAAGCTGTTCCATTATGAGAGGACAAGGGTGGTATTTATTCACTGCCTTCCCCTCCTAAAAGGGGGAGGGCTAAGAAGGGAAAAGAGATGGATACTTAACCCTTGAGGCGGACGGCTGATTACAAACCATCCTCTGTTCTCATCTCCTGGTGGACATGCAGCACAACCAGAGAGATTCAAGGATGCGTTCATGCTTGAAAACGGGCGAGGCAGAAAGTTGCTGGACAAAGTCCAACATTCGTACGTTATCCGACTCCACGATGATCCAAAGTGCTGCTATAAATACTCCGAGCAGGCAAGAGGAGGAGGTACGAATACATGCAACACTTGCAAAACAATTACGGTCATGGCAGAAAACAGCAATTGAAACAGTGTTAGGCTGCATCAAATTGGTTGTAACGTGCACCCCTGTATTAAAAGACAAGATTTTCAATTTGGGGTATTTTTATGCTGTGTATGCATTTTGGCTCCGGGCCTCCAGTGGCAGGCCAAAGCATATTGCATGGCTTGCTAGGAGCCACAGAGAAAAGCGTGTGGATGAAAAAAGATCAGAAAGAAGAAAGGATGCCGTCCAGATGGTTAAAATACACCTTTATTTCAAGAAGGATTAAATTTTTTTTTTAAAAGCAGCAAACATTTGAAGACAAACCCTTTCCCATTTTAGCACGAACAAAAGCCACTTTGGCTACACTACACAAAAAAAAAAGGTGCACATGACGAGGGAGAGTGAAAGCTAGATCATTAGTTATCAAACTTCTGCGGGTAAACTCGACCTCTCATCGGGAAGGAATAAGATGCATCAGAAGAAGGGAAAATCCAGAGAGAGCAACAATACGCAAGGCCATTAATAAAACATGACTGCATAAGTACAGCTTTCACGTGGCTCCTTGAACCACAACAACCGTCTCAGCTGACAGGAAAACCCAGACCCTGGCACGTCTCTACGTTGTTATTAGTTGAAGACTACGCACACCAAGTGTGGACGTGTGTGTGCCCTAAAACAATGTTGTTAGGGCACAGGAAGGCAAGCTCAAGTTTCCAAGTGGAGTTGAGGCGCAGACCACTTGTTGCTGGAGCCTTGCAGCAGCGCATAAAATTATTCCAGTGGAGCAAAAGAAAAGGCAAAAAACTGAATAGAAAATATGAGTTGTTCAAATTATTTTATTTTAGAGTTTTTGGGTGATTAAGAACTTGAATCACTATGCTTACCAAGAGGCAAAAAAAAAAAATCTATTTCCTCATTATAACCGAGACACAGACGCCCACCATGCGCCACCAAGTGATAAAAATACAGTACATACAGTGCCACTGCAAAACTGCAAAGCAAATCGTGATCACAATTTTGAGAAAAAAAAAATGACAAAAGAAAAAAAAAAAAAACGATATTGCAATTATCGTTTTCCATACTTGTTCAGCCTCTGGAGAGGCAGGCAGTCCTCGGTGGCCAGGCAGCGGTCTAGCCCGGAGCTAATGGCAGATGAATTTTGGCCTCATGTCCACGCCCGCCTTACTTCAGCGGGCCATTGGCACATGAATGGGCAACCAAGATGCATCACGGGCAGCCACAGCAGCATGATTTACCGCTACGCTGGGCTGGATCCTCCTTTTTTTTTCTTCTTCTAAGTATCTTCTAATCTTCCCCGAGACGGGGGTTATCCCGCCCAGAGGCCACAGTGCTTGGGTTAAAGGTTTTTGCTTGTGTTTGTTTCTTTATCTGTCGGAAAATTTTCAGTGGTCAAATTGTTGGTGCGTCGCTTCTGTTTGACTGTTTCTCATGAATGGCCTCTGCGACCCATTTGCAGTAATCCTTCCTTGGCGCCAAAATTACCACTGACACATTCCTACCCTGAAAAGCAGATAAAAGATTGTCATTGTTACAGCTCCGACATCCATGGCTGCTCTCCTTAATGGCCGTTCCGTGATCTGTACATTTGTCTGTGTCAACTAAAATGTGAACGCATTGTAAATCAGTGCAAAACAACTTCCTACGGCTAATTTCTTCGCCACTTCAAAAGCACTACAATTGTTTGACTTTTCGCCACCTTTTGAAAGCTGTAATTTGGTTCATTTTCACAATTGACCATTATCTGGATATTCTCAGTATTTATGACGTTTCTATTACACATTGGACATGACTAATAGTTGCAACAAAAATGTCCTGTTCGGTTTGTTTTTATTTTAATACTAGGACGTTAAAGTTGCTTTTGTTTTGTTTTTTTGTTTTTTTTTGGAGGGGGGGTAATTCTGGCAAAAGCCAGTGTCACATCATTTCCTTTTCCGATGGAACGCTTTCCAAGAGCGCCACAGCAGCCCTTATTCATCCACACACAGTGATTTCCCCAAATACGCACGCGCACCAGTTGCTCGACTGATTTTGCACATCCCTTGCAGTTATGAGTCATGTGTTCCACTCTTACCACACAGAGTCAGTCTAAACTGTAGACACTTGGAAACATCTGGAAAAGCCACCAAATATTTTTTCCATCCTCTAGCTCCTGACTTCTATGCTAAACAGACAGATGGACAAATTGGCGATCTTATTGAATTAATGCAAATTATCCCTGAAAAAAGAAACCAAATTAGTTGTGCTCGGAAAGGCGCAACGGGATCTCCAGCAGATGAAA
Source organism: Hippocampus comes (assembly GCF_001891065.2). Taxonomy (NCBI): domain Eukaryota; kingdom Metazoa; phylum Chordata; class Actinopteri; order Syngnathiformes; family Syngnathidae; genus Hippocampus; species Hippocampus comes. The sequence continues at coordinate 2,395,861 of NW_017805826.1, forward strand.
CAAAGCAGCTCGCTCTCTGGGCTGCAGGACCTTTAATAACATTAGCACAGAGATGCCGGCAAATTAGAAGTCAACTTCTCCAATGACCGTTGAATGTCAAGTGCCAGAAATAGCCTGTTAGCATCGCCCGCAAACACAGCATACATGCATGTGTGTTTGGTATTTACAAAAGCGTGAAGAAATGGTTGTTGTCCATCCTTTTAATAATTACAAAGTGAACTATGGCCTGCAGGTTTGAACCCACTTTAATACTGTGAGTTTTTATTCAGTCTAAGAATGTTCTTCTCAAATAACATTCAATGAATTTCATCTGCTAAGCCATGCAGGTACAGTGAGGGCGACGGGTCTCCCCCCCTCCCGCTCCCTTGAGCAAATGGAGCACCCCTTTAGTTGAAACAGCTCTTATGCAATAGCGGAGGAGAGATCGTGTCTTGGCAGCGCCAGTGGAATACTGGAGCGAGATGTTTCTGTTGGGTAAGAAACCTTGTGTACCATTTGGGCATCATGTAAGGCAGCAGAGGCCCCGTGGGCTATACACAGCCTGAAAGAGAATTTCATCAGGCGCGCAATGCAATTCAAAAAAACAAATTCAAGCTCAGAGGAATTGTTTCATTATTGCATCACATTTTTTCAGGCATTTAGTACGGCTGTCAGGACGACTTTAGGCCCCATTCCCCGATAAAAGGCAAGGTGCCCATGAGATGCATACTGTCGCCATTTCCCCCTTGGCGACGGCAAAAACAGATGACAGACGAGTGTTCTTATCGTAACATTTTTGCAATGAGCTAACATCCTCTTCCGTCTGACAGCTGAGGCCTGACGGCCAAACAAGGCCTGCTGATTGTATCGCTTCAGGAAAAACGATCTTTGGTTACATTCACCTTTTTTTTTTTTTTTTTTTTTTTTTAGGAAAGAGAGTTAATTGAGCATGTTTAGAGAGTCAATATGGGATAGCCAGGGACCAGAATGTGTTGACACTGGCCAGGTGCCAAACGACTGAACCAACAGGGCAAAGCTTGGGGAGTGAGAAATCAAGAAAAGAGATTATCTGGCTTGGATATCAAGCCACCTCCTGCTCAAGTGGCGAGAGGGCTGGACTGAGAGACGAGTGTTAATGAGAATCCTCAACACAATACTGAAACAACTGCTGCCAAAGGCTCTCCTAAGAACTTTGGCTCTGTCACAAATGAGAACATGCTGTCCTGTCCTGTTAACTCGAGCATGCTATTGAACAGGTAGATGAAGCAAATAAGCACAGCAAGGCACGAAATTTGTGTCAGCTCACAACTAACCAGCTGGTGTATTATTTAAAAAAAAAAAGAAATACCACACAAATTGATGGAAGTATTTTTCCTTTCATTATTTTCCATTTCTTTACTGGAAGTATTACTGTCAAGTGAGCCATATGCGCGAGGAGATGGTCAAGGAAATATATTATTTGGCCGGTGGTAATCGAGATAAATAATATTAAGCCTGGCTGGAGGTCTGCATGTTACGGAGCAGCATTGTGAATTGTTTGTTGTTAGGCTTTTCACTCCACCGTAGCCAAACTGAACAACAATCGGAAAACAAATCCTTAACTTAATCTGGAGACACACCTAAACTGAATGGTTTAACGCTTGCCATGTGCTCCGCCCCTCCAAAAATGAATCTTCTGGTTGCAGTAATTATGCAAACATGAAGATATTGACTGCTTGCCCTTGGTGCAAGTTATTCTGTGGGATGTAACATATTGGCTGATTTTTCTTTCAGCAAGTGGAGAGGGGGGGAGTCCAGCATTAGCTTTCTGCTCCCTTCACAATCACTCTCCGACCAGTCCAGAGTAAGTCCACCCTCCATATTATGTCCAGTGAAACAAGCAACACGTCTTTGCTGTGACCCTGAACAGAATCATCCGCAGAGTAACTTGACGGATGTTTCATAGACGGCCAAAATACCATCATTCATGCCGAGAGGTTTCGTAAAAATATTGACTGAGGTGAACGTGGAACCTGTGCTTCCTAGTTTTTATTTTGAACATGGAAAGTCAATCAATCCATCTCCACCCAAGTGAAGAGCAGGTGGGACATGGTGCGGTAAATGTGAATTTGCACCATCCATCATGCAGGAACAATACAGGACACACGGCGCCAAGTGAAACCCTCCGAGCGAGCACTTTGACCATCGCACCAGCTGTGTTTGCCTTTCCAATAGGGATGGTAAGTGACGCCTGATGGCGACTGGACCAAAGTAAGGATCAATCATGATTTTTGTGAGCGGGTGCATAGCCATTTCCATGTAAACACGATTACCGGTTTACCATATAAAACGTGCAAACATGTTTCTTGGAAAAGCTATCAGACACACAGATGCGCTTCAGAATAACTAACTCACTTCAACAATGTTCTCATCAATGTCAACATATCAACTTCCCATGTGTGCGCCAGTACACCAGGATTTGTTCCTCTTCCAATATAGTCATTAATTTCCATTAATAATAGCCATAATTGTTTCTTCGTGAACACAGATTTTCTTGGAACACACATGGGCACTCCATTTTAAGTATATTTTCTTCAGACTGATTTTTTTTTTTTTTTTTTTTTTTTTACGGTCAAGAGAAAAGTCTCCTACCTTACTGGCAGATTTTTCTCTTGCCCGGAAAACAATATTGTCCAAAGAAAAGAAAATTAAAACCTGTCTAAGAAAAGAAGACACGAACCCCATACACTATGACTTCAGCACTACAACCTATTTGAATAACTTCTTGGGGGTCATTTGAGAGAAAAAAAACAACACTCCACACACTGGACATACTATTAGGTACATGTGCACAACCAAAGAGATGCAATTAAGGGCAATATAAAATGCCTTCATGAAGCCAATAGTGCACATTTTAATTGACACTCAGATTTGATCATTTAATTAAGCCTGTTTATCATTTTGGCTGCAGTTAGCTGTCGTGTTTTTGTGTATTGCATTATCCTGAGAGGCGTTTCTGTTATCTATTTTGGGAAGCTTATTAGGAGCAGCCCCCAGTATGATGCGGTACACTTCTTTGCAACTACAAACTGCAAACACAATAATGACTTGATACATTTCTACCTCTATTCAATCACCACTCTTTATCATCTTAATAAGTCAGTTTTGATTTGAGATATAGATCTTGGACTGGATCGAATCAGAGGCTTCGGGTGCACCTCACTGCAAAGAAATACTTGGGCTCTTATTTTTTCCACCTGCATCAACTCCAACCCTCCTTTTAATCCTGCACCTTGTGACAAATGGTTCAAGCGGCCGCTCTCTTTCAGTCTTCATTTTCTTCGCACAACTGACACTGTCCTCTTTTTTTTTTCAGGTGACCCTGAAGGTGTGCTTTAATCTCCCCCAAAGGCTTGAGGCTGTTAAAAGAGCACGACTGGGCACACCTTGTTCGGCTGGATCAGACCTTGCTCCGCCACTGAGCTTGGACAGGTTCCCGTTTGTCCAGAAGCAAATACCCAAAGCGTGGCTTGACTAAGTAAATCCTCTAAGTGTGGGTCCACAAACTCAGCTGCAAGAGAAACTTTTAAATCAAGTTTCAGAGCCACTCAATTATCATCAAACAAAATAGGAAGCCTATTTCTTTCCTGCCAATAAAAGCCATTCTGACAGAACTATCGGGGTTGTGTTAACTCGGGTCAAAGCCAGTTCATGTGTCTTTTAGGTGACCTTCACTTGCTAAATAACAAGTCGTGGGCCAAGATGCTGTCAGCAACAGCCTCTAGTTAAGCTTCTTTATATAGCAACCTCTCCAGATGCTGCTGCATGAACACAAGACAAATAGAATCCAAACCACAGCAGCAGAAAATAGAAACACACGAGTCACCGTCACACCGGGCCTCACTCAACCGTGTACACTACAAAAAGAACCTGGAAGCCATAAAAGGACAATGAATTGGAAACATTTAGTCCAAACTAATTCAAGTTAAATCAGTCTGGAAGATGTGTGCGCTACCTCCACCTTAAAGGACACCATGTGACAGCAAGCACAGATGTTAGCCATGCCTGATAAGTCACATGCACACCTTGCCATATATGGAGAAAAATGCAGAGGGGAGAAGACAAGAAACATCAGTGACTTCAGAATTAACGGTGGTTCAAACTTCCTAATAGGCTGCAGAAGGGTTGGAACAATCCCCCCTAAAAAAATCCTGCCGGCCACACAAACCATCAAAAGAGAAGATCCCCCCCCCCCCCCATCTTCCATTAGCCTGCAGCACCATGCATAATTCACACTAAATGAACTGACATCAACAACAAGAGTAATGTGCATGAGGGAAGTTCATGTGGTAATGATGTCACTGCTTGAAATGTCCATGACCACCCACGAAGAAAGATGGCCGACATTAAGGCCCTATTTTTTTGGTGCGTGTCACGAGTGAGCATATTTGACAGCAGACCTCCTCCTCCTGTCACAAAAACAGAACGACCAGAAGCATCACATGCTTTCCACTAGAAGGAAATTACGGGTCACACTCAATCGCCGTCACAAGGAAAAATGAAATAATACAAACATCATGTTCCGTGTGGTGGATAACATTTCCTCACCTCAAAAATGTGAACCGCATGGACAGAAATAAGAACACAGTGCCACAACTTCTGACCCACCGAGTTTAGTTTCCACAGTGAAAACAGAGAGCACACGCACGGACGCAAACACACAAAAAAAAATTCAACAATTATGGGAGTCGATTACGATTTCTTTAAGGTCCATTAACCAGGCAGAACCAATGAGGCTGGTCTCTCCTAACCGACATTGTTACTCCGGTGTTTGTGCTGGCGCAGTCCAATTCCAGTGCAAATGAGGTAAACGCTAAACAGTATTTCCCACAACTTCAATGCCTCATAAACCGATCACTAATGATGCTAATTAGGACATAAATATCCCAAAAGAGTGAATCAGCACACACTGTTGGATGGTGTCCAAAGAGAACCTTCAAAGCGATTACCCACAACCATTAGGCAGTGCTTTTATTTGTATATCCTCTTAGCCACGGGTGTTTCAAAATACAGAATTGTCACAGCTGTTTGTTGTCAAGGCGAAAAGAGCCAAAAGGCGGCCCTTCCTGGCTCTATTTGCTCTGGTCAGGCCCGGAACTTCAAGGGGGTGGGGGATGCCCTTTTGTTGGCTCTGTATGAGCCTTGAGAGCTTTTTGCAAGCAGCCCACAGCCATACAACAATAGAGGCCAACGACATCACATTCTAATACGAGTGGCCATGTCCTGCGATTGAATGCAAGGGCCAACGCTCCCATAATCCAGACAGGAAGAGAATGACATCACTATGAGGTAAATGGTCATGATCTCCAGTGCTAATATTTGAATGGAATAACCTTCTGAATACACATTACATCCACCCACCCATTCCTTTTCTGTCATGTTCATCGCTGCTTTTGTCAAGGGGGAGCAGCAGCGTATCCCAGTTGAATTTGGGCGACGGCTTACACCCTGGAGTGGTCTGCAGTCACTCACAGGGTACATACTGTATAAATAAACAGCAATTTAAAACTTATATGCACCTATGGGAAATGAGTATTTGAGAGATTTTTTTTAAAGGGTGTGCCACGCATGCAGTGGAAGAACATAATCTCCACACAGGAAGATAAGAACCCCAAATTTAAGGGGGAGATAGATCAAAGCATTAGATGCTGCACTACACGTTACATGGACTTTAATTTAAGATAAGAAAACCCTTTATTAGTCTCACAATGGAGAAATTCCCAATTCACAGCAGCAAAGTTATGAAAGGAAAAAGTAGAAGAACAAAATATAGGCACTCCCGTAAAGGCAGCCACTCTCGCTGTGCCATCTTTTAGTCAAAATAAAATAATACAACACAACACATAAGACACAGACAGTCTGCAATCTTAACCACTTTTTTTGCATCCTCTTTGTTGTATGAAGCAGTTATAGATGAAAGAGGAGTGGATCAAAGTGGCCTTTCACCAGTGGACCAGGCACGTCATGCTGAAAATGTACACACGTATCTCCTGTCCCACGAGCCCCTTCAATTGCGATATTAAAAGTACCTTTTTTTTGTGCAAAATTCCACGCATATTTCAATGAATAGATTGTATCGCAGTATGAGCAAAGTGTAAGCACAGACACAGAGTTAGAGCGACTATCAATAAGAGTTTGTTTCAGCTGTGTCGACCGTTGCAAATTGAGCTTGCGCTGAGACACTTGTTGATCAAACATGACGGTTAATAACGTTTTGTCGAGCAATGCAGCAGTTATAAAATAGAGAAAAACACTCCATAATATTAGAAAAAACATCAGATGAGTATTAGTATTGCAACGTTTGACGATGTGTTCATTAAATTGCATCGAACGACGCGCGCATGATAGTGAAATCAGTTGCATACTCACCGTTTAGTGTTTCCTCCGCTCACACACTGTAAACCTCGTCACAGCGACTAAAAGCTTTTTGTACTTAGAAGTAACGAAAACAAAAACAGCGTGTAAACTCGGTATGTATGTTACTTCCACGGGTCGGTTGTGTTGCTGGTTCCAGACAGGACAGAGAGCCCGGAGCCTGAGCTGACTCCTCCCAGATTTTTTTTTTGGGGGGGGGACGACTCCTCCTTCCGCGTACGACTTGGAGAGGGGGCAAAGGCCCAGCTACTCCCTTCTTTCCTACTTTTAATATTCATGAAAACACGCGTGAACGTATTCACGAATTCAATCTGTTTACATTCATGTTAAAGACTTACTTTCAGTCAGTCAACCACTTATTTGACACAGCATGGAAACATCAGCCTAAATTAAAACTACACGCAGCTTCCTGTGGTGTCACATTCAAAAAAGACAATTAATTACGTTTTATTTAAATATACGAAGTAAAGTATATAATAATATAATTACCAAAATGTGCTTATCTTTACTCACACCCGCTTCAACCTCTGAAAATATTAGAATGATTGCCCTAATATTTGGGATTTTATGGCCATTTATTTGTTTCCTCTCCAGAGAAAAAGCTTAAAAGTATACATAAATTATTGAACAAATTTCAGCAGTAAAAAGTTAATATTTTGTCTAAAATTAATTTGATAACTTTTGATTATTTTTCATGTAAATTAAGACCTTTAAAAGCATTTTAACAATTGCAATGACTGTTCCTCATGTAATGACCGTTCACGGCTCACCTGTTTCCTGGGTTTGGTTATGTGATGTTCACACATATGGTAAACGGATATAACAGAGAATCCGGTCATTTTTCATCGTTCAGATTCTGAAATAAATCAAAGGGAAGTAACGTAAGTTCTTTATTCTTTCTGTGCCTGCCGGTACCAAATGATCCACGGACCGGTACCGGACCGCGGCCCGGGGGTTTGGGGACCACTGTTGTAGGTCACTATCTTTGGTGACCTTTTTTGACATTTGGCATCAATAAAAATGTTCACCAACCCCCACCCCATGAGCATTGTAAATGCACCTCCCATCTGTTTGTCATCCCCTGTGAACCGGGAAGCTGCTTGCTCACTAAGAGATGAAAAAACAAAGATTAGACGCTCTACTGATTTTGTTGTTAAGTTCTGTTCAAATCTTTCGCTGCTTGTGTGACATTCCAGTTTTATGTGGTTCTTCTACATTTGCTAAAACACCAACATTAATGATAAAATATGATATGCTAACATGTGTTATACAAACTGGACTATATTCATTTGTAGTTTTACCCATTCATAATATGGTATTATAAAATGTTATTTAAGAAATCTATTTGTTGTTGACTATCCACGTTTTGGTGTTTTAATTACACATTTAACGTGGTCTCCTCTTGTCAGGTTCTCAGTAAGTAAAAGGCTTTGTCTGTCACATGGATCAATGAGCTGATAAGAAACAGGTTTGGTCTCCTAGGACAATCAATGAGCATGCGTGCGTTGCCAGAATGCATCGTTATTCATGCGGCAAATGTATGAAAAGCATTCATCTCCTTTCATTTTCTCTTGACTACATGTCATGCCAAAAATTCCTCAGACCATTTGATAACACTCCTCGGTTTCTTTTTATGGTAACCATAAACCCAGCGTTGGGTAATGCTGCTTTTTGGAAAGGAATGTCAGGCCCGGCTAGCCAGACCCATCTTGACTACACATATTAAGATATTTACTAGCGCTCCACTGGGAGGCTTGAGCATCCATGCTTATCTCCGCAAGGCATCATGGGTCGATAAAGCTTGGCCATGCAGCTTTCCATCCACTCACCATCCTTCTGCTGCATTTAGAAGCTCTAGAAACCAAGCAATTCTTCTTAACAATCAACACGGTATCCTAATTCTGTATCTTCAGCCGTCTTAAAGGCTACGGGTGAGGGTGTGTCATTGCAAATGAAGATTTGCTGAAACGAAAGTACTACTGGTCTCAACTGTGGAATGGACTATTCCGGAGTACTACACAAGATCCACGAGCATGACAATTGGGGAAGAGGTGTCAAAATGAATCAATTGACAAATAATCGATTATAAAGTAAGTCAATAACTTTCAAAAATGTGGGTGAGTACAACATCAATCCCTCATGTGTGATACTGCTTAATTTTTGTTTGTTTACTTATCACTAAACAATACAAAATAAGGAACGATAACTGGTTCATAAACATTAATCAGGAAACAAAAAAATGTGAATCTCTATCAGGTGCAAAGAGTCTCCCTTAACTAACATTGATGCAAGAGGTTGTTGGGTGACATATTGTCATTGATTTCTCATTAGTAAGGACCTTGGGAAGCTGCTTTCTGTATCACTTGGATCAGAATTGTCATGTTCAATTGAAAGCCCTTGTTTTAGTTTTTCTCATGCCTTATCTGTACTACGCCCTTCTGTCACCTCTCTTGCATAATTTCTTTTGTCTTTTCTGTGAGCAGCTGCAATCACTTCTTTCATGTTACCTGCTGTATTTCGACACATGAAAGAGTTGCTGCCAAGTGTGTTTGATTCCAATCACACACACACACGCACACACACACACATACACACTCGGCTTCCTTGTGTTTGTGGTCACTTTCTTTCCCAGCAACCATCACCATGTAACACTTTGACCTACTGTCCCAGGCATTTCGATCACAGAGAGCCATTAAAGTACATATATTGAAATTACAAGGGCAGGCTCCTCATACAGTGCAACTGATAGCTGGATCGCACTGTACAATAGCGATAAGGGTGATGAAAATCACTTACCATCTACCCAACTCACACACATGCATACTCACAATTACAACCCTATTACAGTGCTCGTATGGGCAGAACAAAGTGGTGGCAGTCGGAAAAAGCCTGAAGAGTGGGTGTTGAGAGAACTCCTTTGAGGGAGAGTGGAAGAAGAATGAGTCAAGGTGCTAATGGATGGGTGTGTGTGTGTGTGTGTGTGTGTGTGTGTGTGTGTGTGTGTGTGTGTGTGTGTGTGTGCGCGCGCGCCATTTTGCACTTGTGTATTCTTGGTGTAAAAATACCATTGACTCTTTTTATAGGTTTTTAAGTAGACTTTTTTTTAAATAGTGAAATTGTTCTAGATGATGGCTGATGCACCCAGCGCTTGGTCGAGCTGTTCCTGCTGTCAGTAGGAAACGCAGTGCGGACAAACTGGCAAGAAGAAAAAAACGTATGATGATATCATTGATTGGCTACTTCACACTTTTGCTAGTGTGAGGTGGTGCTGTCTTACTTATTTGTCAGTTGCTACTAACTATTAGTCCAGGACGTTTGCGTGGAACTGTATGTGATGTTCTACAACGTCAATATATACTGTAGAGCAGATGTGTCAAAGTAATTTTTTGTCACGGGCCACTTCCGAGTTACGGCTTCCCGAGGAGGGTCGATGCAAAATCTCAACGCTATTTATTACCCATGACAATTTGACATTTCGGTACAGATTTCAGGAAGGATCATGAAAGTTGACACACATTATTTGCTCCCGCAGACCACATAACATGACGTGGTGGGCCGGATTTGGCCCCCGGGCCTTGACTTTGACATCTGTGCTGTAGAGCAGGGGTCCCCAACCGCCGGTCCGCAGACCGGTACCGGTCCGCCGGGCATTTGGTACCGGGCCGCACAGAAAGAACTTGCCTTAATTCCGTTTTATTTATTTCGGAATACGAAAGATGTTTTATTTTGAAAAACTACCGGTTTCTCCGCTACATCCGTATGTGTTACGATTGACACACGTCAAGCCACGCTTCTCCTTCACGTGACCGATTACTTCAAAACAAAACGCGGGAGCTCGCAAAATGAGTAAAAAAAAAAAAAAAAAACTGCTGGAGATCGCAAATGACGGCGGCCTTAAAAGTACGTTCGAGACAACTGGATTAAAGTTATGGCTGAATACTCTGAGATGGCCACAATAGCACTGTTGCTATTTCCGACATCCTACCTGTGTGAGGCGGGGGGTTTCTGCAGCAACGGCGACGAAAACAAAATTACGAAGTAGACTGGACATAAACCACACACTTGAGGTGTCATTGTCTCCTATTACCCCGAGATGGGACCGTCTGGTTGCAGAAAATCAAGCTCGGTGCCGTGGTGAGTCGTCATTTTCATGCACTTTGAATTTGCGTTGTATCGTATTTTGAAGGCATTAAACATGGCCACAGCGATCGGTGTGTTGCGGCCAGATTAGACGCTCCTTGTGTTTATTATTATATTTCGAAAACGCCACAGTTTTCATGCAGCTCATACCATATTATTTTGTTGTATTATTTCCGCCACACCTTAAATGCCGGTCCCTGAAAATATTGTCTGACATAAACCGGTCCGTGGGGCAAAAAAGGCTGGGGGCCCCTGCTGTAGAGGGTCTTGTAGCCCATAGCGCAAAATTAAACAGATATTAATTCTTGTTGAAGTCGTTGTATGCATGTGCTGATATTTCTCACACCTTGATGAGAAATTGTTCTATATTCTTAGTTATACATGAGCATCTGTTGTGTGAAGTAACGAAATCTGTTGTGTGAGGTACCCAAATCTGTTCTGTCGTCCAGCAAAATCCCTCGCAAAAATAACTCAGAAGCAGAACAGCTTACGTATCATCCCTTCAGTCTCTCACGATACTAGGTACTGTGCATATAGGAACATTGCCCACATACAGTACATGAGCCGAAAAGAGTGAAATACAGTCGTTGAAACAACATCTGAGCATAGGAGGAATAGTCTCAGTCTTGTGGTCAAAAGCAACAAAACAACATGGCTCGTGAAGGCATGCGTGTCGGGATGTGTTTTCTGAGGACGAATTTGAGTTTATACCCATTGTACATTGACTTTATTATTGTGTATTGGGCATTCTTCCTCAAATAAAGTTGGATTGAACAGTTAGATAACTGTTTTCTTTGTTTCCAAATACAGATAATGCAGACATGTTACTTTGATCGAGCCTTTTCTGTTGCTGGTCCCGCTGTCTGGAATGACCTCCCACTGAGCATTCGGCAAGCCTCCTCGCTGCCCATCTTCAAAACCCGCCTCAAAACTCACTTGTATTCTTTGGCATTTGACTCAGCATGACTTAGATTGTTCTTGGTTTTGCTGTTCGGTGCTTTCTACTGTTTTTATTACCGATTTGCTTTACTGTTTGTTGTATATGTTAATTTGCTCCATGTACAGCACTTTGTATGCAGCGATGGCTGTTTGAAAGTGCTCTATAAATACAGTTGAGTTGAGTTGAGTTGTATTTTGTACTTTTTATTTGGAATTTCCAATGTGGAGACAAAAATGCTCTTAAATACACGCTGATCTGCAAGTCACCATTTCGTCTTGTCCTTTCAATGTGTCCTTTAAAAATGTAAATACAGTCAAACCTCGGTTTTCGAATGTCTCTGTTCTCGAACAAATCGATTTTCGACCAAAAAATTCGCGTTTTTTAAGCCTCGTATGACGACCAAATTTCGGTTCTCGAACAAATTGAGCACACTTGAATGCGTCACTTGACTCCTCTCGCCTTCCTTACACAAGGAAGTGACGCTTCCTCGGGTAGACGAGGGAGTGACGCTTCCTCGTGTAGCGTTCCATTGTGAACAGATGTGTTCAATAAAGATGTTTTTATTAAAAAGAGCGTGGTTTCGGTTTTCGAACAATTCGGTTTTCGAACAGCCTTCTGGAACGGATTATGGTCGAAAACCGAGGTTTTACTGTAACTCCTCCCCCCCAAAAAAGAGGCCACCGGATTGAGTTCTAAAATTGAGTGTACTGCAATGGTTCTCAACCTGGGTTCGATCGAACCCCAGGGGTTTGGTGAATCGGTCTCAGGGGTTCAACGAAGCCTCTGCCATGGAGGTTAAGACAGACACGACTCAACATGTCAATTAGTTATGACACGCCCACTGCAGATGATCACATTACATCGCTTGTCCAATCAGTGCTGCGGGAAATTTAGTTCGCTCAGTTGCCAACGTGTGACTGTCGTGGTAGTACATTGTGATTTTTTTTTTTTTTTTTTTAGAATTTTTTTAATACATACTGTGTCTAGCAAAAAAAAAAAAACAAAAAAAGAAAGTGGTCGACGAATATGTACAATATGGATTCACCTGCATCACGGAACATGATGGGACTCAGCGTCCTATCTACGTGATTTGTTACGCCAAATTGAGCTAGTTTTTCACAACTCTAGTCTTGCACCGACAAAACAGAAGGAACATTTCTTGAATCTTATTTTTATGTTTCACTCATGAAGGGTTCGGTGAATGTGCATATGAACTGGTTGGGTTCGGTACCTCCAAGAAGGTTAAGAACCACTGGTCTACTGACAATAACATCTGGCCAGGCAATGAAGAAACACTTGACAATGGGAAGTTCAGTCGAGAAAATGGTAAAAGCTGATTCCAATGAGCCAAATGCAATTAGTCACTCGAGTGTAATGTGGTTTGTGTGTTGCTCATGTTTAACTGAATAAAGCAACGGTCTAACAAATCTGACACTGAGGACGTAAACAACAAAAAGTTTAGGAATGAGAAGTAGGAACCATTTTATTCCTAAAATCCTGCCAGTTATCCTAAAAAAAAAAAAAAAAAACTGACACTTTTCACCAGAGGTTCCCTTTCACATTACCTTTTCACTCCCCATGGAGAAACACTTTCACACCCATGTTGAGGGGGCAGTTAACATTACACTCCCTTGTTAAAATCCACTACATTGGATACACACCGCACTGCACTAAATAATCACCTGCCCGACAGGAAGGCCATGTTGTCTTCCTGTCTGGTACTTCAGGCTTTAGACTAAATCAATTGGAATGAATAGTAAGGAGCTGTTAAATCACGGAAAGATGATATAGTGTGCCCATTGTCGTTTGAGTTGGGTAGAAATGAAATCTATCCAAACTTCATTGTGCACGGTGCTTTATGGCACCAAGCTTTCATGTCCTTGAGAGAGGCTGAAATAAACACTTTCCACTCCATTTCACAGGAGGGCACCTGCTGGTTTTGGGCACCACTGCAGTTCTTTTGCAGCCTTGTGTGTGTTTGTGTGCGTGTGCGTGTGTGTGTGTGTGTGTGTGTGTGTGTGTGTGTGTGTGTGTGCGTGTGTGTGTGTGTGTGTGTGTGTGTGTGTGTGTGTGTGTGTAGTCTTAATGCACTCTTTCCATTTGGGCTGTGCAAATGTATTAGCACTCTTATTTTTTTTTTCTACATTCTGGTCAGTGCCAGATTGACCACAAGAGAGAGCTTAGCTTTATGTTTGTAGCATGCTACTATACTGTATGCTCATAACACTCAGTGCTGGCAGAGAGATATTCATTTGAAATTTGTCGATGATATCGGAATTTATCCAATCAATGTTCCATGTACCGGTAATTAGTTTAGAAACGGTAGCACAAAAAGTAAGGCTGTTTGGTAGATTATTTCTTTGTTGTAGCAATACGTCTTGGCAATCATTCTTATCCCATTGGAAAGCTTGTGTTTGTCATTTTGAAATGGTCCCACATTTGGAAGGAACATCCGTTTGTGGAATGAGTAAATTGATTGCATCCATGAAAAATTTGCCAAATCTCTACCAATTTTGCCGTTGCCACTGACAGACAGGACTAGTTTAAATGAGGCCCGGTGCCAGATCCCCTGCAAAAACAAATGGGAAACATATGGAATATTATATATTTTTTTAAAATATATTGCCTTACAAACCAATTAGAATTAAGCAACCACAAAGAATAATTACAATTAAGTTAACAGAAAACGATGCAACACACTAATGTGGCCCCGCGAGGCCGCACAGGTCGTCCATGCCAAAATCCGCCACTGTTAATTTGTTTGCTGGAGTGGACAGTTGAAGTTCGAAGAAACGAGACAAATTGTCAATTGAACAATTTTAATTTCATTGAACAATCCGGAGCCTGAGTAGCGTGTGAAAGAACCATACAACCATTTTAATTTGTCTGTAGTATGACTCCTACAGTGACTCTCTGGGTTCAAAGTCTTACAGATGAACTACTGACGCCAGTTATGGAAATCCATGATTTATTTTAGTAAGTTACCACATTTCTAATTTGGGTTTTGAGCGGGAAACATTTAGGAAACGCTGCTTCAAGTTTTACGACAACGTCATCATGGCTGACAGTTATAAAGGGTTAGATTTGCAAAGGAACATGAACTCTTTTAATTGAGAGAAACCAGAGGAGGAAAAAGAAACAAAGTAAAATATAAAATCATTTTCTAATTTGGGTTTTGAGCGGGAAACATTTAGGAAACGCTGCTTCAAGTTTTACGACAATGTCATCATGGCTGACAGTTTAAAGGGTTAGATTTGAAAAGGAACATGAACTCTTTTAATTGAGAGAAACTAAAGGAGGAAAAAGAAACAAAGTAAAATATAAAATCATGACACAATTTAAGAAATATACTTTTGAAATGAAGAGTCTCGGTCCAAACAGGATAGCTGGAATAAAAATTGGAGATATATCTTTAGGGAATTGTGTCTTCACTCTGGGCAACAGTAAATTCCCACAAATAAACACACAACACCAATTAGCAGGAGAGAGTTCGAAAATTTTGTGAAAATCCAATTATCAGGTCAGTCTGTCTAAAATCGGACTTTTTAAAGACACACGTAAACACATTAGTTTGTCTTTTCATAAACTATTTATATTTTCATAAATTATTTCTTTGTTGTAGCAATACGTCTTGGCAATCATTCTTATCCCATTGGAAAGCTTGTGTTGTTCATTTTTAAAGACACACGTAAACACATTAGTTTGTCTTTTCATAAACTGCACCAAATCAAATTTCTCATGGTTGAGCTAAGACACCTTGATAATGTTTTTCCAAGTTGAGTTATTGCAGACAGTTGATACTGTTAACAAATAGGAGTACAAACAATCTGCATATGCTCCAGACATTAAAACAGACTTAAATGAGGAGTACAAATACACCAGAAAGTACATAGGGAATGTAGAACCTGACTGGATGCAACACAATGTCCTAAAGGAATCGTAACAAAAGTGGCGCAGGTCATTTGTAGTAAAACACACAGCATGTATACAACAATATGGATGATGTAGCAACATATCTTCAAGCTATTTTCCAGAATGAATAGGTTGTGCCAATGATAATACCTTGTAGAACCAATAAATACAGCTCATAATAGCCTAGTATGTTGGTATGTGCGTAGCCACTCTTGTGTGATTTTAGACTTTCACCTCAGATTCGCGGAAAGTAGGGAAGCAGGCGCCTAATGCGCTTTTTAGTCATTTATCCATCCATCCATTTTCTACAGCCCTTGTCCTCATTAGGGTTGCTGGAAAGTGGAGCCTATCCCACCTGTCTGGTCACCACCAAATTTCAGATGCACATTTAAATAAATAGAATATTCACGTTCTTATTCATTTTTATAATGTAAATGTGCCTGTCGAAATGTTATGCAGGCTGACAGAATTCCAGGAGGACTGAATGGAGAGTAAAATGACGGGAAAGCATGAGGGGTACAAGTACGGCGTCACTGCTCCTCTCCTCATTTGCCGATTCATTTGCAGAGGCGATGGAGTGAACAATGTGATTTAGACATCGCATTAGAAGAGTCCATCAAGTCTCTTTAAAAAAAGAGAAAATGTCCTAATTTAGAGTTGAGCTACAACATGCCGGACAACACTAAAGTATACTTGAAGAGATGCAATGTAATTAACAAAGGAGAGGTAGAGAAGGTCCCCTACTAAGCTCCAGTCATTTTTATTTATCACACAGAGCACAGAAATATGTACCTGTGAGCCTGAAAAACAGTATGTTCTGCATGTTCGCGTTGCTGCCCTGTGTGTGTTAAAGTAGCAATTGTTGAAACCTTTATAAGTACCAAAATAGCTTTGATCATTTCCGCCCGCCTCTCTATAGCCTTTCACATTACAAGATACCATTAAGATAGCCGGCAATAACAGTACTTCCCACATTCCAAAAAAATGCTTGTTAATTGCCCACCCAAAATATGCGCCATGCGATTGGCATGTGATCTAGTCCAGTGTGCACCCCGTTTCTTGAGCAAACTCAACCAGGATAGCCTCCAGCTCACCCGCTACCCCAACAAGGACAAGCGCGGTTCAAAATGGTAAATGGAAAAATGCCAAGACCAGTCGGAAATGTACAGACAGGCGTGCAAGTGAGAGAGAGCACAGAGGGAATATTCTCTACATCATCGATAGGTCACGGACTTCTTAACTCCCAACCCCCCCACCCCCACCGGCACCACACACACACACACACATACACAGTGGTGTGGCATCTGCTGTCAATAGGTGCTGTCACACACTATGGGGCCACCCGGCACAGATGTTCTCTGTGAGGTCCCTTCTTTCCGTCACTCTTTGGGAGAGTACAGATGATTCAGTCCCAGAGAGACAAGAAAACAGGAAATGTGTTTCTATTTAACAGGACGGCAAATATCCGTATTCTCGCTCTAGTTTTATATACCGGTATGTAACAGTAGATGCAGACTTGGTTGTTTTTTTTTTTGCACCTGGAAATGGAAGTAAAATAAAGTATAGAATTGAATGTTTTGAATTTCTCTCTCTCTCTCTCTCTCTCTCTCTCTCTCTCTCGCTCTCTCTCACACACACACACACACACACACACACACACACACACACACGAAAAAAGCAATGGAATGCCAAGGTGGTTTATTCAGTGTCAGTAAATGGGAGGAAACGACAGATTTGTAGGTAATGCATTTGTGAGGTTAAATGATCAGAACAATTGGTACAAAAAGGGAGGAAAGCGTTCGATTATGTTTGTGCAAGCACGGGTTGTGCACAAGGGAGATTGTGTGGTTAAATAGTCAAATGTGACTAAATGTGCGTGCGTAAATGTGCACGTGTGTCTTAACATGATCAATATCACCCACAAGGGTCTCCCTGCCATCTCACTGATGGGGATTAATCATTTATGAGCATGTTTATTAATGACCAGAAGGCACCAGGGTTTACACTCACACTCTCACACACACACACACACACACACACACACACACACACACACACACACACACACACACACACACACACACACACGCACACACACACTGAGTGGCAGGAGGGACATTTATAAGCAGCACCAACAGTGACAAATGTGTGTTCACTTGTGAAGGAACATAAGATTTGTACACGTTTAAGAACTACACACTCCAACAAAAAACAGCATAGACATATCTATGTTCAAAAATTTTGTAGAGAAGTCATAATTTCAACAAATATTTACTGTTGGACTTCAAGAAAGAAACATCTAGAATAAGAAGAATAAAATGGAATTTATGTCAAATCCTTAGCTCGAGTGGCAAAGACAAAAAAAAAAAACAAAAAAAAAACAAAAAGGTTTCGTTGTCTGTTAGCAGGCCACTTCCTGGTTTACATTGACATCAACATACCATGTTTGATTCTGAAGGTGAGGTGGACGCATTTTTATTGAGACTGAGATGGCAAAAATATGGGGCTATAGTTCTGATTCATGCGCAATGATGTCAGGCATAGGTGTCAAAGTCAAGGCCCGGGGGCCAGATCTGGCCGGCCACATCATTTTATGTGGCCCGCAAAAGCAAATTGAGCATGTCAAGTTCCATGATGCTTGCTAAAGTCTGAAACAAAATTTCAAATTGTCATATGTAATCCACAATAACAGCCATTATTCTTGACTTCTGATTTTAAAACTAGTTACCCATCAATTTGTTGTGCGCTGTGTATGTAATATGTGGAGGTGATTAAACATTTTTATGGTTTCCCAAAATTCATAACTGCCCTCCAAGGGAAACCGTAACTACAATGTGGCCCGCGACAAAAATGAGTTTGACACCCCTGGTGTAAGGATTTGGCAGACGGGACTTTCATCTACTATTTCTCCGGGATGGTTAAATACTTTCCACAGAAAATATATTGCTCCATCCACTTTTACCCAATCTTTGACCAATAATTTGTAAATTTTCAGTACATTATACATGTTTTAGGATAATTGTTGAAAATCTAATATATAATTGTTTGGAAGGCCTACCCCCAAAACATCCACCAAAGTATTGTAAGTGGGAATCACTTGCTGAAATGGAGACGCGGAGAGACCTTACAAGTACAGCACATGACAAAAATCAATCCATTTTCTGTAGCGCTTGTGTAGATTAAGGTCAGGGGTAAAGTGTCATTTATCACATGAAACACAGGAACCAATCCCAGGCTTGTATTTCAATGTTTTTTTTTTGTTTACTTTAACACAGGGTAGGTTAAAGAAGAGCCTAAAAATGGCTAACACTAGATGAGTTAAGTGTTAGAAAGACCATCACGCATGAACTAGCACTGACAAACAACCTTCCCCTCACAAATGAACGCTCTGCCCTCGCCTCAAAGCTACATTTAAAACATCGTTCTGTGACATTTTAAATGAATGGCTAAGATCGAGCTGGCAGCAACTCCCCCCATTACATGTCAGCGGAACTGATTTAGAAGCTGTCATTTTAGGGAGAAGAAAAAGTCACAGTGTCACTTTAATTTGAGCTGTCTTCTTTTTATGAGAACCTAAAAACAGAATGAGGAATCTCTCTGTAGTGAGATCCAAAGAATCCAGATGATTTAAGATTGATTTAATGGTGGAAGAAAAACATTCTAAAAAGATTGCTTAACATCATTCAGAACTAATTGGTTTTAACTCGGTGAAAATATTGCAGTTGTTGTTCGCCACAATTGTAACGGATTAGAACTGCGTTCAAATCGGTTAAGAAAAAAAACAAGTGTTGTTTTAGTTTAAAAAAACAACACTTGTTTTTCTTAACCGTACTGACTGTCAACGAAATGACACATTCCGTCGAATGATGTAAACGAATTGTACAGCAATTTGATGACAGACAATGAAGACGGACTGACTTATATAACAGTCCTCCATTTATGATGGTCTCGACCCGCAGGGTTTGGTGGTTACCAACCTGTTATGACTAGACTGTGCCCCTTTCAAAACAATACACTCATTTTTTTGTTACTGTTTTTCCATTTCATTGTTTTATATATATATGGCTCAGAAATGTAACAATAAATCAAATCAGTCGAGTAATTCAACTCACTGCAGAGCCACATCATGGCAGTGAGCCAGGAGGAAGCAGTCTGTAAAAGACGGAGAATGTCCCAAGTTTGGGATTTATTTCAGACCTAAAAAAAAGCTAAAGTACTATGTGTCTACTGCAAAGCAGAACTGGCTGACACAATAGCACGTCGAAGATATTCGGCACATATCACACAATTATCACCGCAAATCAGGACAGACACAGCCAGCCACCAGTGCACTTTATTTAAAATAAAAAAAAAGAGAGGAATGCATTACAAGCACAATCATACTTGAGTTTATTTTGCCCACAACTAATGCCCAGTCAATCAATAGGTGCACCGGCTAACAGTTAGCCAGTTAATAGACATCCATAAACCTCAGCCAACACCAGCCAACTACACTTTAATCCGCTGAAACACACATCACTCATCAGGCCAGTCCCCACCCGATTCATTTTTAATTCGGGGGAGGCGTGGAATCAATAAATATTTTCAATTGAACTGCGGGCGTTTCTGTCATGCACACTTGCCAGCGACTCCCATGGGAGAACCTTCTTCTTGGCGTTGTAAACAAACAGGAAGACATCGATGAGAATTTAAGGGCTAATTACAAGCTAGCAGCTTGAAACACGCTGTCACACGGTGAGGAAAGGAAAAGAGAGGGGGTCAAATAGACGCACAGTCATAGCGCTTAACCGAAAACAATGAGGCTTGGGTTTTTTTGGGGGTGGGGGAGATGAAACAGGTGTCACATCTGTAGACGACTCTGAGTCATCCTTTTAATGAGCAGCTTTTTACGAGGTTTTTGCACCCCGGTGACAGACTTATGAATGGGGACTGCACGAGTGTAAAATGTTTGCTCTTTATTAAGGAGGGGTGTGAAGAAGACCTCTTGCAGGAGTCTGTTGCCGTGTCAGCGTGGTGAAAATATCCCCCATCATTCCTCATTTATTTCCACACACAATGAGCTATGTTGGGACTTGCTCAGCAGCAAACACCCCGCCACACACACACATTTTCCACATTTAATAAGCTCCACTGTTACCCGGATAACAATCAGTCAAAATCAGCATTTTGCCTCCTTGACACCAACTTCAACTGCACTTTCAAAACAGTCAAGACTTGAATCATCATCATTTACCTTTATACATGGCCAGGTCACTCGCCTTCAACTAAAAGGCATTCATTCGCATTACGTCGCGTTTTCAGAAAGACGCGGTCCAAACCCCAACGACCTCATCACTTGATTCTAGCTGTGGTGAACAGGGACTCTTAAACAGGTAAGGAAGGGAAGGGAATGTGACATGAATAGAGAGCAAATGCAATCCATGGGTAACATGTTCACTTTTTTTTCGTTTAAAATTAAATAGATTTCTTTAGAAGAAGGGGAAAAAATAGCTTCCAAACAATGTGAGCAAAGGTACCAGCCATCAATCCTAAAATGTGTACGCAGCCCTGTTTGCACGAGTGAGACGGATTCAAGATGCATTGTGACAACTGCTGAACCACTGCCAATACACAAACAGCAATGTGCACAAGGGGTGAGGTATTTCACGACAAGCATTTAAACCACTAATAAAACACACTCACGCGTATGTAAATACACAGTGGCTTGGAAAACACAGGCTGTCATAACATGGTGTTAAAAAGCTTTGAATGTGCCCCAAAAGATGATACAAATGAAAGTCGAGTGTATAATTAGATCAAATATGTGAGGTGAGTGTTAGGCAAACATTGTGAAAATGTAATAGCTGGCTCAGACAATAATTTCCTAACTTTATTACATGTACTGTATAATGCCTGGGAGCTTTTGTGTGCAGGATTCCTGTTCAAATGACTGCAATTCAATCTCAATCTGTATGACATTCTATAATGCGTATTTAACACATAATTAATTGATAAAAATTAAGCACACAGTCATTTTCCATTTTTTTTCAAGTTTCCAATTTTGGCAGCATTGCGCGAAAGTGGTAGGCACATCTGCCTCAACGTTGAGAGGTTCCAAGTTCAAATCTTAGTTCGGGCCTTCCCGTGTGGTGTTGGTATGCTCTCCACGCACTTGTGTTGTTTGTCTCCGGCTACTTCAGGTTCCTCCCGCATTCCAAAAACATGTTAACTAATGTGTCCTTAGGCGTGAATGTGAGTGAGAATTTGTTGATCTATATTGGCTGGCGACAAATCATCTCAAATCATCGTTATCCATTAAAATGAATGAAAATACCATTAATCCGTTCCATCATCCCCCTCCCCATAAATACCAAACCAAGAGAAATTTAATTCAATGCGCTGCTCCTTCAGGTGTGACCATGTTGCCCAACAGGCGTCAGTCAATATTGGATAATAATAATTAATAGGAATAGAAATCTTTTACTGTGCTACTACTCAGTTGCTGTAATATTAGTCATTTTTCATAGAGGATTCAGACTACCCATGAGTATTGTTCGATTACATGTGTCATTTCACTGTTTGCTTCAAATACCACCATTGCTTAAAACCGTGACTATCAATGCTAACAATTAGCATGTCAAAAGCATTTTCTCTTCATGTTCGCATTAGGCTAGCATTATTAAGGCAACATCGTTTTCAAAACGTGTTTATTCATGATTTTATGTTCGGTTTTGACAGTAAACTTCGACTGGTAGGGCCACTGAACAGCTTGAGGTCTCTTTTCTGATGAAAAGTTCACTATTGCTGCCTATTGTGAAGTGAGATTAATTCAATTTACTGCCACCATGAAGCATTCGCATCCCAAGGAAAAACGAAGTGCCTGTGCATTGAGCAGCTGATCCGGTTTCTTCTGTCAAAAATTATCTGGCCTGTTTTGGAGAAGATTCTCTCGGGAGAATGGACAGACTGCATCCTGCTCCAAACAGCAACAATTACATTAGAGACACTGACACCTTCATTAATGTCATAGAAGGTGTTTTCCTTACTCCCCCCACACTTGCAGACTCTTCAATCTGCCTTTGTTGTCAATAAAGTTTAAATGCCTGTCCCTGATGTTCTCCACCATTCCTTAATATTGTCTCTCCTCTGTGTGCTCTTCCTGTGCCGTGATTAATTGACAATTAGGCTTTGACTATTGGTTATTGGCAATCATGTGCAGGTGCTTTCAAGTGAAGTGTTCCCAATCCACATCAGTGCTTTCGACAGTCAGGCATTTGATTCTCAGTTTCAACGTGTACTAATGAGGCGCAAAATACAAAAGCTGACAGCAAACTGCAATGTGAAACCGCTTATTTCGAGCCAACATCTAATGATATGAAGAGGTGTCATCCATCCATATGGTTTGATAACAGCCCCTGGAAGGGAAACCGTAACAATGATGTGGTCTGTGATGAATGACTTTGTATTTGCGAACCTTTACTGGGTCAAGGCGCACAAGAAAAACATCATGGCACATCTCCGTTTGTAGCACTAGCCACGCATGGTCAATTACGTGACGTCTGCTAGCGAATGGACGAGCCTTTCACTGTCCTGCATTGGCATAGCTTGGTGAATAAATATGCATTCTTCAGTTGAATATGAATAATAATTTTACAATATTTGTTTGTGAAACTGCTTCATTTGCCATTATTTGGACGGATGTAAGATATCTTTTTTTATCAATCTACGACAAGGACAGATAGTGACAGGCAGAACGTGCCTCTGCTCGATGACAACTAACCTATGTATCCACTTCAGTGACATGATTGTTTGATGGCGTGCAGTGATATTTGCCCAATGTAAAATATGTGTGTTGATTCAGTAAAGGTTAGGAAAATACTGCTGGTTCTGATCACGGTAGCAGAGGCTCCTTGAAACCAGCAGGAAGTTTTAAACACCCCCACAGCGGGTGAATAATGGCTGGAGGTGAGATAGGGGATTCCTCCCTCCCTTGTACAGAATGATGGATGGTTCCGCAAACGTCCCCGACTGTTCTCCAGTCTCGGGAATGAAGATGATATGGGTATTACTGCAACCATGGCAGGCTGTTGTTACTCAACTAATCGAAAGCTTGAATCAATTAAGAATGCGGCGAGCAAAACAAGAAGGCTGCGGAACGTTTCCAACCAAAAGAAGCTCATCCCATTTATCAGCCAACTCCCTAAGAGATATGACTGATTCATTCCAGTGATGCAGTTTTCTTTTTTATTCCCTTATCGTATTACTGAGGGATGTTCTGTGAAGAGGCCATTTCTTTCAAGGTAACGAACGGCTCAGTTTGCGAAATGGTACCACACTGACCTCTAATGGTCAGATTCTGGAAGAGGCCCGTGGCTTTATTTCCCTCACAGCAGCTCTGCTGTGACAATGCACCAAGTCAAGACGTATTTAAAACACAATCAGTCAACTCCAGATCTTCATCCATACTAACTTCCTGCCTTAATTCATTTGCTCAGCCGACCCTAAAACCATCAGTGTCAACACTCCGTCATGAACAGGCAGTGAATCATTTCCTTCTCCCGTTATGTCTTGGGGCTCCCATCAATTACCTGCCCACGTACCACTTATGATCGCCCGGTTTATTTATGGAGTGCGATGTACACTAATGATGGCATCGGAGCATCATTACACCCTGCAGTGGATGCTTGCTGCATTTGACTTTAAGATTATCTAAGGACATTAAAGTGTCACCTTCTTCAACATATTTTTACTCAACTTTTCAATCAGAGGTGCAAGTATGTGATTTTTTGCGCTGATTCAAAAAATGCCCCTTTTTTTCTCTCGAGCATATCAAGTGTTCATAATATTAATACAATAACAATAGCATGTAATATAGTCAGTCATGTTTTGGAATATTTCAAAATGAAGAATTTGGCTTAGCCACAGGTTGATATTTTTCCTGAAATGACAGTCAGTCATTACTGTGAAGTTTTTGTTGAATTCACTCAATTTTTATTTCCTCAAGTGGTTGCACAAAATAAAATCCTCTGGTAGAACGAAAAGTAGAACTTAACAAATGTATCTGCATCCAGATGATTTTATTTTGTGCGGTCACTTGACAAAATAAAATTGAGGGAATTCAACACACTATTTCTTTTTCGGTGTAGTTGTAAATTACAGCGCATGGTACAGTCTGTATTGTGCAAGGTCAAATTTTAAAACTAAATATCTGATGTGCTATGGAAAAAAAAAAGTCCATTTTTGTATCAGCATAAAAAATACACTTAGGGACACGGAAAGCGATCTCTGATCAAAGTTTGTTGAAATCAACTCCCTGAGCAGATTATCTATAACCTATTTTCAAATTATACAAATCGCATTTGGAAGCTATTCATTTATCCGGCTTTTGGGGTATTTTACAGACAAAGAGACCCACAAATTGGCCCTGTTGATGACGGATCTGCTTAGGAACATAAAATACTTTGTGTGGCTTTTAGGGTAGTAATTCTTTGTAAATAAATCTTCCTCTCGCGCTACGTGTGATTTAAAATAACCCCCTTTGTGTTTTCTTATAATACTATGCAGGCCCATTACAAGCACAGAAGGCCTCGGTGCGAGTGAAAGCTGGCTCAGCTCTTGCTCGTGCTGAGTTAAAAAGGTAATTAAGGCAGCCAGCATATGTAGCTTTATTTCGATCTTTTGTTGTTAATCCATCCATTTTCTATAGTGTTTGTCCTCATGAGGGTCAGCTGTAGCGTATGCCATCTGACTTTAGCAGAGACGTCGGTTGCACCTTGGACTGGTTGGCAGTCGCAAGGCATATCAAGAAAAATAACCTCCTCAGACTCACAAATGATGCCTTATAAAAAACTTGTGCAAGCCATGTCATTATAATTACCACCAAAATGGGATTTTCAGATTGCGAAAGTACACCGTTCATATTTATTTTGTGTTCTACTACGTGATTTGTTTTAAGGATGTCCTGATGACATTTTTATGCACTGGAGTCCGAGTCACCTGATTTTGACGATCTGCCAGTACCAACACCCGATCCAATATGTCAGAGAAAAACGTGCTTACAAATTGTCTAAATTTTTCTTTTCTTTTTAAACAAAACTATGTCGACATGACAGCGTTTATATGGCTTGTGGAACACTGGTTTAAACCAAGTAAAACCTTTAATTCCCTTTTGGGTGGCTCGTTTGTTCAGGTGCGGTATTAGTTAAATAAGCTCTATGCCTTCTGCTGTTTGCACTATCGCCGCTTCCCGCATAAATATATTTCCACACTGCAGATATTATCATTGCTACATGCTGCTAGCTTCATGTTAGCTTTAAACACAAATATTGCCAAAAGGCAATATATAAAAAGGCAATAATAAACTCTCTCTCTCTCTCTCTCTCTCTCTCTCTCTCTCTATATATATATATATGTATAATTTTGCATCCTTTTTTGCGAAAGTACACCGTTCATATTTATTTTGTGTTCTACTACGTGATTTGTTTTAAGGATGTCCTGATGACATTTTTATGCACTGGAGTCCGAGTCACCTGATTTTGACGATCTGCCAGTACCAACACCCGATCCAATATGTCAGAGAAAAACGTGCTTACAAATTGTCTAAATTTTTCTTTTCTTTTTAAACAAAACTATGTAGACATGACAGCGTTTATATGGCTTGTGGAACACTGGTTTAAACCAAGTAAAACCTTTAATTCCCTTTTGGGTGGCTCGTTTGTTCAGGTGCGGTATTAGTTAAATAAGCTCTATGCCTTCTGCTGTTTGCACTATCGCCGCTTCCCGCATAAATATATTTCCACACTGCAGATATTATCATTGCTACATGCTGCTAGCTTCATGTTAGCTTTAAACACAAATATTGCCAAAAGGCAATATATAAAAAGGCAATAATAAACTCTCTCTCTCTCTCTCTCTCTCTCTCTCTCTCTCTCTCTATATATATATATATGTATAATTTTGCATCCTTTTGGCAACATCTGTGTACCACCAGATTATTTTATTGCTTTGTAGCCATAAAAAAATAAATAAGTAAATTAATAAAGAAAATTAAATAAACCCGCTACCCCGATTCCAATCAACTGAAAATTATGTAATTGGAACGTCCCCAATTTCTATGCAAGGTGGTGGTGGTGGGTTTTTTTCTCCCCATTTTTATTTTGGGGTGTTAACAGAGGATCACAGCAGTATTATAGTGCAAATACACATCGCCACTACATCACGGATTTTGATGCTATAGTTTTTTTTGGGGGGGTGGGGTTTACAGTATACAGCTAAGTCTGAATTTAGAGTTGCTGTGCAACACCGAGATCTACTGGAAAATTAATAGCACAACATGGACGGACCCTTACTTTAGTATAATACATTACCACATTTTTGCCATTTTAATAATCGTCACTCCCACAAGGCACGGAATATCTACTTGTGAATACTGTTATAAACTCTGCTTGTATGTCTTGCTGCTCCGTGTGTTAAAGTAGCAGTTGGTGGGAGATTTGTAGTTACCGTACCATCAATGCTAATTTCCGCTGGCTTGTCTAAGAGACTGCTCCCTAACATCTAGACTCATGACAGTAAAAAAAATAAGTAGCAATATCTGATGCACCTTCAACTTTTATTTAATATCACATCTCCTGCAGTGGAACAGTAGCCTAAGCATCTCCAGGGATGTGCTTGAACAGAGAAGCACTACAAGCATGAAATAAACACAACAGGAGGCTACAAGGCTGCATGCACAGAACAAGTATATAGAGTCTCTTCTAGGATAAGTGCTGTACAAACTCTCCAGCTACCACACAGGAAGGGTGTGTTAATTCTGTTCACGTAGTGCGCGCGCACAGTTTGGTGTGTAACGCACAGTAGCATTGAAAAGAGTCCGTTCAAAAAGGCACAATCCAATCATCTGCAGCAGTCACCAAGCACAAAACAGGCTGAAGTCATCCATAATTTAAAACTATGTCCCGTGATTCCCATCCACCAAAGTGCACTGTGGATGGATGGTATAGCTGCATTTTCAGTTCCAAGTAAGATCAAAATGTCTGAAGTGACAGCACACAGCGTGTGTGTGTGTGTGTGTGTGTGTGTGTGTGTGTGTGTGTGTGTGTGTGTGTGTGTGTGTGTGTAAAGAAGTGTTTCCAGTGGTCCTGGGTCAGAAAAGCAGTCCTAAAGCATGTGTTTAAGGAGACAATTGTTTATTTCACACTACAACAATATGCACCTGACATCCAGCACATCCCTCTGTTCATTTTCTTATCCTTTGCTCCTCCCCATGCTGTGTTATCGTTTGCTCAGCTTCATTGTATGGTCAGAAACAGATTACATACTCGTACACTGATTTGGGGATACAACAAGTTCATGGTTTTATTTCAAATAGTTCCAATTTGAATAGGAGGAATGGTCCGACTGTTTTGGCAGACTGAGATGTGTGTGTAAAAAGCACAGGATACCTTAAAAGCATTCACTAAAACTTTGCAGCAGCGCTTTAAAAGGAGGTGTCCGCAATGAGCCCGCAACTGCAATTTTCAAATGTAGTGTGCAATCGTATTCATTGCGGAGCAGTCAACAATCCATTGCTGAACAGCCCTGATGTCATCCTTTCTTCCATAGGAAGGTTTGGCATTCCCCCCTCATCGACAAAAATTGGGGTAGTCGATCGGATAAAATTCACTAAGGTTCGATTGATAAAATCTGATGTGGTGGCAGTACAACTTAAAGAGGAAACAAAATACAAACATAAGGTTCTCTGTGTCAGTCACGAAGGAGCTCTCTATTTAAGTACATGTTATTTTGTGAGTCGTTATTTGCCGTGCCCCGTGTGGTGGTGATGCTTTGCTGACATGAGTACAGAGAAGAAGAGACAACTGTACAAAATGATCTGTTACCTACTGAGTGATGATTATGTCCCCTCAGTGTCTGTGTCAGTGACTAGCACTGGCTCACTCGCAGCTTGCTCCACGGGCTCACTCTGTACAATGTCTACGCCCTGAGGAGGCGCAGCCTGCTCCTGCTCGGCTTTGCTTTCGGGAAGTGCAGACTCGGTGGGCTCGGGAGAGGCATCCGGCGTGGGCCCGATTGCCGTTTCTTTGTCCATCTCTGCTCCATTGAGCCACTGGGGTTTGGGGGAGGGGGCTTTCTCTTTTACGACCTCCTCAGTCTCCTCCTGTGGGCGTAGCTGTGCCCTCAGAGAGTGGGTCATCTCTTCAGGGGGGCTGACAGCTTGCGTGAAGCCGACAGGAGATGCCTGGCTCGGAGTGTCTGAGGACTTGGTCGTCTGGGGACAGGCCTGGCCCGAGGCTTGCGCTAGTGATTCAGGGAGCAGAGTGGTCTCTGGCTGGGGTGATGACCGGGTTTCAACTTGGGAGCTGGGCAATGGGGTCCGAGCCTTGTTATCGGGCTGGGTTGAGGTCAGGGATTGGGATTGAGAGGTCTCGAGCAAAGGGCCTATGTTTCCACGTGGACCCACCTCAGCCGCTTGGCTGGACTTTCTGGCCTCTGGTGAGTGGACAGGAGGCGGAGGTTGATGCTGATGCTGACCTAACAAAGGCGCTTTGGCCTGAGCTTGAGACAACAGGGGGGACTGGAATCGTGACTGAATGGGGGTGTTCAATTTGAGCGGGGTAAGCAGCTTCCCTTGATTCAGATTCAGATTGGGGTTGAGCGATGGCGTCGGAAGAAGAGGAGTTGGTAGGGGGAGAACAGGTGTCCAGTTGCCGCGTTCCCGCTCTCGGTCGTTATCGCGGTCTTTGTCATTCTCACGAGGACGGTCTCGCCCTCGCTCCCTGTCTCTATCCCGCTCCCGGTTGTGACGGTTCCCGTTCATTTCCCTCCGGAAGTCAAACTCTCTCTCGTCTCTGTCTCTTTGCCTGTCCCATTGGGATCTTCGTTCATCTAGGTCACTTTCAAAAGTGGCTGCCCCGCCACCGCTGCGGTTCCACGGTTGTTGACCGCCAACATTTTTGGAAGCAACGTTTCCGGGACGGTTGTCAAAGCGATTATGGAAGTTCTGTCCCGGGTTGGGGCGATCCATGCCGTCTCGTTCATCAAAGTCCCCCCTCGACTGGTTCCACTGATTATCGGGGGTAAAACCGGCAAGAGCTTGCAAACGTCCAAGCAGACTGCCTCTGGCTGGCTGAGTCCCTGGTGTTTGCAGCAAAGGGGGCCTGCTGCCTCCTCCCCCAGCACCCCCAGCACCACCAGCACCACCACCACCATGGGGCGCCCGATGCTCGGGCGGAGGTGTTCTCAGCAGACCTGTACTCTGCTTCTCCACTGGGGGGAAGCGGTAGTCCTGGTCTTTGCCCTCATCAGCCCCCGAAGAAGACTCCTCTGTCTTGGATAGGTTATCATTTGTCTGGGGAGGGGGCCTGTGAAAGGGGTCAAGTTGAGAGAATGGAGGCCTGACATGGGCTTGAGCCTGAAGGGAACCATCGAGGTGGCTACCAGCCTGCTGGCCAGGTCCCTGCGGCAGGAGGAGAGGGAAGCGAGCAGTGGCCCCGGGCTGAATGAGGTTAGGACGCACGTCAAGCGGCAGCATTGCAGGCATTCTTTGTCCCGCCATTCCAGGCTGGTGAAGTGGGTGGGCAAGGGGGGCTGAAGGGTGAACGCCAAGGAGACCCATTCCACTGCGAACTGCATTATGCATACCTAGGGAGGAGAAAAGATACATGTTAAAGTCACCTTCCACACTTGTCGACTCATCGATCATCATATATGTTAATGTGGCTCCACCTTGAAGCGTGAGCTCCGCTGTTCCGTCCAAACCCTTGGCGGAAGGTGGCATTTTGTCACTCGAGTGCTGCTGACTTTGAACTCCCACCGCATTAAACACACTGGCTCCAGGGATAGCGGACGACATGAAGCCACCAGGCATAGCGCTGGTTGTTGGGATCATAGAGCTGAATGGTGATTCCTTCACTGTGTCCTGGCTGGTTGCTACTGGTGGCGGCACAAGAGCTGCAGGAGGATCACAGAAACATTGCTCGGAATGACTGTTACATTCTTGCATGAGTCAAAGTGCTACCACGTAAATAACACTTACAAGTTGGTTCTGCGGCCATGGCTACATTCTGTGCTACCTGCATAAAACCTGTGCACCTGTGCAACACATGAGAGGACGAGAAGATAGGAATCTTAACGTTTTTTTTGATGAGTCAATGTGTCAATGTGTAAACTTCAACGGTGAGTAACAAACAGCATGATTTGCCTCGCATTTTCAGAACTACTCAAGCGAGAAATCCAGAACAGGTGCTAAAGAATACAGACGCTCCCCAGCTTACGAACGAGATACGTTCCGAACGATCGTTCGTAAGGTGAATTCGTTCGTAAGTTGCTTCAGTGCTATATATTTTGTATGGAATGTATGTTTAAGGCTTATATAAGTATGTTTACTTGCTAATTATCGTCGATTGCATCGGCACTGCACCTTTCACGTGTTCCATTATGCGATCTTTCTGTTTATAAATGGTACCGATGGTCGAACGATTCATGTTGTCTGCAAATGCAACGCTCCCCATTTTCTCACCCGCATCAAGCTTCTTTATTATTGCCACTTTCATTTGAAATGAAATGGCTTGCCTCTTCTTTACACGTCTACTCTCACTAGAAGCCTTTCGCTTTTCACCAACCATATTGAATAATGGATGCACGAGATATTTAACAACTGGGCAGAGGAAGCCGGATTCGGGGTGGATGCTGGGCGAGCTCTCACAGAGCCTCACGTCGGTATTAGCGGCGGGAAGAAGCAATACAGTACCTGTACTGTACTCGGAAAAAGGCGCGCAATACAAAATCTAACTTTTTCTTTTTCGACATACCCGTAAAAATGTTCGTATAAACCGTTGTTCGTAACTCGGATGTTCGTAAGTCGGGGAACGTCTGTACTTGAAAAAGTGTGTTTTGTTAGGTTTAAAGCGTGTGGGAGGTGTAAAACCATGCATGGTCTTTCAATATCACTGATTTTCATCGTATGTGTGTCTGGAACACATCACTGTATGCCTGCTCTTCAAATAGCAGAGTTTGTAAATATTTACCTGGAGGGGGTTGTGAGGCATTGAAGGCGGGCCTTAGGAATGGTGGGGGCGGCCCATACCCTGGTGGGGGAATGCTCATATTGACAGGGAAGTTAGGAGGCACCAAGCCTACTGCACCAGGAACAGCCTGGGCCACCGGTAGCTGAGTAGGAGAGATAACAGCAGTTAGAAAATGACTACTTAAACTGGATTGCCACCAAAACTTTTATATTTTCATTCAGTATTGTCATTTTTGGAGCTCTTCTGACTTTTGCGACCGAAGTGGACAGTGGGAGAATTACAGAATCAAGAGGATGCTCCCACAAGGGGGGGGGTTGATGTCAACAATGATCAAATGGTATCGCAATAAGTTCTGTGATGGTCAGCATCTTTATTACCTGAACCGGCATCATGGTGACTGGCTGGTTGTAGCTTTCACTCTTTGTTGCTGCTGTTGTCTCACTGGTTAGTGGTTGGCTTAAAACATCTTTGCTTGCTTCCAAATTCTTAGCTGTGTCCCACTCTGAAGAAACAAAGGTTGATTGTTGTTAAACAAAATTAATGTGTGTGCGTGTGTGTAAAAAACATATTTTCCGCACTATGAGGCGTACCTTCAATGAATGGCCTATTTTAGAACCGTTCTCATATATAGGGCGCACCGCACTAAAAGGCACATAGAATAGAAGCCACAGTAGTAGCTGTGGTTGTGTTATGCATCCACTCGATGGATACAATACAACACATCTTTATTAATAGAGAGATTTCACAACCGCTGCAGCTGTAACAAAGCGCTTTACAGAACATTTAAAATACTACGTCTAAAATCAGAATATTGATCCATACATGAGGCATATCGAATTATAAGGCGCACTATCGGCTTTTGAGAAAATGGAATGCTTTTAGGTGCGCCTTATAGTGCGGAACATATGGTAACACAAATCACAATGCATTTAAAATGAGCACTAATTCTAACAGGAATTTTGCTATTTGGGCTCTATCTATTTGTTGATCATACAGTTGGGATATACATTATTCCTCTCATTCTGTCCGGTGTTACTGCCTGACATATTTTTGGATTCTTGATCATAGTGGGGGGGTTCTTGTTGTATTGACATGACAATTCAATGTTATGAACAGTGTACAGTGAACTAGTTTGTGCAGTTATGTTAGAAGATGCTCAGTTACCATTAGAAGTACTGTATTTTGTTTTGGTTATTGCTTGTTTTATTGTATTACGGCGTATGGATAACTGACTACACTCATATCTGAGTCCATCGATTCTATTGCCGGATGACAAATACTGAATAAAATTTCACCTTCATTGACAGTCTCTTGATCAATGATTCCTCCTTCAGCAAAGTCATCCAAGTCATCCACCTTAACTTTCTCCCAAGGTATGTAGGTGACTCCAAGGTCCACATCCCAAAACTGCTTGTACTCTTGTCTCACTCCTTTGTTTAAGGCCCAAGCAATCTGCATTAAAAAGCACAATGATGGCGGGTAGAGAACAAAGTACCTTTCAAAGACACAATCTATAAAAGACATCAAGCCGTGCAAGGTTCCGCTGCTCGAGGTCAATGTAGAATTAAATTACAAAGAAACTATGGGCAAAATGACATTGCATTCAATCAAATTACAGAATACGGGCAGCAAAGTATACCTTGATGATCTTGGAGCCAATCTTGCAGGAACTTGTGCTGAGCTTCTGTCGTGCCCGGTAGGCATCCTGTCTGTGGACCATACAGATGTAGGCACAGCCTCTTGGAGGGATCATCTAGGAAAGGTCATAGATAGAAAATTTAAGAATGACAAGACATGGCAAGACTTCAACCTACCTATGTCCATTCAATAACTAACACATATTACATTTCTTAAAATAAAAAGGACAAATATGTGGTGCATCGAATTGTGAAATGTGGGGGAGGAGGGTCACGTGACAGATGACACTATCACGCTGTAGTTAGAGGAAATCGCTTACATTTATTGACTCTATTTGGCCAAACTCTTCGAAGAGGTTTGTGAGGTCTTGTTGAGAAGCCTTTTTGTCCACTTGGCCAACCCAAAGAGTCGTGCTGCACACTATCGAAAGGTTACAAATAGTAACAATTAGTATTGACCCCAAATTATTTCGATCATTTTAAACGATTAATGCTGTTTAATTACCACTTAAAGTCTTGGATCGTATAGGGGGCAGTCCTTTCTTCTGTCGCTCCTTTTCCCGTTCTCTGGCACGTCTTTCACTTGAGTACGAACGTGTTGTCTTCCTCTTACGATCTCTGGAGCGTGACCGCGACCGCTTACGGTGCTTACGCTTCCGAGAGCCAGAGCGGGACCTGGACCTTCTTCTTTTGGGAGACCTGGAGGACAGAGCAAAATAGGCAATGGGATTGTTTTCAACGATATTTTCTGTTTTTATTTATCCTGTGTTACAAGATTAACAATTGTAATATGTGAAAATGTTCATACAGCATATTTTTTTGATTGTCAAGAGTCTTGACTGACCGAGAACGTGATCTTGAGCGTGTTCTGGAGCGTGCTGTTACTGCCTTTTTGTCCTCTGCTTCAAAATTATCCTCTTCTATTCCATCAGGGCCCTCATCAAGATCCATGTCCTTGAGGATCAATTCAACACAGTTCAGTTAACGTTGATGCATTTGTTGTGTGTTGCCCCTATTATTGTATCGACATCGACATATGAACACTGAAGATATGACCATCAAAATTGGGACGATATCAGTCGCGTGACCTTGCCACGCTTGTGTTACATGTCCAACCAACCACATTGCTCCTTTAGAGGTTGGCGTTGATCTACAGCTAAATCTAGCCAATGATAATAATTGTGCAGAGTGCGGGAGAGGGGGGAGAGAGAAAGAGAGAGAGAGCGAGAGGTGTATCCTTAAAGCAATGTTTCCCAACCTTTAATGAGCCAAGACATATTTTACAATTTCATCACAGATTTAAATTAATTACATCTGCCAACTTGTGGAAGAGCATTTAAATGTTTTGCCTGTCACATTGTGTCATCGGGAAGGACAAATGTGTCATGCATTACGTGTAGTAAATAGTCTCTAAAACCTCTCATGGCATAGTTATGTCAGCACAGTGGTTGGGAATCACTGTCTGAAAGAGCCAAAATGTGGCCAATGTGAGTGGGAAATCATCCATATAAAATCAAATACATTTCAAACTTCCAAGTAGACTTGTCAGATTGCCCTTTTATTACCTGTTGCTGGTTGTCTATGGAGTCATCCATCTTATTGTCTGGCTCAGGAAGTTGCGGCTGACTGGTAGCCTGAGTAACAGCGTTGTCTTGTCCAAACAGCGTGTCCTGTCCATCTATGCTCATAGCCTACAGAAATTGATCATCAGCGTATCTGTTAACTATTCTTACTGTGTCACATCTAACGATGTTATTGACTGTTGTAATTGACTCTCATCTAATGAGTCAATTACAACAGCACCCTCTATCATTTTTGCGTGTAACTACCTTTTGCTGATGTTCCAGCAGTTGCTTCTGAAACTGCTCCAAGTTCTGTTGCTGTAGCTGCTCAGCAAGCTGGTGGAACAATGAGCTGTTGATGGGTTCGGACACCATGGGCCTGCAAAAGTGGTCAGCAAATTGGATTAGGCACAGTCAAATGTAGTCAGGGAAATCATTCTATATGACAAAACGCCATAAACTCACAGTTGAGAGGATGATGTTTCCTTCTTAGATTCCTCACCACGGTCAGACCCATTCCCAAAGTCAAACTGCCCCAACAGCTTCTGAAAAAAAAAAAATAAGAATAATAAATAAAGAAAGAAGGTGGCATTACACCGGTCCCATTAAAAAGAGAAAGAAATAAAGTCATCACTCAGTATAGTATGTCTCAGATTTTCCGAGAAAAACACATGAATTTCTTGGGTGTATTTTTAATGTATTTTACATTTTTTTCACATGGGAGGGTAAAGGAGGATCTAAAAATGGCCTGCATTAAGTGAGCTCAATATATCCGGGAAATTTTGTATCACGGAAATCATGCAAAATGGCGCAAATATGTGATTTGTCATATTTTTATACGCCTTTTATATGCTACCTGTGAGCACTGTGCCAGATGCAGTGCGCATTCCAGCCAGCCACAACCAAACATGCGGAGGGGCTTGCTTATGCACTTGAACTCGCTTGGCGGAGCGAGGCAAGGATGTTTCCAAATTTTTCGTCTGCTCAAATATGTTTACAATACCTTTAAAAAGTATGTTTAATATGCTTAAATGTGTTGAAAGTGTGTGAGGGGGCATATGTGGGGGTATAAAGTGTTACATGATCTCTAGATAGCAGATCTGCACTTATTGTGGGTGGCCTGGGAATATAACTCAAACAATAAAGGGGGGAATCATTCCAATTAGATTTTCATTGAAAGCGCCAGGAGTACCTTGTTAAACGAGGAGACTCTCTGTTCAAGGGGGTTGAGGCTGTTGGCAGTGGCAGCTGCAGTGAGTTGAGCGGTGAGAGCTTGCAGCTGTACAACCAGACCGGCATCCAAAGCCTGGAGCAAGGAAGGCTGAGGCTTTTGTTGCTGCATTTGCAGGCTCTGTACGAGCTGTTGAAGCTGGTAACAGAAACAACAACAAAAAATTGGATACTTTGAAGAATGGGCACAATATATTTACGAGCTAAACTTGGATGGTAGCAGTAATGCGTTCTACATTCTTCATCATTTCAAAGAGACCCTCAACTCTATTACAGCAGTATTGTCTCTAACCTGCTGCCCTTGAGGACTTTGTAAGATTTGTGCCACAGCTGCCACAGTGTCCGTGTTGGTAATCTGGGAAGCCCAGTCTGGAAGTCCCTGAACAATATTGGCAGGGGTGGCCGGGGTGGCTGGAGTGCCTTGATGCCAAAAGACAGACAAAGAGGTCAAATAAAGGCAGAAGAGACTTTCACAACAAGCTTGTGTTCTCTGACTGACCAGGTGTGGTGTTGTTCACGGGGGCAGCACTGCTCGACATGACGGGAGTAACGCTTGGAGGAGGAATCCCTGCAGCCATATCCAACAACGGCTGGATGATGTCACTTTTGAAAACAGCATTCTTTTGCCACAGGTTCAGGACCCGCACTATCTTACTCTGGAAAAACACGTGACAGGAAAATCAAAGTCAAAACAAGATTGCATTGCATCGAGAGTAAAAACCAAAAACCTTAAGGCAAACGGTCAAACCTTGTCATCTGAGGGACAACGGTAGAGGTGCTGGAATGTTGGAATGATATTCTTGCTGAAGCGTGGGGCAAAGACATCCTTTTCCGTGCCAAACTGGTGGCGTGACTGCCGCACAATTGAGTCAATGACATACAATCCCGGGACCTTGTATTCTGGTTTGCACTGTAACGACAAGAACTAAGGTTAAAAAAGAAGAAGAAAAAAAAAAAACAACGTTCACCATTTTATGTTTTGTTACAAATTATCCTATCTTCTGAATTCCATATCAGATGCTTATGTAAATACCTGGAAATAAAAGCTTGTTTTTTGCATCTTTTTTATGTCAAATTCAAATGTTTTCAGGATACTGCAACAGTAAAGTTACCAACCACACTATTAAAATACTTAAGTTGGGGTTGCTATTTTGATTAGAAACTAATTTAATCCTTGTAAGTATATTTTACATGATATTTACAATTTTTATGGTTACATGTAAGTACAACTAACCTTTTGTATGAACTTCTCCACACTCTGGACAACATGCTTGTAAAACTGAAAAGAGGGGAAACATTTGTTAGTCTTAAAGCAGCATAAAAAATAAAAATAAAAAAAACAGGGCTATTCAAAGACATAAATAATACTGAACAGGATTCACACCACTTTTCCTGCTCCACAGATTTAGATTCTGGCTGCCATTGTCCAAATCTTGTGAGTGCGCTATGTATGATTATCCTGCCAGGAGTCTTCTGTCCAAAAAGTATAGCATGAAAAGTTGAAGTTCCTAAAGTGTACACAAGGTGGTATACACGAGCAACGGTGAAACCCGTCAGACTGGAGGAACTTAAAAAAAAGCCTTTTTCTCACTCGCAATCTAAACTGGCCTTTTTCTGGCTCCATGCACTACACACAAAGTTACCATTAATCAGGACGATTTTGAGCCTAATTATTGGATGTGTATAAAAAAATTATGATTACCAATTATCAGGTGGTGTGGGGTGTGTTAAGCATGGTTGTTGCTCCCCAATTTGCTCTGGAAATGTGTAGGGCCGACAATTGTAATCGTTTTATATATTTTATATTTACGAGCGCAAATCATATCACAAGAGCAGGAGCAACTTGGTGAGTGTTTGTAGAGCGGGTCTCAAGCCATTCACCGCAAAAAAGGAGAAGAGTTTGAGACTACAATGTAGATAAGTAAACCATTAGCCAAGCTTCGTTTTGGGGGGGATCAAAATAGTCCCATTTACAATTTCTCTTTTGAAACCAGCTACATAACTTGACAAAAGATAACACAAAACATACATAAATATAGATAAAGGTCAAATACATAACTTGACAAAAGATAACACAAAACATACAAATATGATAAAGGTCAACAATACATATACACAACCCAAGCCTTCGACCTCAACAACTCATGTAATTCAAATGATAACAAAAACACATGCATGCATCCACAATAAACATAGAGGCATGAACGTTGCAGCAAATCAACTTGAGTTAAAGACATCTCCAAGTTTGGCTTTAATAA
Organism: Hippocampus comes; assembly: GCF_001891065.2. Taxonomy (NCBI): domain Eukaryota; kingdom Metazoa; phylum Chordata; class Actinopteri; order Syngnathiformes; family Syngnathidae; genus Hippocampus; species Hippocampus comes. The sequence goes on from NW_017805826.1 coordinate 2,433,937, forward strand.
CCGCTTTCTCTAATTGAACGACTTCTCATTCCTCTTGTCTGTATTTTCTTAAATGCCAGCTCATCCATTACAATTCTGATGCACTTATAAAGGCTGTGAATGCGCATAAGGTGAGCAAATAGGGCATAATGGTGACATTGTACTGTAATTGTCGACACAGCAGGGTGGCAAACCCAATGTAACCTTTCATTACGCTTAAAAGGAACACTCACAACAAGTTTTTAAATACACGGTAATACTTACTGAAATTAATATCAGGCTGAGGACAAGCGTATATGACCGGATGTAAGCAATATTACACTATGACAAAAGCAGAACCAAGACAATTTCCACTTTATGCTTTTCGGGAAAGTGGCAAATTATACATATGACTCCATATTTCCTATTCAGGATTGTAGTAGAAAACAAATACATAAATGTGTAATAAGTACGTTTTTCTTCCTTTTCTGTCTTTTCAATAGTCTTGTCACAACACCAAACTTGACTTTGATACCATCAGCGTTCTCCCTTTTTTTCCTGTAAAATATTTTCCAGGACTTGTTTCCATCTGCTACAGAACGAATCAAGATAACACATCATACAAACAATTCCAGTCCCAAGCTTTGGAGAAGTATGATTTTTTTTTTTAAATAAGGCCATACAGTACTTGAGAAAAATCAGGTGACTTCCATAAACTATTATTTAATTGGAAATGCCAGCCTTATAAATAGTGCAGTAACATCAATCAAGTGAAGTCGTTTGTTTGTGTAGCCCTCACAAAAGTCTCACAGGACAAAGGTATTTTAATATGAATCCACCCAATTCAAACATGGTGATCAATCGATACATTTTCGTTTCCGTCTGATAATAAATGCTGCCAAAATTAGTCGACGAGTCCCGACTATGTCGACGACCAAGTGACGATTAATTTTATAGTTGACACCATGATGAATTTTGCAGTTTTGTTTTTTCCTCTCAAGAATAGCCTCATCTCCCACTGCTCCTGCTGGCCATCTGACTGGCTGTTGTAGTAGTAATCTGGGTCAACGGTGACTTAAACAGAGGCATGTAGCTAATGTCATGACAAAGCGGTGTTTACAACAGAGTCCCCATGGTAGAGTGCATTTCACCAAGAACACTTGATGCGATGCAAATGCGCCTTTCATGGAAGCACGAGGGCAAAAGAAAAGGAAAGCACGTTGTGGCTGATACCTGTTTCAATTTCTGGCATAGGGATAGTCGTGTCTGGAAGCTAGCCCTAATTAGCACACACAAACTACGTTTACATGCAGTCAATATTCGGGTTATAGTTTCGGAAACATTTGGGAACAGCGGTTTGCAGGTGTTAGTCAAGAAAGTTACGATACATGGTCATTGTGAGCTGTTGGAATATAACGATCTAAAGCGCGACGTACTGATAACATCATGATGTAAATAGATGTCTTGTTACTTTCTACTGCCAAAGAAACATATTCATGTCACTCACTGCATTGATAAAGCAATCTGTTTCCTCCTTGCTCCAAAGCTGACCGGTGGCTTGAGATTTTTCGCCATTACTGTTTACATCTGCTTGTGTATTTCTGGCAAGTTGCGCATAAGACGCACTGACTTAAATACACACATATGTGTCTATCTAACGTAATTTACGATCGACAAAACGCACCTGATTAATTAAAAGCCGCAACAGCTAAATTTAGCCATAAAAACAAATTTGCACATACATTGGCCGCTTCGTATCAATAGCCGTGGGTCTGCACATTATAACATGACATATTAGGAAAGAAACACCCAGAGAGATTTTTAAAAAAACTTTTATTCACCTTAACTACTGGTAGACGCCTTTTCCCCGAAATACTGTTGAATGCAGCTGGCTACACAGTGACGTCCCAGATCTTTTCTCAGTCACGCTTGTTACCACACGAGGGCAATCCACCAACCAGTGCACGTAAGTCTGTGGCAGTGCAGCTTTTGGAAAGCCATTTATGTGTTTGGGAAATGCAGGGGATGTCGCTCCATGGCCAGAACACTGTCTTCCGTAGCTAACCGTTTGCTCCTGTCACAGTTGCAATGGTGGGAGTCAGTCGCCAATACCAACAACAGAGACGGACGGGGGTTGCACTGCAGAGATGGCTGTATTTATGGCACTCGTTCCCTCTAACTCAAGTCAAGATGCTTATTTTCACTCTACTACATTCGCGATATTCACTCCAACACCCACCCACGCGTTCCGCTACGCAAATACATTCTGCATTTAGGCAGCCCATGTGTGCACTATATGCACATGGTGAATACTCATTATGAGGGTGGACTTAGGACGGTTTCATTTGCCCACTGCGATATTTGGTAATTACATTGGAGAGATGTGACAAACGTTTGGGTAAATCTATTGACAGGTTGAACCTCATCACTAAAAATTCATAAATAAACTGTATCACATTAAAAGCCGCATGAGTTCAAAGCGAGGGGAAAAAAGTACTGGCTTATAGTCGGGAAAATACAGTACAAACTGTCATTTTCAAACTTTGATGCTAAAAACCTAACACAGCTGCCGTTACAACTGATCACTTTTTAATAAACCAGGCTTACTCAAGTGTGTTGTGGTTCTGTCCTTAATTTGTCTTACAGACCAAAATATATGGGAAGAGATTTAACTAAAATCTTACGTTTCAAGGGAGGAAAATAGTGTGCCAATAGCACAGTTAAAATTTAAGTTTAAAAAAATGTTATGTAAAAATGAAATCTTCTTGTTCCATATACATGTTTTTTTTTCGTCTTTTGTCTATTTATAATTGTTCTTTAACTAAACATTTTTTTTTCCTAATCTCGGGTGGCACTGTGGTCGACTTCTGAGCATGTCCGCCTCATAGTGCAGAGGTTGTCGGTTCGAATCTGGCCCTGGCCTTCCTGTGTGGAATATGCCTTTTTTTCCTGTGCCAGTGCAGGTTTTACTCAGGTTTCCTCCCACATTCCAAAAACATGCATAGTGGGTTAATGGAACAAGTTAAATTGCCCCAAGGAGTGATTCTGAGTGTGGATGGTTATTTGTCTGTGTGCCCTGCGATGGGCTGGAAAGCAGTTCAGCGTGTAGCCGCCTACTAATCAATAGAATTTTCAGTAGGATATTCAAATACCAAAATATTCAATAGCTGCAGCCCAGAGGGTGGAAGCCCGTCTGTGAAGCGGGTCTGGTTAAATCCTTTCCATTTAAATGAATAAATATTTAAGACTGGATGTGTGGATGTATACTTTGCCATGTTCACGGCCATGTTTTTTTTTTTTTTTTTTGGTTTTGTTTATTTTTTGCTTCAATTCTACGGGAATTGGGCCGCTCCGCACAAAAATGATCAATTTAAGAAATAAAACGGCGGATTTCCGCGAATCCGCGGAAAATTGCCATGTATGATAAATATTTAAGACTGGATGTGTGGATGTATACTTTGCCATGTTCACGGCCATGTTTTTTATTTATTTATTTATTTTTTTTTTGTTAAGAAAGGACCCCCTTGATCTCCCGGAAGCATGATGATAACCGAGGCGGTATGCTTATCTCTTTATCCAGTGATATATCTCGAATCCTAAATACTATTAGGTGCTATGCCAGTTGGGTCTCGAACTATCAAGCAATCGCAAGCTTCAAATCCAGAAACATTAATTGTGTGTGTGAAAGCAAAAGAAAGCTCATGTAATGGGCAGATGCTTGTAATTGAATATTTGTCATCATTTGTGATGTACTCAACTTTTGTGGTTTCCATAAAACGTGGCTCTTGAGTAAACATTGACAGACATGCATTCGAATACCCAGGACGCATTCGAAAATCATGTCCATGTGACACGGCGGGGGTCGAAAAGTGGTATCAGCCGCTGTTGTGTCCTGTCTGCTCTACGATCAGTAAAAAAAGTTACAGTTTGACAAATTAACTTATTAAAAATCAAAATAAAAAAGTCAAGCACATATAACACTGCTCTGCATCAAAAAATAAAGAATAACAAATGTTTTCTAGATCACTTTTTTTGCACTGAAGACATTGGTATGATTTATTTTGACTCATTGCTCCAGCTTTTCTGTTGCATGCTATGTGCTCTTGTTTTTGCGGTGTTTTGCAAGGCGACTCAGGAGGGTGCTAGCCCAGCCATGCAGCTTCAAGGGAACACTGCACACTACTAACTTTTAAGTAACAAGAACAATATCTGAACATCCAAGGGATTCATTGAACATACTGGGTATATTAGACTAAATTTCACCTCAATTTGCTGCAGGGATAAGGGGCGCACAGAGACAAAATTAATGCGATATTTGCACATCGGAAACTGCCCTATAAAATGGTGTTGGCTACTTTGTTTCTGCTTTTTTTTCATGCAGCCCAATGTAATCAAACAAATGTGTTGGGATTGGGTAATGGGAGCTGGAACCTAATTTTAAAAAACTGCAGTACAGGCTCGACCCCTCACCGTTCTATTTATGGTCTTGGAGAAATTACTCAATTGAATTTGATCGATTTATATCATATGAATGTTATTTTGCACTGGCTACATCCCTGACCTTGTTTCTAACTAACAATAAAATTACTATGTTCATCTAAGATTCGTGTTCACAATCGGAGTTGAGCCATCTTGCCCCACTGCTTCACCGTGCGCGAGAGGCACTTGCGACGCCTTCCTATAATTCTGTGTGATCATATTACGACATGATACCGAGTATTATTTAAAAACAACCAGCATTCCTTATAACTATACAGATTTTATCATGTAATTTTGATGTGTGGGTATTTCTTTCACATGGCAGCGACTCCACCGTCCCAGGCTCACCTACCCAAGCTTCGAAGCTGAATCATCACCGCGTCACTGGCTTGGGAGCACGGGCCGCAAAGTCAGCGACTTTCAAGGTTCAGAAGAGTGAGGTTTTAATAACGTCCACTCACGCAGTGCTAATTGGCATCATTAACTTGGGTTAGTTCTGTTGCTAAGAATGTAGCAGATGAGCATTTCACTCTCGGCGTGACCGACCGATTTACACACAATGCAACCGTAACACTAACATAAAAGTTTGGTTATTCTTGGATTTGAGAGGGTATGCCTGAGGACTGAGGAGGGACGGAAGGATTACGTCGCAGCTCTTTCTAGGTTGTCACAAGTGCAATCAATCATTACAATGTCAGCAGGAAACAGAGGCAAGCTTAACAAACATATAGAAAATGTGCATCTCAAGTCAGAGAAGCACTTTTTGCAGCCCGACAGCATGTCCCACCCAGCCTTGTTGCTCAACATAAGTTTTCTTTTATACGAAGTGATTGTTTAGATAATGTTTAACAGTATAATTGTGATTTGTTCAAGTAATTTAATTTACTGAATATTATTGTTTTTTATTAAAAGGTCGTTGTAGTTACAAGACAAGTACATTTGTGTGTGTGTGTGTGTGTGTGTGTGTG
>NW_017805826.1:2439353-2513337 GCF_001891065.2 Hippocampus comes
TATATATATAGATTTTTTTAAGCAGTTTTAGTTGTAATATTTTTTTGTTTTGGTATTCTTCTAAACAAAAAAAGGACAGATAAGAAAACCGTTAAGGCACCGGATCAATAAGCAGCATCGTTAATAGTTGTAGCATAGTTAAAATTTTATCAATACCCATCCACACAAATGTGACAGAATATGACACACATTCAATTATGAGTGACACAAACACATTGAGAGAAGGATTAACATTCTTATAACCTCATTAAGTGAATGTGGTGCACTACGTAATGCATTGCAGGAACAAAGTGGCTTTACTATCATTGTAGACATGAACATTAGATATGACGCAGCGATAAATTGCACTTGCATCATAATCGAGATGTGATCAAACATGATTTGCTCATAGCAAAAGCTGTGACCGAAATGTTCATGAAGATGCGGAGCAGCGAGAAAGGAATGGGGGGTGGGCAGGCAACACCCACATCCGACGATGAAGTAAAAAAAAAAAACAAACACTTTCATCCCATTCACAAGTTTAGCCATTTATATGTTAATATTGTGTTTAAAGTAAAGAAATGGGTGGGTGATTAGTACGGAAGGTGGAACTCATGTTAGTGATACACCGGGCGGGCAAAGAGTTCTGCTGTAGCAGGACAACGCAGGAGTCTGACAGTTCAAATTTTTCATTGTAAATGCTTTCAGTCCTTCAATGAGTATGTTCCAAACAGTGAATAGCGGGCACTTGAGCTGGGTGATGTGATGATATATATATTGTGAAACCAATGTCTTGTCAGTTTTCTACTATCGTATGTATCATCATTTGACATCTGCAGCATACTGCTTGACTTGATGGGCAAAAGCTCCTACTTATCCATCTTATTTATACCACACTGCTGGCATCAGGTGGCAAACTGAACAATACAAGTAAGTAAATAATAAAACATAGTCATCGTAGATAACAAACATATGTTGCAAAATTAATTCTCAGTCAATGAAAATTAATAAATAAGGTGGGTGAATGTGAGTAACAACTACTACTGCATTGTGAAAGAATAAAATAACAACAAAAAAAAACCTATATTTTGAAGAACTATTTACAAACGATATGCCATCAAACTATACAAGCATAGCAGTTTTTCTTTTGAGCTACATTTAAACATAAAGTATAGAAAAACTGACAATCACTCAGACGTTTTTCTGATAACTGAACGGTGGAGACTGTCCCAAAAGGTTCACTGGGCTGCTTTTGTCACCTGCAGTCGGCAGAATCGAAGCGAGACGCTGGAGCAGCTTGCGATAATAACTTTATCAAAGAGTTTCTGCCGGGTCCGAGTGCCTGTTAAACACGTTGCGATATTTTATTGCAGTGAGTGTACTGTAGAGCTGGACAATTAATCGCAATCTGAATCGTGATTTTCGATCTTGGCTTCTCTCAATCTTTAAACATTATAATTTAAGAAAAAACGATTCATGTGCAGAATGGAGCGGTGTGTTTACAAGTTCCTGACGTGAATGCGCCATGATGCGTTCTAAGCGTGGGGCGTATGTAATTCTACTGTCCCTTAGAGTCCTTTAGGATGTTTAGAGACTGTTTACTGTAGAAGTAAACACACAACAAAAGGATATGCACATATTGTGTATTGAAATACAAAACACGCTTGATTTTTGAAACATCGCGAGCATTAATGCTAATGCCAAAAGAGCAGGGGTGTCAAACTCATTTTTGTCGCGGGCCACATTTTAGTTACCGTTTCCCTTTGAGGGCCAGGATGACTGAAACCATATCAAGAAAACAACAATAACATTATATTCAACCATTGTTTCATTAACTGTAATGAGGGGTTTGGTAACAAGAAAATGCAGACAGTATGTCGTTGATTTATTACAGATGAAAATTTGAAATTTTGGTGCACGTTTTAGCAAGTACCATGGAAGTTGTCATCTTTGATTTGAACACTGAAATGTACTGAAAATGTTGAATGAAAATCATATGCCACAACATTTTTTTTCATCCAAAAAAATTGAAGCTCTGTAATGTGCGTATCTTCAAAGACATTAAATATGTTGGAAGATAAGTGCTGAAAACATTGGCAAAGACTGCGATCAATTCAGTACAAAATTGCAGAGATTTAGCTGTTTTTCACCCTCTCAGTTGTCATGATTTTTTTGGAGTGGGGCTAGATGGGGACGGACGGGATGATGCAAACAAGGAAAAGCATTAGTTGCCCCTACCCATATACTGGATAAGTGCCCTCATTTCGTCTATGGCGATTACGTGCAAATGCATTTCCTTAATAATAACATGGCCCATTTCTCCTGCAACAACATGCAGTGAGCCATTAAGCTATGCCCACAACCTGAAAAAAATTAAATTTAAGCGTTATTTACCCATACAGTTATGTTTTATATTATTTGAGCTACAATGTCTCTGTCGCGTCCGTGCATGAGGAGTGCACGTAGCAAATAGCGGCAAAAAAGGGTAGCACCGCCAAGATGTTGTCGCTAACTACACTCAAATGTGGCTCAGAGTTTTTTAAACTGTTTAGCTCCATTGGCTAAAAGATTTCATGACCCAGCACCAACCCTGATTTACCCAGTAACTATCTCAACAAACAGAAGTATCGTTTGTTGTTTTGTTTTTTTTAATGCCACTGATGTAATGATGATGACAAAATAGAAAATAAGTAGAAACAAACCTCGGTTTTCGAACGTCTGTGTTATCGACCAAATCGGATTTCGACCAGAAAATCTGAGATTTTTACAACTCGGATTACGACGGAAAACCGGTTTTCGACCAAACTGAGCAAACCCAAAATCGGCTTCCTTACACGAGGAAGTGACGCTTCCTCGTGTAACGTTCATTGTGAGCAGACGTGTTTGCTTTGATTTACGCAAATCTGACTGTTTTTTTTTTTTTTGTTGGTGTTATTTCTGCATCGTGTATTAGCCCCTAATCATCGGCTAATTAAATAGTTTCGGATTTCGAACAAATCGCTTTTCGAACTGCCTTCTGAAACGGATTATGGTTGAAAACCGAGGTATGACTATACATCCTTTTTAAATGCAATTATCATTCAGTTCTCAAGGATTTGCATTGAAATGTAAAACAATGAATTATCTTGGATCAATAAATAAAAAAATTAATCAAAAGTAAAAAGACTGCCATTGTTATTTTTTTTAACAAAAATATTCAACAATTATGAACACAACACATAGACCACATACTGTACAGTACTACCTGTAGTGGCAGGCTAAAATGATATGTCTTATTTTCTTTTCCTATTTTTTAAATTCTGTCAGGAAAATTACAGCAGGACTGCATGTAGGAGTGTTTTATTGAATATGTTCAATATTAATGCTCCAAAGATGAAATCACTCTGAATTATTGACTTAGCAGGGACCTTTTGACGTTGCACATTGTACCCATACATGCGCACACCTATTTTTGAATAAATGCAGGACCCCAAACATTTTAGTGCTCATGGTCATTTTCATGTGAGAACATTTTCAAGGACCAAAATAAAAACAAAGGATTGAAAATATCTCTCGCCATAGCTACATGTTCCATCGCAATATTAGCAATCCCTCACAGAGTTCAATCAGCGGGGGTTGCAGATGCGTAAAAATAAATAATTAAATAAATACATGAATAAAAAACATTCTCCAATAGATTTTTTAAAACTAACATTTCTGAAACATATATGACCTGGCAAAATATTTTTAATACATTAAATATGTTGGAAGATCAGTGTAGAACATTTTCAGAGACTGTCAACAAACTATAGGGTGTAGAAAAAAAAAGTACGTAGTGTGTTTCCGGTAACCAGACCGACCGAGAATTTCTACGTCGAAAAAAAACTTTACGGTCGGCATTTTTTTCAAACAACCCTCTACATTTTTGTGTAGAGGGTTTACATCGGTGCAAACTCTCGCGATATTCACGTTCTGCGCGTGTGTCGTTTGCCCTGTGGTCTGTCAACAAAATTGAATCATGGCGGCGGCCGCGATCTCCGACGACAGTTCAAACTGTGTTTTCTGTGTTACAGTCGCATGCTCGCACCGTAATGTTTAGAAAATAGCATCCATTGATGTATCGAAAAAAATTCAGCTAACTATTTGATGAACACCACGGGCCGAGTAAAAACAGAGGGCGGAGGAGGACGGCGGAGGAGGACGGCGGGCGCGCCCCGGCCCCCAGAGTCCGGAGCGGGGAGAAAACTAAATAGGTGACGTCGGCGGCGGGTTCAATGTCTTCTTGTTTTATGTTTTATGGTTATTTTGTTTAAATTTTTGATGGGGAAAAAAAAAAGATTAAAAAAAAAAAAAAAAAAAACCTTTGTCCGACCTACCGACCCTATGCTGAAATTTCATGTTACCGGAAACACACTATCTTTTTTGTTTGGCCCAGTGTACAACTTTTTGATCTTGTCAGTTGCCTGGATTTTTTTGGGCAGGATTAAAATGCAGGTGAGCTGAGACAACCAAGGAACAACACGAGTTGCCCCTCCTCGAGTATAGAACTACACAGCGCCCTTATTTCAGCTGTGGCAATTCGGGGGATTGCCATTTCTTTATTGACTGCGCTTACATGCAGTCAATAACCCTTTCAAAACCTGAATATTGGCAGTATTCAGGTTTTAAAAGGCCATTAAACTGTTTCACTTTATTTTCTCTCTCTATGGCGAAAATGACGTAGTGTGTACAGTATACAGACACAAAAATATATTTGTGTCTATATAATTCCGTGCGTCTGGCAGGGAACACACCAGAAATACACAAGTAGAGGTAAACAAAAACGGTGACATTTTATTACTGTGATGAGCGACATGAATATAATGTGCTTTTTGACAGCAGCAAGTAAGAAGCGGAAATAACGATGAATTGCGTCACGATGTTGGCCATATGTCGAGGCTTGGATCGGTATATCATAATGGATCACAATTACCATCTATATGGGAGTAACGTAGTCTGTACACGCATGTAAAAAGGTTCTTCCAAATGTTTCAAAAACCGGCATTTTGACTTTAAGCCGAATACCGATTGCATGTAAACGTAGTCATTGATAGTAACTTAGCCTAATGCTAAAACACCTTCAAACAATACTGTACAACCTGAAAAACATTTAAGTGTTAAGGGTTTTGTGTTATATGGGTTGTAATTTCTACTGTGACCCCCCGCGTTAGCAAAACAGTGGTGAAACATAAACAAGTGACATTGTGGCTAACTACACTCAAGTGAATTTTAGAATGTTCAGCCACATTGGCGAAGAGATTTCATTACCTACTGCCAACCCTGGATTCTGATTCATCACAGGGCGAAGGAACGTGACTGTCAAAAAACGAGTCCCCCTGAAAGCCATTTGGTCCACATAACATTTGGTGTTTGATTAACAATACAATGTATGGAATAGATCAAGAAGAAAATATTTAAGTGAATATTTCAGTGGACCCAAAGGGCACAAGGCTCAAGCAAGGACTGGCAGACGGCACCTAAGTACTCTTATTCTATTTTTAAATGAATTACTAATCATGACATTTTGGTCAGTTATTGTAATTAAGATTCCATCCATTGCCCAAAAGAAGCACCACCTGAGGTTTTCATTTATGCAGGAGGACATTGTTTCACCTGCCAAATACAAATTCTTCAAAAAAAACATTAAAGGTTGAAATATTAGTCACCCATCTCACTGCTTTCTCACTTACTTCAAAGCCTAGATTAATGAAATTCTTCAAACCAATCAAACATCAGTCTAAGATCACCACAATATGCTGCTAGATATAGATAGATAGATAGATAGATAGATAGATAGATAGATAGATAGATAGATAGATAGATAGATAGATAGATAGATAGATAGATCTTGTAAATTCTGACAGAGCAGGCACAAAATTCAAACAAGGCTCCAGTTCAGACAGAGCAGTCATTGAGCATGCATTGGAGTTTGATATATTTACAAGACTATGAACTCAACTCAAACTAGGCGGAAATCAGAATCAGAATATTTGGCTTCAAACCATCCATCCATCCATTTTCCAAACCGCTTATCCTCACATGGATCGCGGAGGGTGCTGGAGCCTATCCCAGCCGTCTTCGGGCAGTAGGCAGGGGACACCCTGAATCGGTTGCCAGCCAATCGCAGGGGCCCCCGAATCAAACAACCAAGTCACACAACCATCCACGCTCACATTCACACCTAGGGACAATTTTGAGTGTTCAATCAGCCTGCCATGCATGTTTTTGGAATGTGGGAGGAAACCGGAGTACCCGGAGAAAACCCACGCGGGCCCAGGGAGAACATGCAAACTCCACACAGGGAGGCCGGAGCTGGAATTGAACCCGATACCTCTGCACTGTGAAGTCGACGCGCTAACCACTGGACCACTGGGCTGCTGGCTTCAAACCATTTTAAGTAATAAAAACAAAATGGGGTCATACTGTATCTTTGATCAACTTCATAATCCAGCACAAGAAACACTGCCACACTATGAGTATTCCAAAGTTTAATTCACTATTGTTTTTTTCCCCCCATAACAGTTTAAAGCACAAACTAAGAAAAGTCACAAGCCACAATACAGATTCACGCGAGCAGTACTTGCAGTAATTGATCTTGAATGACCAAATCAACGTGTAAAATAAATGCAGTGCTCTAAGAGCATGAACACCATAATGTATTATTGTGGCCATGGGTGTAGAGTTGTGAGAAATGTGTGCACAGTATAAGGATGCCCACACAACATCGATGTTTGACAACCAGTATTTTCCCACTTTGAGCACAATGCATTCCCAACAGTGTTTTCAGTCAATAGTCTTTTTTACACCGGAGAAATGCATCAGCACCCAGGCCACACACACAAATTCTCCCAAGCACCGCTATTGAGCACTGGCTGACAAATCAAGAGGTAGATAGAACCAACTGAGGCATCTTCCTTGTGAAACAACCCATACTCCTACCTAAGCTGGTTAGGGATTCTCTTATCTCTTTGTAACTCTCTCCACCCCATCCTCCAGTGCTTTTGGGGGAGCTGGGAGAGCTGCTGAGGGAAGGGGAAACGAGTGTTATTCATCAGGTATGTAACACCACAGGCACAGTAGTTCGTTACGAACAAACAGGGCAGCAAACATTTGATGAGAATGTTCATGTAAAAAAAAGATGGCGGTGTCCTGTACTTTTTGGTGGAATAACTGTCTTACACTGCAACTGCATCCGTGAATGGATAAGTTAACAAAGCTCATAAAACAACTGTATGCATCGAAGTAAGGCTAAGGGGAAAGGCCAAGTCAACCTATGAAAAAATTGTCAAAACAACATTTTTTAGAAGTCTGCCTCAATCCTGTAATAAATCATTTTTAAACGCCCAGAATTTGCAACACCGGGAGGCATGTTTGTCCACTTTCTTGTTTACCACACGGACCATTGATGCTGACCGAAAATCTGTCAGCAGACTTCCACGGAGCAATAAAAAAAAATAATAATAATAAAATAAGATTGCCAAAGTTTGGGGTTGCAGACATTAACAAAGCTCATAAAACAACTGTAACAACCTATGAAAAAATTGTCAAAACAGCATTTTTTAGAAGTCTGCCTCAATCCTGTAATAAATCATTTTTAAACGCCCAGAATTTGCAACACCGGGAGGCATGTTTGTCCACTTTCTTGTTTACCACACGGACCATTGATGCTGACCGAAAATCTGTCAGCAGACTTCCACGGAGCAATAAAAAAAAATAATAATAATAAAATAAGATTGCCAAAGTTTGGGGTTGCAGAAAAGGGGGAACAAATAAAATTATGAGTTTGCGGAGCTCGGAGACAGGAACACATTTACGTGTGACTACAAGCTTGGCCGGCTGAAGCAAGCTACTACTCGTAAAATGTGTTTTATGTTTTATTCATTAGTATAAGATAACATATCCCAACATCGCCAGTTAGAACACTAAAACTCTATGATATAGCATAATAATTTGGTAACCCCGTCTAGATTCGGAGCAGGTACATTCTGAACTCAAACACAGTTCTTGTTGAGGAAAATGCCCATCTATGCTCACATGGCCTGAATAGGCAGATATGATATGGCCTATTCAGGCGATGTGCTTGCAGCGTTGTGGACACAGTTGTGTCTCTTTCAGGAGATGAGAACACACGCTCGCTTTGTATCGAAAATACATCACCCTTATGCTAATGTTAGCTAGTTATTTGCATTTGAGTTGACCCACCTTTTAATTGTTGGGCGCCTCAATTTTGGCAATAGACTTACAACTCATCAGATTATGACGACTGAAGTAAAGCGCACTGTGGGCTAAAGCTCAACGCTCATCAAACACGGGGCATTCCATTCAGTTGTACATGTTGCGCACCCTCATTTTGTAGCTGTTGCACTGAGGCGACTCTTCATTTAAATGAACATGATTATGGTATGACAACATTTCTACTCCTTAAAATTCATTGTACATTACTGGTAGCGATAATTGGTGCAACGCCAATCAGAAGGGTAGCTTACTCGCCGCCATGGACAAGATAATTAGTGTCTTATAAGAGCAGCGATACAATGCATTCAGCTGAGCTTAACTCATTCACTCCCAAGGTCCAGAATTGGCTGGTACTGAATGAGTTAATAGTCAGCTGTGGAGGCAGAGAAGCTCCGGGCACCATAGTCAGGCATGCTTGAAGGCAGTTTTACAGTGAGGCAGATGCCATGACATCATCACAAACATTTGTTGGCAAAGTTTAAATCTATTGCTTCCGTCGAATTCATCCCCCAATTAAGCTGCTATGAGAATATCTCAATTTTCTTGCACTGATAACACTGGAATGAAAAGCAAAGATATTAGCCCCATGTTACAATTCCCCAAATCAGGAATTTAAAAACAGATCACAAATATTTGAGAGAAAATGGCATTCTAACTATGGTACTTACGAGAGTACGTAAGCCTTGGCAGAGAGTCTTAAAATCTACAGAAAGATCCTCTTTAATGCAGGGGCAGTATATAACTCATCTTTAATTGAAAACTAAACAAACAAAACAAACACATTTTTGTCTTCGGAACTGTAGCCAGGCTGAAAAAATGCTATAGCGATATTGATCCACCTATTCCGATCAGTCTCAGCAGTGATGACACCGACACAATTAGAAACAAATCACTTCCTTCCATCAACTGGGACCAATGATCCACCCTTTTGTAATGCCCTCCTGATCCAAGTCATAGCACGTTTTTATTTTTAGAAAACGAGGCCCATCGAAAGCAAAAAAGATCGCAATCGTGTCAACAAAATGACAACAATTTTTTAAGAAGCCAGGCTTACTCAAATGCACTGTTTTAATCAGCAAAATCACTACTATGGTTCTCGTGCCACTTTGTCCCTCAGCCCAAATCTCATTTACTAGTGTTTCTAGAGAATAAAATAGAAAACCATGAAGTTGTTCATTATTAAGTTAAATGTGTTCTCCTCTCTTGTGTATTCATAATTGTTCTTCAACCACGCAATTTTTTTTTCAGCTTATCATTATACTCAAATAAGTTTCTGTAGGCTATCTGAACATCAAAATATTCAATAGCTGCAGCTACAATCTGCGCAGCTGTGCTTAATAGTCAGCTGTAGAACTAAGGGTGCTGCGGGTACCGTAGTCAGTCATGCTTGAAATTATTTTTAAATTATTCAGAATTACTTTTTAAAAAATGGCTCCGATCAGAGTACGGATGGCTGAGGCCTATCTTTTGATACCTCATTTGTGGGGTTGACAGGTGTGGGCTATATTTTGTCATGGTGGTGGGGATGGGGGGATAATAAAGACAGAGATGATGAGCAATTTTAATCTGGGCAATGCCAATATCTGCTGAGCAGCAGTACTTGCTCCGCAATAGACCCATAAATAATAATTAGTACCTGGTGTTAATACCATTTGTAATCTTTAGTCCAAAAAGTGCACCTAATGTCTCATACTTACTTTAATAGCCTTGATGCCTGACTTGGTGATTTGGGTCATCTTGGCCTTCGAGATGGGTGGCTTGTACTCATTCAACGAGTACAGCTGCAAAATCACAGGAGACAGAAAATGAGAATCAAGTTTCAAATATATCCTCCTAGTCTTCAAATTGTATTCCGACATCCCTCTGTGGTAGCTTTGTATTTTAAATGCAGTTGCAGTGCTGTGCTGCTATGGAGGTGCCATATCAACAGTAGTGCACAGATCAAATTGTCCCCCCCCCTCACTAATCGAGGCTATCCACATCCTGCTTTTCCCTCGCGAATGGAACAAACAGGTAAATATTGGCAGTTTTTTTTTTTTTGCATCCAAACATGCCGCGTTTATTAAAAATTTCCTTCATGTCAAAGTAACGTTTATGATTTTTAGCACCGCAGATATGGCAGGGAAACTGAGCCTTTTTTTTTTTTTTTGCCGCAGATATGGCAGGGAAACTCAGCCATTTTTTTTTTTTTAACAGAGACTTCCGAGTCCAAGTGAGAGACAAGGGAAATAATTTATGGTAGTAACAACGTGGAAATTTGGTCTGCAACTCTTTTGATAGTGAGGGTCGGAATGCAGGACAGGAAGGGTGACATAAAATTGTTTCCAATTAGGAGCACAACAACGCAAAGTCAAAGTGTACCTTTATTGAAATATCGAGGGTCGGAATGCAGGACAGGAAGGGCGACATAAAATTGTTTCCAATTAGGAGCACAACGCAAAGTCAAAGTGTACCTTTATTGAAATATTTTTTATTCCTCTTTCCATATTGTCTTTAAAAACACACAAGCCAAGCTAAATCAATTTACCAGGCTCAGGCATACTGAGGAAGATATTTAAGAATAAAAGAATAAGAATATTGAGAAAACCTTTATCCGTCTCACACTGGAGAAATTCCCAATTTACAGCAGCAAAGTTATGAAAGGAAGAAAGTAGAAGAACAAAAATTATAAGAGCTGCTGTAAAGGCAGCCACTCCTGCGGCGCCATCTTGAAGTCATAACATAATAACAAAATAATCCATCACAACACATAAGACACAGACCGTCATTCAATCTTAACCACTTTTCTGGGTACTCTTTTTTGTTTGAAGCAGTTATAGATGAAAGAGGAGAGGATCAAAGTGTCCTATTTATCAGATATTTAGGTTTTCTTAATTTCTTGAGTCAGAATTATATATTTTAACTCGATTTGAAACACTGATTTTTAGCCACATTAAATTGAAAACCGGTAATTTGGATGAGGTCTTGTTTTTTTCTTCATTCTATTGCATTTAATAGATTATCAGCAGATACTCAAAATCAGATGACTTGGACTCAGACTGGACTCAGGAGGAAAAAAAATATCATAGAATCTATGATTTGTTGTCTGTTTCTCAGTTGAGCAATATTTTCAATGATACCAGTCTTTTGAAAACAGGATAGACCTTGGATTCAACAACAAAAAGGTCACACCTAAAATCTCGACCCTTACTTTCTGAGCATGAAGACATTGGCCAGAGACGGATGAATTTTCACTGGTTTTAAAAAGTCACAACTTTTGCTGATGTAAATTGGGAATTTCTCAATTGTGAGACAAATAAAGGTTTTCTTATCTTTATTCGGAGCAAATAATACGCTTTTCCCTCCTTCTGCCCCCGTCTCAAATTTATCACTTTGTATAGTGTCTTTGGTAACCTTTATTGTGTTATTTTATTTGATTTATTTATTTTGAGGGAAAATGGCACTTTATCACTGAAATCATCTCTAAATGACCTGACTGACAATGCTGCAATCAATTCATCTTTTGACTTTTTACATATATTGCATACCTACTAGTCTTTTATTACTACTTGATGTGGAAGTCTTAACAAATATATATATATTTTTTTATTCCCAAGTCCTACTGGTATTCTCTTGGCCCAAGTGCTTTTGTACATTTCTGTCAACTCATAAAAAAAGCATATTGCATTGGGCTACAGAACTGAACGTGCACTGATCACGTTCAGATTTGTGGTTTCTACACCGTGACCATTCAAAGTTAAGAATGGCGAAAATTTGTGTTATTTTATTTTTAACTACTGAATGCAAAATAACTGATAGAACACCAAGAGGTACCGCGGTCATGTTTCCAATGTCAGTGATGCTAACGCTCCAAGATATCGCGCAACTCAGACGGGTTAGCTAACTTGTAGCGTGCTCACGTTAGCAGCGCGCCCGTTCTCATTCCACACTGCAGATAGTTGTAGTTACAATGTAATCACGTCGATCGATCATGAAGCAGCTAACGTGGCTATGACCAGATGAGTGCTTCCGTAAATAACCAGCGAGTCAACATGTTTGTGCGCAGTTCCGCGGCCTTGCGAGACAGTCCCGCTAACGTTAGTTTACATTAGCTTGGGCTAACTAGCTTTAACGTCGCCGCCGATAAAAAAGGGGGTACAGGATTTCCTCGTCGTGTTGATATCCACTGCAAGGATTTGTAACAAACCTCGTTGTTGAAGGCTTTGACGGCCTCCATGGTGGCGTGTTTGGACTCTCAGCAACTATCTACTCAGTAATCGGTTGGATACATGCATGCTCGATGTCTGGCGAGATGGAGGAGATTGCCAATATGGCGTACAAGCACCGGAGGCCAACTACAGTACACACGCCTGCGACACCCAACGTCGGTTTGGGGAAACTACAAGTTACGCCTCCATGTTTCTGCATGGATCATTTAAAATCATTAGGAAAATAATTCACTTTTACAGTCGTGTTTTATTGTCCTGGTTACAAAAGAGGTCATCATCATCGAGAGCTTCATTATACACATTGAAATACGTCACCCAGAGACATACTGTAGAGTCACCAACAATGTCTTAATTTTAGGAGGCTCAAAAGCCGACATTGCTTTTGAGAGAGATAGACCAAGGTTGGGGCACTCCGAGGTCATTGATTTTTGATTGCGACTTGCACTATTTCACAACATGATTTGTGTGATAATTGCACTGGTCTACAAATTTAGCATTTTCAGAGTTGCAAGTAAATTGTCTTGATGAATATTTTGCAGGTTCTCAATCCTTGTTTTTTCTCTCGAGGTCATCAAGTTTTCATATGTTTATATATATGTTTATTACAACACATGGTAAAATCTATTACCCAAGATTTTATCGGTCAAACTTAATCTCTCACTCTTTCTCCTGATGTGCTCGGGAAAAAGGGTAAAGATATATTTTTTAATAAGCATCAAATATATGCTGAGGGACACATGCAGCAGGCTTTGATTAAAATTTGTAGTTCACCAGTGTTCTATGCAGGGTCCAAGTTTCCCACTGCCAGTGTTCCGTGGGGATTAAAATACTGTATTCACGTTTCATTTGTTTGGTTTGGTTTAATTTACAGCAGTGAAAACAAGTCAATATGTAAGTAATAACAGCCTTTTAAATGACAGTGTAGAACAAACAGTTCTGCTTGACATCATCCAAAAATCTTTCAAACAAATGTGAAAACACTCATGATTTATGGCAATTCCTCTGTCCGTGCAGACTGTCGTGCTCATGAGATTCTTCTCAATAGTTTGTTTAAAAGGTGAAACAGGCATTGAAGGTGCATGGCACCAATAAGAGACTGAAAGCTGTTAAAAACATATCCAGTACGGACACCATCTAAATATATCAAACGTATAACAAAACAGGACCAAGTGTTTCCATGTGAAAAGCAATGTAGCATACAACACGAAACTCGAACGACAAAGAAGTAAAAGCAATCACCTGCAACGTTTGCTAATCTTACAAATCAAATACTAAAATAATACTAGAATGCATTTCACATTGTAATGTGACCTACGAGTTAGAAAATGGCTGCACAGATTCCATTTCTGAATATACAAAACAGTTTTCATTGAAGATCCATTTTCTAGTTGAAGATCTTTCAAGTCCACAGTAGTCCCATTTGAAAATTCAACAGCAGAGCGCGAGCGCGAGTGCGTGTGTGTGTGTGAGAGAGAGAGAGAGAGAGAGAGAGAGAGAGAGAGAGAGAGAGAGAGAGAGAGAGAGAGCGCCCAAAGTCAGTAGCATAAGATGGAGCATTTATAAACTGGTCTCAGCCACCGGAGTAGCAATGGCTGAAGCGCCATCTTGGAAGGCCTCTGCCTCCACCTGCTGGTCATTTGGGACACAGATCTCTTGCACCAAAGGCCCATTGGATTCCTTCCACTCTCGGAACCTGACCGAGGTCAGCTCAGGGTCTGACAGCACCTGCTCTAATGCCTGTAGGTCTGCCTGTTTTGACTGGGATAGAAAAGCGAGCAAAGAGTGTGAAAATGATGAAATGATCACACCATTTGTTTTCACATTAATACAACAAAATTGTGGTTTTTAAAAGCTAGTACAGCAAACAGAAACATTACAAACTCAGTCACAACAAGTACTAATCGATACCAATCCCCCCGCCCCCAAATAATCACTAAAAAGCCTGCAACTAAGAGACCAGGGGTGCAAACAATAAACCGAAACATAGCGAGGCAAGACCGTATTTGAAAAGATGTACCTTCAATGTGCTGTTCAGTGTCCTGATAAGATGCAGTTTCTCATTAACAGAGTGGTTTTTGCAGCGTTTCACAAAGGAGGCTCTGAATTCCCGTTTGGTGGATGGTTTGCGATCTCCTATTGGCGATAGGCTGGCCTCCTTTAGGTGGATATACAGCTTCTCCATCTCGTCAGTGCTGTTACAGTGATCACCTGGAGCAAAATTACCGGTAGTCACACGACATCATGAAGTACGTGTAGTGTCATCTTTGTCATTACGTAACCATGACAACAATAACACATACAAATACAATGCAAAACATATCAATGGTGTCATATTTCAAGAGGAAAAGACCTCCAAATGCATGCCTGAGCCTGGCAATAGGACTACAATTGATCAATTTTAGAAATGAACTCTAGTTTGTCAGTTTGATTTGTTTTCAACTTTTTTTTGTACGTGTTTGTTTTTTCAGCTGCTAAAATTTAAAGCGAGTTCCCACAGATATGTGCAATTTTCACAAAGAATGATGCAAACAGAGGCACTTGTTCACAAAAACAAAGCCAGAGGCCGAGTCTTACCTCATGAGCAACTACTTTTCAAAAAAGCGACTCGTGAGTTTAATTCTAGCTACGAAATAAGCAAAATGGGCAGAATCGTTTTCAAATGACATTCTGTATGACTAGAAAGGAGGTCCACAACACCTGAAGTATCCTCCTTTGCCGCCCCTTCCTCACCGGACCCTGTTCCAGCCAACTCCAGAGGAGCCCACCACTCCGGCGCTTCCTCCTCCTCTGGCGGAGGTTGATGCAAGTGCACCTGGACTGAGCGCACCGCTGGCGCTTCGCCTATGGGAGCAGTAGAAACCTGCGCGACCAGGTCCAACCAAGACTGACGCTGTTTGGAGAGAGACGAGGCGGACGAACTCTGCGATGTCATCGTACTGAGAGGTGAGGAATGCGAGCAGTTTGCTTCACTGGGGACAGCCGAGGAGTACGGTGGAGGAAGAGTGCCCTGAGACCGAGATATGAATCATGTCAAGGACAGCTTTGAAAGCTAGATTACAGATTTACAATAAAGTGCAGGTAAACATTAGAGGAAGCCACGGCACTGACTTGATGTGGACTCCCAGGAGAACCAGATGGTGCCAGGGAGTCTCGCAGGGTCTGTTCACAGTATGGTGGCGGAGGTATGTCTGTGGTTTCTGCTTCTTCATGGTCACTAGCCTCACTGTAACATTCTAAAAACACACATGCACAATGTCATCTCCAAACTCAGTGTGTGCTCATAAACACATTTATGAGACCACTAGTCATAAAGAGATCCTTTGGCATGATTAAGTGCCTTTCTGGATTACAAACTATTTCAGTTTCTCTTCAGGAGTACTGTGTTAATAATTTAACATCCAAATCAAGAAAGAATTGTTTTTTGTACTAGATTTTTTTTTTGCAAAATACTAACACCAAACAATGTCTAAAAATGTATCTAGTAATACACAAATGAGATTATTTGAGTGCTATCGAATTGTGATTTGTCAGCATTCATTTATCAAAAAGAAATTTTCCACTTTGATGCATTTCAAATGATCAAACTTTTTCATCTGAAATCGGACAGTCACACGAGAAGCAAGTTTTATCCAGAAGCTCACCAGCTGCTGGGTTTTGTTCCGTGGGCTCATAATGAATGGAGGCAAGCCCGAGCTTATTTAACCATCTGGAACACAGGCACGCAGATTTCGCTCAGCGGGATTTGAACATTTCATATCATTTGAAGTATCTGTTTTTTAATGCAGTCGATGCACAATTGTAATTGCTGTGACTTACACGTTCATTTCTTCATGGTTCTCAGCAGCAAAATAAAACATCATGACTTGTGGGTGGCAGGCTTTGAATGCACTGCAGAAAGAAGAGTCAGGATTAAGATGGGATGTGAAACCAGAGCACAAAGATAGAAACAGAAAGTCAATTCCCATGAAGTTTACTTTCCTAAAATGTGAGAGGAACCTATTTATTATTATGTGGGGGACATTGGAGACATTGTTCTAACTGCATGCATACTCACTGTTTCTTCTTGCACTCGATGGCTCGGTCGATCATGAAGTTGGTGAGGTCAATGTAGCCCTCGGCTTTCTCCGCCTGCAACACAGACATTGAACAACAGTCAGCGTGAAAACAAGATGAACTCATGACTTCAAGCCACTTCCTGACAAAGCCACCTGCCGTCCGCTACTTCTTCTATTTCCTCCTACAGTGTTTCTGATGGTAAATAAAACCTACCAGGAACACAGGCGTCATTATTAGGCCCAGTAGCGTCTGCTTCAAGAACCACAGTGACACAACATGCTAGTGACTATTAAAACAGGCTGACAAGGAGACAGCTGTGCTGGTGTGCGTCATCGCAGAGGCTGACACGCATCCATGCCGAATGCACTGTGGCTGCAAATTACGACCATGACATGGTGCACCTGAACATTTTTAGTTTGCTTGTAAATGAACCATGACAGAATTATTTTTGTGAAGTCCAATTTTTTTTTTTTTTTTTGGTGCAACTTGTTCAGTGATCCTCATTCACTCCCAAAGACGTTTTTATATGTCTTTTCAGACTTGGTTTAGAAATTGGCTGGTACTGAATGAGTTAAGCTTTGTAAACTCATGTAGATGCTATTTCAGAGAGAGCTTCCCCAAGAGGAACAGATGAAAGGAACCGTTTGTTAAATAGACTGTTCAGCTCAACTTTTGTCGGAATTGCTCAATCATCAACTAGAGAGCCACTCAAATGGGTTTTACATGTTCAATAAGAAGAAAACAATAAGGGCATTCTCACCTGCGCATTTGTGTACCAATATAATGCAGTCTTCTTTAGGACGAACCAGAACTTCTTCCATTTCATACCCAGGAAGCCTTTGCTCTCTTTCTTCTTGTACAACCAACCCTGGTGGTCTGGCTGACCCAGCTCTTTGACTGACACCCGCCGCCTGCTCATCGCACCATTGCCTGTGCTCACACACAAAAGCCACAATGAGATACGGCGCACTTTCAAAAGATCTACAGTGTGTGAAAGCTCAAATGTTTCCAGTGACCTAAAATTAGCCTGCCAACACGGTAAAACTGCGCCTAGGGTTTTTTTGTTTAAAACCTATGAACATCAGCCTACATTTTTCAGATATGAATCTAGATGTGATAATGATATACAAATTAACTCTCACTGCCTACACAGGGTTAAACCCAAAATTGAAGTAACCAAGCAGAAGCTGCGAATGACAGTTGAAGGGCCCGGCAGACATACTGATGTGGACAGGAAGGTGACGACTTACCTCCTCGGCTCTTCTTCTTGGACTTGTGTCGCAGGGAGACCTTTTGGAGCGTAACACAGGAGGGGGACAGAGTGATGGGATGTTTCAATGAATTTAAGAGCACACTAACCAAGACCCAGCAGCTCACAAGAAGAGGCTGTGTGGAACATCCTGTTTCACACTGCAAGTGTCACATGCATTATCTCTCTCTCTCCCTCTCTCTCTCCCTCCCTCTCTCTCTCTCTCTCTCCCCCCACACCCCTACATCTCTCTGTCATGCACACACGCACGCACACGTATGTGCAAAAGTATTGAGGATCCTCAACTGTCCCTCGACTTTCTGCCTTATTCAACTTTGGTTCGACTTTCAAATAATGCATCCAATACCAACATATGAGGACATAAAGTAGTAGTTATACCATTTGTAAAATGACAAGAAGTGATTCTCAGTGATATCTGAAGATATTTTGTCTTGCTAAATTAAATAGATCAGATGGAGATTAAACTTGGATTTGGTTTCAGTTTTCTTTAAAAACCGCTACCACAGCAAAATCTGTAGAAATCAATCCCCCCAAAAAGTTGACAAAAGAAACGTTGATACATTGGGTTTTGTTTTGTTTTTCCAAGCCAGTATGATATAAGACAGAAAGTACCACCTAAACATCTGCCAGTTTTCCCTAACAAAACACTCACATTAGTGACTCTAAGTGTGTCTTCAAGTTGAAAACTTACTAAAATAGAAAATACAGTATAATTTCATAAAATCAATTTACTAAAATATAAAATATAATCTCATATTAGCAACAAATACATACAATATTTTTTTCAAAACCGTCAGCAACATATGGAAATCAGTTAGCACCACTTTGCCACGAAAATGTGGGCCTGCTTGGTGATCAATAAAATAACTAAAGCCATTTTGGGTCCCAAAAAATTTACCACACTCATAAACAAACAAATCAATAAAAATAACTTACAGGGTTGTAATCATCAGCAGCCATTGAGGGTGACACAGATATGGGGAAGGCAGCCTGGTCAAGAGGACAAAAAGCACACAATAAATCACCAGCTAAAAAATTGGCAAGGACTCTCACAACTAACTGCTTAATAGGCAGTTGTCTAATATCACTCGGCGAAAATATTTCAAAGTACTGTTGTACAAACAAAATCACTCCGCTTAGATCAGACCTCTTCCAAACCATACAATAATGCCAGATGACTCGATACAAACCGCAGTATACAGGAGAGAGTTGCCATGTGTATTACAAGATTTCCAAGTTCCAATAACGCCAACACCAATTACAATTAGTGTAACTTACAAAAAGAACCCACGCTCAGATTAACATTACCGACTTTAACAAGGTGGAGGAAATGTTTTATCATGCCAACCGAACAAACAAAGAAATCTGTCGAAAAACAAAATGGACCAAAAGCAGCACTCGACTTACAGCCTTCAAGATGCACTGTCAGCAGTTTGTGACGCAAAGAGCACCTCGGCGCTTCTCAGTATCCTCTCTCCTTGATTCAATGCTACACCGCCAAATGTTAGTGATTAATGTATTAGCAATATGGTCGGACGCAGAGCGTTGAGTACTTCTCAATTGATCAACGTCAGTAATGGGTAATGGGTGACAAGTTGAGAAATCAAAGCGCCTACTTGACTCACTTCCTCAGCAAACTTGAGTTCCTTATTTTACAGTTGCCAATATTGATACTATCACAAGATCCTAAAAACCTATTACTTGGCGTTCTCCTGTGAGGATATTCAAAGGCATTATTTATGTGGATGATAACATTGCATACAATTGTCAGTACAGGCTGCCGGAATAATATTTAAAATGAATACCCAAAATGCACTTCACAGTTATGTCGAAGAAGAAAAACGAGAACAACATGACGCATACCTGTTAAAAGTGCTTCATAAGTCGAGTATTGGTATCTTTGTTCAAAACGCTCTACCGCATAGTGCATCAAGCCAACTTCAGGATGTTGCAAAAGAACAGTAACAGTTCTGGCACATTTCCGGGTGTCATGAGCGAGTTCGGCCGCCAGTAGGCGATGATCGCAACACCAAACAACAGAAACAAACAAAACACAAGTGTGCTTCTTTTTCGATGTCCCCAACATGAAAAAAAGAGGCTTCGTGTGGATACAAACTCGAGGTGCCAAATGTACATCTTTTCGAGGTTGTCAACAACAACACCAAAATATTTTGCGTCTAGTAGACGTTTCTAATTCATTTACCAAAACTATTCTGGTTATTTTGACAACAGGAAATAATTGCCTGTCGCCCATGAAATCTCACAAGTCAAAACCAGTGGACATGTGTTCGTAAACTACAAACATACCGTACCTGCCACCACATTGTCACCGACAGTAGCGTAGGCCGAAAACTGCGCTCCGAGGTCGACCAAACTTTGGCGAGCATGTCGGACAAGAGAAAGCTACAAAATAGGCTTTGTTATCAGGTGATTTGCCCTAAACATTAAAATGAGGTGAATCAAGTGCGTTTCATACAATGCACCGAAATCAAACTAAGTTTCGACATAGTTATGTACTTCACTTTCGGAGAAAACTACATTTTTCAAAAGACGACCCGATTGTTTGCCACTGGGTGTCGCTGCAAGGTAAAAAGCTTCAGGCAACGCACATGAAGGAGGAAGTCAAATCAACGTGGTGGGAATGTCAAAATAATGACAAATCCTTTCAAAATAAAGGTATTTGTTTCAGTTTAGCAGATTGCTTCAAATCTGTGTCCAAGTAACACAAATTTAGTTTCAGTTTAGCAAATAGCTTCGAATCCGTGTCAAAGTAACATGAATTAGGTTCTTAACTGTAATGATATTATTGCACTTTAAAAAGTAAAATTCACATAAAATTCCAAAATGAACAATTACACCGATGGAGAAATTAAGAGTCATCAAAGAACCTAACAATTAATTGTTCTTGGCAACTGCTACTGAAAAGAAGTCATCTACAAGCACTTTTAATCTACCGGCTCTGAGTCGATAAAGCAATTTCAAAGCTGACCCAAAATAACAGATAATGTATTATCCACTCATTTGCCTTGCATCACAAAACGGTTGTTGCTATGTCGGCACCCATGCTCCCATGTCACTGTATGCAGCACTTTAAATGTCTTCACTGGAATGAAGGTAAACAGGACAGGTGCAGTCACGAATCCTGTACAGTATTAGACTTAATTTCAATTTAAATAGGCATCTGGTGTCAACACAAATCGAGCTGTATATGAATTGACAATTTCCATATTTGCCAAAAAAAGGCTATTTTGCCGCCTCAATGTCTCTCACAAAAACATGCATGGCAGGCTGATTGAACATTCTAAATTGTCCCTAGGTGTGAGTGTGAGCGCGGATGGTTGTTCATCTCTGTGTGCCCTGCGATTGGCTGGCGACCGGTTCAGGGTGTCACCCGTCTACTGCCCGAAGATAGCTGGGATAGGCTCCAACACGCCCCGTGACCCTTGTGAGGATAAAGCGGATCAGAAAATGGATGGATTCCTGTTTAGTGCAGTTCGCAAAAAGGTAGCTTGACTTCTTAAATATGGCCAAAGTTTGTTAAGGAGTCATATCAAACGCTAATTTTTACACCGGCAGCCCCGTCCAAAGAGGCGAAAGCTCTTACAGTGATTAGGCCGCGGTTATCGAAATATGTGTTGTTCACTAATAAACTGCAAAAATCATCAGTATGTGGAGCTTGCCCTCCTTGTTCGGGAGGGCATACAACACATATTGTCCATTTACTGTAGTTCTGTGTCCTAATGGAGAATTTAATTTCAACATCCTTCACATTACTTCTTTTTCTTTTTTTTTTTTAAGTGTCAGTGTACAACTTAATCATGAATAAAAGCAGTATTTCTATGCAGCGAAGGTTCGAGAGGCCTTAAGGATTCCCGAGAGTTCTGATTGGTCACACCATTGTAGCACTCAATCTCCCAACACGATTCATGCTGGGAAGTGTCACGGCACTTATCTAACGTACCTCACGGCCCCAACACCACTCCACACCCTTCCTGACCCGAAACCAAGTGTGTGAGAGAAAGGGCTGACAGAGAGGCTATTCTTCTTGAGCAAGAGAATGTGTCAAAGGGGGAGGGGTGCAGGCCTGGTCATGATATCACAATCTCGTCTGCTCACTTTGTAGAGCTCCTATGGTCGCCACGAGGGGTCTTGTGCTGCATGACTATTAGTAAGACCGCAAATAAAATACTGCATTTGCGTGTGCTCAAGATGGCTTCTCACACACACCCTCCATGCCCCCCCTCCCCACACTAGGGTGGTCCACATTTTCATGGCAAAAAAAAAGTTTGTCGGATTCGTCGGGCCGGGTCGGAATTCTTGTCGATACTATGGTACAAGGTTCTGTGCAAAATTTCATTCCGATCTGATGATATTTTCCCGTCCCGCAAAGCGGCCAAAGTTTCCACCATAACAACTGGTCTCAATAGGGTGAACATGTGTATTTTAACCATGTATTTTGCCATGCGTGACACTGGCTGGGCTGAATGTTGCCCGAACGATCACCTCCTGACTAACTAACCATTCCATCGCTGCTCTCAGCAGCCGGAGACAAACTCAAACGCACGCCTAACACACAACGGTCACCTACTGGCGAGCTAATATCTTTCAATTGAAGTCGAGAATCGCCGGAATTCTTACTGGACGCTGAGCTGAGGACGCTTTTCGACATCGAAAAAAAAAAAAAAAAAAAGAGCACGAGGATCGGCAGTTCCTGCTGGGCCAGGAGAAGCGTTGCGTATTGCGTTAGTCGTGGCTGTGCCTGCGTTCAGCATGGCCGCTGCAACTGCAAGACGCTCACGCTCAGCCACCGAAGTGTGGCTTGTTGGGCAGCCCGAAGCTCACCACGGCTCGTCGGCGCGCTCGTCACCTACGGGTGGTGAACGACTTTGCGGAGAGGGGCGTCGCCCTCATCAGCGCGTTCTGCGGCGCCATTACGCGCGACGAGGAACAGCGACAGCACCTTCTGCAGGTCGTGGAGCGACACCGGGCATTGCACCCGTGCGCGAAGTAGGCATGGGATGGCACGCACGGCGGATATCGTTTTTTTTGCGGTCTAACAGTGTCACTAGTGTTGATGGACATTATAGACAGATAGACAGATAGACAGATGGACCAGTTAACATGGACCAACAATCTCACCAGTGTTGAAGGATAACCACGGTTGCCTTTTTTGCAATACATGCGTTCCTGTCTTCCGTCTTTGAATTATTGCAAGTGCGAACTGAGCAAAACAAAATCCTTACTGTACGGGAGAAACCGTACTACCATTCAGCCCCGTAACATTCTTTCCATAGGGGAAACTTTGGTCGCTCTGCGGGACGGGATAAAATTATCCGATCGGAATAAAATTTTGCACACATCCTTGTGTCATAGTATCGACAAAATTTCCGACCCGGCCCGACGAATCCGACAAACTTTTCCAAAATGGACCACCCTACCCCACACCAATAAGTTTTTTTTTGTTTTTTTTTAACTGGAGCACTGGAAGAAAACTCAGATGTGCACACAGTAAAATGACGTTCAGTCTATATGTACAAGTGTTATTTTTACTTGCAGAATTTACATTTTCAACTCAATTTTAGTGTGCAAGTTTCGACCCAACATAGAGCTTCAGTATAAATTAGGCATCTTACATAATAGTTAATGTTTAGACTGGCAGTCACTACATCACTGCACTGCCCATCTTCCTCGAATCACATTTTCAAAAGTAACCCACAATTTCTGAAGAATTTTGTTTTCGCTTGACAGAGACAGCGAGCGTACTCACAGCTTGAGAGAAGGACCAGGATCGCATATTTGGTTGATTATACCTGCAAAAGCAAGGAGAAGACTTTAATCGACAGGACACCACAGAAAATATCTGAACTTCAACTAACCGTCCCACTTAAGTACTGTATCGGCATCTCACGCAAACATGTACAGATTGCGAATTTCTCTGAGCCACACGATCTATTGCAAGCTGGCACGGACGGACTGATTTTGGCAGATTCCGTGGAAGATATTTTTTAATGGTTGGAATGTGGTAGGTTGGTACCAGTGGTTTTGATAATGCACTTGGCAAAACTGACACAGCAACATGGGCTCCCAAAGCTGAAAATAAACAGTGCATCCCGGCCGGGCCTCACCCTGTAATTTAAGGCAACAAAAATGGAAGCTTCTTTCCCTGCGTTGCAGTTGCTTAACCCTTTTCCCTCTTCTGATCGAGGTTATTAGAGTGAACGAAAACGAACAAAATCAGTCAAACTAAAAATGACAAAAATAAAAATGAATGCTCGTAATAAAAACATCTCACACTCAACAAATGAAAAAACCTCGTCATATGAAAAAAGTAAAACCAATCCAAAATAAAATAAAACAAATAAATTCCAAAAAAACTAAACAGACTTACTCAAAATACTAATTTAAACTAACTGAATAGAAAAAAA
The DNA here is from genome assembly GCF_001891065.2 of Hippocampus comes. NCBI lineage: Eukaryota > Metazoa > Chordata > Actinopteri > Syngnathiformes > Syngnathidae > Hippocampus > Hippocampus comes. Next base: position 2,463,545 of record NW_017805826.1, read on the forward strand.
TAAAGTAAAAACAAAATAAAATATAAAGGGAATGTAAAGGGAAAATCCAACCCAAGTATTATAACTCAACTTTCCATCTCTTTTTGTTTTTTTAAAATGTGTTTGTTTTTTCTTAAACAAAATAACACGATTTGGTTGTCAGACCGACAGCAGGAAGAAGGGGCTTAAAAAAACAGGCCAACCTGTCACATAGAACCACACAACAAACTGATGCCCACATTACTACAGCAACAGTGACAAAAGGCTGGCCGCAATATTAGGTACAGCCATACAATCTAGCTACATTAACTATAATATTTTGCCTTAGCATTACGCAATGCACTGAATGCATTTCACAACAAACAAGATAACACAATATTGTTAAATGTCAATTAAAATAGAACATTGTTTCCGATTTAAATTTTGGATACGCCTCCTGTCATGGATGGTGGATACTGTATATCCACCCATAGCTGACACTTCTCACCTCTTTTTCAACAGATACCAAATACTCGCGGCAGATTGGCCAACACTGCAGCAAGTTACGAGTGCTGACTGTAGGCAGGCTACTAATACGCCAAAAAGGTTAGAATCATTTGCACTATTTAGAGTACAATAGATATTTTTTTCCCACAATGTTTATATTTTTGACTGTGGAAAACCTCTGAAGGCCGAGTTAAGAATTGATGAACAGATGCGCCCCACTGACACGAGTGTTGGCCAAGCATCAAAGTTCTATATTTAAGGTGTTTGATAGGGTTGAGGTCAGGGCTTTCAAATTTTGTACAAAGAACAGCCAAGCATGCCTTTGTGGAGATTGCTTTGTGCCCGGACAAAAGAAAATGGCTTTCTCCAAACAGTTATCCAAAATGTGTTGAATGCATGACTCATGAAGATGCATGGCAAAGAAAGGAGTCAGGCCCATTAATAAATTAATCGATTAAGATGTGTTTGTCTGCTTTTTGTCCTTCATGGAACCAAACCAAGTCGATGCGTGTGACATGAGAATGTTAACCAATGCTACATCACATTAAATGTGCTGTCATGTGGAAAACTAATTTGTTTTTGTACATTTCCCTCCTAAAACGATGATGACAGCCGATTAATTCCTGCATCAGTCATATCCCCTGCCCTTAACCAATGCCTTGCCCTGTATTGCTAGACGCCAGCACACTCCCACGGCAATGAGTCAACCGATTAGCGTCGCGTCCGTTTATTTATTGTAAATAGGAGTCATTTGATGCGATTGAGCGGGCGACAAATTGGCTGTGATGTTTTTGCTACCTAGAATAGAGGCATGTAGGTGGGAAGGTGACATGAGTCATCGATCATGGCGTTAAAGTGGGGAGTCGCGCTTCATCGGGCTGCGTAAACGAGAGCGGAGGAGACACTGGTGTCACGGGTGACGAAATATGGAGGAAAGAGGAAGCCTCAGATGTCGTCATCTGTCACGGAAGGATGCTGTGCTTCCGAGACTCTGAAAATGAAGGTTACTTCATGTGTACTTTTGAGATGTTTGTATCGACATTTTAATCAATCAAGGGTTGGACAGAACCTTCCTTGAATCCCAATTCTGCCACATATTAAATTGTGAGAAATTGTAAGAAATTAACATTTCTCAACAACAATCAACATTTTTCAATGTCATCGGAACAGCTTGAGGAAGGCCTTTCTCTGTTGCTATCACTTACGTCCCAGTGCACAAAGCAAGACCCATAAAGGCATGTTGGGATGAGTTTGGTCGGGAAAAACCTGAGCCATGAAGAAGTTTTGGGATAAACTCGAAGCGATTGTGATTCTGGCCTTCTCTCAGGAACAACAAGAGTGACATTTGACAAATATTCTTACAGAGGCACTTATAAAAATATCATAAGGATCCGGACTGGCTAATCAGAACGGTCACGAGAATTCCCGACCTGTGAAGACACTCCCTAGATCCCACGGGTCCGTTTTGAAATTAGCAAACAGTGCCTTCAGTTACCTAAGCGGCCGTTTTGCCTTCTTGCTACAACTTAATTCCCAAATTACAGTAATCCCTCGTTTATCGCGGGGGTTACGTTCCAAAAACAACTCCGCCCCCGCCTACAAACAACTGACAGTTTTTAGAAATGCTGCACAGAACGTTCCGCCGACATTGTAGATTTTGTTATGGAGAAAATTTGGCAAGCTGTACAGCAGTGAGATGCGGAGACTGTTGACAGTCCCTGAACACATTCCGTTGTAATTTTCATTTTTGATCAAATATAGTATGAATGCCATATGGCAATCTTTTTGGAGGGAATAGGAAGCTCGACTAATACATTAATAAGAGTAAATAATACATCTTCAAGTAAAGTGGGCTGGTCTGAGTCAAGAAACAACAAGGCTGAAAATGAGTTCCACTCCCCAGTAGGGGATCCTCCTGGAACAGTACAAGCTCATGGGCCAATTCTACAATCTTATTTTCTTTGATCTTTCATTTCCCTAAATTTAAGACCCAGGCGTTGATGTTTAAGTCTCATTTTATCATGTTTATGGAACAACTTTGACTTTTTAATCATCTGACTTTATATGCTGTAATTTTGGCACTTCAAATGATACCACCCCTGATCTGACAATTTTGCCACCCCACAGCTCTCGCCACCTGTCCGTGTTTAAAACCCACCCGGTAAAAGCAGCCCACCCACTGATTCCCCGGTTCATTATGAAACAATTCCACAGGCTGCCGCCCAGTCTGATGAAGGAAAATGTGACTCGCACACATCTTGTTTTTGCTATTTGATGTACGAGTTGAATGCTGCATGAATGTATTGATGAAAGTGGGCAAAGACACTCACCGGTTGAGGAAGTCCCTGCTAGAGTGCCAGTCGGGTTCCTGCGATACATAAAAAAGTTCATGCTTTATGTTCCATTTGAAATGAATCAATCTGAAACGCTACTTCCACTTTAATTGTAATAACTAGATGGAGTATATTGGTCTTTGCATTTAAATTTAAAATAGTTTGGACATGAATAAAACATTTTTCTTCATTATGTCTATCCGTCTGTGATTCACACTCAATTGTGAATCAACATACCATCGGCTTACAGATGTTTGTGATGTGAGCTGGCATAACGAGTTAGTGGTTAACTTGATGGGTTGAAAGACGTGCGGGTGGTATTTAGGCAAACCTCAGACCTTCAGAAGGTGCAAATTATTGAAGATCGCAGGAAACTAGCACTGCAAGCATGGGCAAGAGCCAGATAGATGGAGGGAGAAACAGAAAAGATTAGCAAAAAACATGCAGCAGAAACCCAGGCTAAGGTTGAGAGTTCATTTCGATCAGTGAAAAGGGGCTAAAGCTGCCAGGTGGTGTCATCCTACCCTCACTTTTAAATGTTTCATAGACAACAACCTATGAGTAGAAACAAGAGCTCCTTCATGGAAAACCTGATTTTTAGCATATGGTCCACCAGCTGGAGTTTAAAGGTTCATCAAAGAGGAAGGTGCATTCATAACCATCATCGCCTGACACACACACACACACACACACACACACACACACACACACACACACACACACACACACACACACACACACACACACACACACACACACACACACACAGACAGAGGGTACCTTGCCGTTAGCTATCCTGTTACACCACATGCTTCAAAAACACAAGCGGAGTTCAGAGAAGGTTAGAAAGGCAGAAGGTTCTATAGCTTCGTGCTGCATTCACGTGCAGTGAAAAAGTAAAAATGACCTCAGAGATGCTTTACAGTTTATCAGGGAAAAAAAAACAAAATTTGGATCCAGAAGTTGAATGAGCATCGAACTAAATGAAAACAGCACGTGTTAGAGCATAGTTAATCTTGAAGCAGTAACTTCACACGCAATGGTAAAATAAAGACAATACGAAAGATGACTGCAACAAACTGTACTTTTTAATAAAACGCTATGCACTTTATTACAAAAAGGCATATCAAGCAATAACGGAACCTTGCTCTCAGTACATTACTTTTAAACAATACTGTCTGATGGGATCTGTAGTCTTTCCATAGCATGAGCTAGCACAAGGTAAGTTGACCTGTGTGGACAAAAACATTGGTTCAACAGTAACTAACACCCTGGTTTAAAAAGGCCAGTTATTACTGTAATCCAGCTGCATGTATATTCCCATTGAGTTGGGTAACGGCAGAGTAAACTGAAACAAAACTGAAAAATACTACGCTCAACCCAACACAAACATTTGTTAGTGACGGCGATGAAAACATCCTTTCACCAACCATCGCAGCAATGTCAATTGAAGTGAAGTGACAATCAAAACGATTATTGGAAGGATATGCATAGCTTACAAGAGGCAACCATCGGCAGAGGAAAACGCTATCGAGGAACTATCACAAAAGGAATCGAAAACATGCACAATTGCATTCACAAAAACAGCGTGGTCCTTACTTTATAACTTATTGATGGAAACAGAACAAAAATAAGAAAATGACCAAAGTAATACCAGACAGAGACATAACTTAATATGTACATTGTGGGTCACAGACAGTACAGAATCCTAACCTGAAGAAACGGATCACTTTGAGGGCAAGATGAGACTTAGTTGTAGTCAGGGTTAAAGGAGTGATGATGTAATGTGCTTAGTACAGTACTCAGGGTTCGACATTAATGGTGGCCCGATGGCCCAGGGTAATAACGCCACTGTTTCCAAGTCAATCTTTGGCGCAAAAGTGCATTGATTTCTGACACAAGCTGGCGGAAGAAGGATGTTTTAATGATGCAAGGACAAAATGTGCTTGCTTGAATGGATACAAGGGCATGAATCGGGGTTAACCTCATGTCCCCTGCCGCTAATTGATTTGTTCCAGTAGCAGCGGGACAACGGAACTGCAGCAAGGAATACGGGCAGCGACACAACGTGAAGCTTCATCACAAGACTATTCTGTCCAATAGTGTGCAGAAAACAACTCCGTGCTAACAAAAGCTTTATTCATCATCAAGGCTGTAGTGCACAACGAGCCCCAACACCATGACACTTTACGGCACTGTGTCATTACTATTGTCAACACGGCATCAATTGTTTTGCTGAAGCATAGCTAATGTTGAGTCATATTTTCATTCTTTGTTTTCATTTGTTTCTCTGCTGGTCATTCATAATCTGTCATGGCATGAGCACGTTCAGCTGAGCTACAAGGTTTGAGGAACATTTGCCCTGATAAATAAATATTTAATATTGCGCGTTGTTGGAATGTAAGCGCGAAATAAATGGTTTTAGATTTTTAGAATGTATTTATTCTTTAAAGCACTCATATTACTTGTGCAATTGCAACTCCTGTATGCTTTCGGTCAAGGGTGCCCAGCCTTTTTTGACCGAAGATCTACTTTTCAAGCCAACCAACCTCCCACAATCGACCCGTTATCGCAACAGCAGATTGCTGACCGCTAACAACTTCCGGTGATGCAGGTCATGCGCCACCGTAGGTTAAAGGTTAAAGTAGGTTAAAGTAAACAAAGTTACTCCAGCTGGGGATTAAATTCACACCGGAAAAATCATCACGGTTCACTGATAAAGCCATATGCTGTAAATAGTCCACCCGGCACATTCCACAAATAAATCTAAGAGCGTGGTCAAGTGGCAAATATAGTTGCATTTTATCCCATGTGTCTACATTTTGGTGAAAAGCCTAGTTTCTCTCGAGTTCATTAATCCACCATACCTATTCTTCATCCATGCAGCCCAGGCTCCCTGTTCACCTCTGAAAATATATTCAGGTGACTTCACTGAGTTGAAGATGAAGACAAAACTAGAAAGACTGGAGAAGCCTGGCTGAGCCACATCCAATATGGCTGCAAGCTAGTCACCTCGGCTGCTATGTAGATGTGGCAGCCATATTGGATGCGGCAAGTAATCGTCAAAGGAAGGAGCTGCTTGGAGAATGGTAGGAAATGGCGTCGGCTTTACCTGTAAATTCATATCAACACTATTGGCAGGGTGCGGGGAAATTCAATGCCCTACGGCGCCCAATGTGTGTATTGCACAACGACTGCATGTCACACTCTTAAGAGTCTGTCGACAATGTTCTGTGCACCCAAACTGGAAATTCGTCGTCGTTTGAAATGCCAGTGAAAAAACAAATTAATTTTACTCATCAATAACTGTATACTATTTATCCTGCTTATCTAAAAACGTTTTCAATCATTTTCAAGTATTTGTATTGTAATTTTTCCCTCTTCATTTTATTTTTGTCAATTTCGTTTTGTCCAAACTCTATTAACCCTCTATTGATAAGCCACCACTAGTACAGTATAAAGATACGTACTATATGTCAAATAGTGACGAAAACTAATGTATTATATCATGACTATACAGGCCCAGTACCGCTTCTGACAGGGCCACCACAAACTGGCTCATCGGGTCACCAAGAAGAAAGGCTTTATGTCGGACCCTGGTACGACAAATGCAGAGTGGGTGGATGAGTAGTAGTTGGTACTAGTAGTCAAAACCAGGGAAACAGAGTTGGCAAGAGAGTGCAAGAGCGCCACAAGCTGCCGGCAAAAAAACAGCCGGACTTTAAAAATCAAAGGCACCAAGTGAGGAAACAGGAACAGGAAGCCCAAATAGGAAGCGGATCATCATTGAGTCAACAGTTTAAGTCTCGTGATCCAACTGACCAGTAGCGAATGTTCGGCCGTTGTGCGCTTGGAGACCGCAGCTACTGGCGCTTTCTTGACATCCTCCTGGTAGGGGATGGTGGCGCTGTTGTGGAGGTCGGAGTTTGAGTAGTAGCGACTGCCTCGGATATGGTCCAATCTGACTAGCCGACGCTCCCCGGTCGGCATGTAGGTGGACGGAGACGCTGACGCCACTTCCTCGGCGATGGTGGGGATCCTCTCATTGCTCAGGTATCTAAACATGAGGTCCTCACCTTGACAGAATGATAAGTCATTTTAGATTTGCTATGCATCTTTGAAAAATATCCAGAGCATATTGAAAGCCGCTTTTGTCTATGGTGGTACAGGCCAAGGCTGCTCACTGTGGCACGGTATGAAACTATAAACCATATAGGCTTGCAAACAAGTGTGTCATAGTAAAATCTTCCTATTAGTTGGAAGATTGAAATAAGAATGCTGTTCATACCTTTCCTGTTCTGTGCCCATGGCTTAGCAAAGGGATCTACAATTGCAACACAAGTATCCACAGGCATGGAGAGTGGCCGGGGCTTACCTAGAAAACATGGGAGAGTATCAGTTATATGAACTACGGTACTGTATTATCTGTTCATGCGTTTATAAAGCGAAGGCACGCATTTTACATTAGAGATACCACATGCCACCAAACGAAAATGTCACAAAAAGTATGACTACTGAAATAATGATGGCTTCTCTCAATTGGCTCAAAAAAATGACTTGGTGTGAAATTTGGGCAGGTGTAATTGAACACGAAGTTGGTATACTTGCAGAAAACCATGACCTTTTCTCTTGTATAAATGGCTACAGGTTTATTGTCCCTTCTGTCATCAAATTTAACTGTTCTGCCTGTCACTACATGTTATTGGCAGAGATGGATTAATAAATATATATTTGTTGTTAATAAAACAGGATTTGCAGATAAATTCTGTGGAATCGGCTCACCCCGATGAACCTCATGGCACACCAGAGTGCCACGGCACCCTGGTTTGGAATCACTGTATTAACGGCACATAGGAGAAATACATATGATTAAAAAGTACAAACCACGAGAAGTCTTGTGCTCCCTCATTCTGGGCTGGATGACATTGGCATCGATTGGATAGCCGACACTTAGTTTGTCATAATCTGCAATGGTGCAGCGTTTCCTACTCTCCTGGTCCAGGAAGGAGTTGGGCGACTCCGAGCCTTTTGGCCTTTTACTAAAGCTAGAGAAGGCGTCTGTTCTTCCCTCTCTGCAAACAAGTACAACAGTGCAGGACTATTTTTAACAGCACAAAACAAAGCATGATTTGTATATGGCAAAGACATAGCTTAAAAAAATAAAAATCAGTCCCTCTATGATCTAAACGAATGTGGAACAATGTTGTCATCTCCCTGGAGGAGGAAGATAACAGTCATTGCATCAGGACGGTGGTAGGATTTGTGGGAGCAGAGTGGGTTGGAAAAAAGCAGAACAGACTATTCTGTAGGAGGTAAATGTCAGGCCGCAGCTACTTATTAGGAAGGAAGGATACTAAGAAACAACTTGCATCTTGTTGCATCTGTTTAATAAACTTGTTCAATCAATCTTCCCTCCATAGTCTAATCCACTTTTCTTTTCTTTTAGGGTCACAGGGAAGCCGGAGCCTACCAAAGCTTGCTAAGGGTGCTGAGAGGCAGTAAGCATAGACAAGAGACTGTCGGACACAAAATAGGCACGTTAAGAGTCTTCAACTAACCTAACATGCTGTATATGAATGCGTTTGACCTGCTGGAGTAAAGAGGAGTGCCTGAAGAAAACCGCCATACAAGTACACAGAAAAATTCCAAACAAAAATGCTTTGATCAAGATTCCAAGCAGCTTCCAACTTCACACCTTAGTGTGAGGCAGCAGTGTATCAAAAATACTGTAACTCCTGCACAAATGAGATGTTTCACCTTGGCGTGTACGGCATTTGAGGGGGAGGAGGGATGTAAAAATCAAGGAACGCTGGTTTCTCCTTTTTGGTTGATCCGTTAGCTGTACTGCAGGGGGACTGGGCTCGGATCATACAGGAATTGTTCTGGAAAAGACAGCAAGATAACTCAAACAATTGCAGACACAACAACATGGCGCCTTCAATCACTTTTCTGATCAGACCTTAGTAATATACTAGATAGTGGGGTCATTCCAGAATTTGATGACATTTTTACATCCCACTCATCAAATTTGAAATTATGCACATCCAAAATAGTAAAAAATGCAGTTTCTGAGTACATTTACTCGTCCTGAGCCCAAATCTCTGGACGAGTAAATGTCCGAGAAAAAAAAAAAACTATTGACCAAATCGAACCTCAAATAAAACACTTGAAATCTAATTTTAATTTCCTTTTTTTTTTTTTTTTTTTTTTTTTAAATAAAATGTGTTTCAATGATGGTTCCCGTATCTGTGGGAATATTTGTTTGAATAAGCATAAATAAGAATGATCATTCATGGAACGTGTGTCCCACAACATGCACGCAACCCTGTTCTGCATATGATCAGAATACAGAAATTCTTTAAAAAAAGTAATATATCTTTATTTACATGTTTGTCCTCTTGGTCAGCAGTATCAGTTCGCTAAATATCTTCTACCCCTAAACTAAAGCTAACATTCGTCCGGATTTGCAACCCTGTTACCAGCAAGCCTGTCACTGTCATTACAGTGGCAGGTATTGTAAAGACCAAATAAATCATGTCATAAAAATCGTACCATTGATCTAAACTTAGGAAATGAAATCACTGATAGTTTCTTAACTATTACTCATGACTATGTAGCAGAAAATTAGAAAATGAAAGTTTTATTTTTCAACAATGTTGAAGCCGAAATGTCCTCCATTTATGGAATGACCCAGTGAGTGTTCACAACGAAGACTGTAAATTAATAAAATAGCCTTTATACCGGTATACGGATCTCCGCACGGCTGCAATGTGTGCACATAAAACAATACAGCAAAGCATTCATTCAAGCCTAAAACAGAACACAAGACCAGTCGCTGTTTTTCTTGTAGGAGTCCAAGATAAACTGTGATGGCCAACACTGATATCTGTGACTACTTGTTAAAACAAGGTGCTGTGGGCATGTTGATAGCAGTCACCTTTGCGATGAGAGCCTTTTCTCAAAAACACGCTTATCTCATTCTATGACGACAAATGGAGGCTGCACAATCTGACAAAGGCGCAATTTGAATTTAAGTCGTCCACTTTCACAGCTGCTTTGTTTACTTGACATCTGCTTAAGGAGACTCAAGTGCAAAAATGCTTCTCATTCACTCGCTGTTAAGAAAAGCACATTGTCACTTAATATTTGCAAATTTGTACGATGCATGATTACCATGGATCATTGCAAGTTGTGTTTCATTTTAATAGCAACGTCCCGGGCTCTTGTTTCTAATTAACCAGATACAATCTGAGCAGATGCCGCCACTAAATCATGGCTGCTTTATCTCCCTCACTAAATCACGGGACTATGCCATTTATGACGGAGAACTCGGGCACTGAACTCTTCAGAGAGCCTTATTCAGACTTGTCTGGGCTTGTTGCTTTGGATTCCTGCCTGTAAAAAGCTTATAATTGATAGATAATGACTAGACATGCGTAGGAGGAAGTGCCGATCTACCTGAGGTACAGGAGGCTTCCAGCGCATATTCTTGAGAGGGGCGGGGGTAAAACCCGTTGTTCCTGTGGGTCGCTTCTTTAAGAGGAGGAACACACCTTTGGGATCCTCCCTTAGTTTCATGACCAGGTTTTTCAGCTGCCAACCCACCTGGATGACAGGAGTAGAACACACACACTGTCTCATTAACATTTGCTAGCAATACTATATTATGCTATCTCAAATACTGTGATATGAATGCATAAAACTGCATCAAATAATATTCTCACCACTGTCTGTTGATTGACCTGAATCACTTCATCACCAGCGTGGATCTTCCTGGTCAGGTCAGCAGGGGACTGAAGAACAAGCACAATTGTTCAACAAGTGTCTCATTTTTCATCCAATACATTAGTTCAGATCGTGTCCCATCTTTTATTGACGATATGATGATAGAACGCATTCAAATTCTACTCAAACAAACAGTGGGAAAACATCCAACACGAAGGACTGTTGTGGATGATTCAGATCGTGATTCACAAGGAGGGCCGGAGGCAAACGGATCCATACGTAAGAGTGATACTGGCGCATGAGTCGCTGCCTGAATGTGTCATCGCTGACTCAGGGGGAACTTTTGCATAGAATGTTTGTGTATGCGCAGAAACATGCAATTTTCACAAGCATCAACAGTTAGAGACCTCTTAAGAATTTATAAATTGTACAACTGGAGGAGGAAATGTGAAATGGAAAAGGTGAGAGCGAAGTGCTATTTGTTGCGTTAATACCTACATGTTCTGTGGTTCCAGTAATGACATGTAAGCCATCGTATGTCGACTTAATATACATCCCCTGGACAGGAAACACAAAAATAATGTACTTCATATTGTGATGAATACCTTTAAAAATGGAACATCTACAAGGGTCAGACGAAACATTCCTTACCAGTCCTTCGCCCGGTTTGATATTGGTCAACTGGACTTCCTCCAAGCAAGCAGACTGGCTCATCAGAGGGTCAGAGGTGGTTCTCACAGTCTGATCACAGATGTTGTTCAAAATCTTGGACTGGTAAAGGATCAAACAAACAAAAAATATATCAAATGATTGACAAGATCAATTCTATAATAATCTCAAAGTGCAGAGGCACAGCGGCTGTGTGAACGAGCACTTTGGACAGCGATGTCCCGCTTTGGTGAGTTACGTCATAAAAGGGGAGGGGTGAATAAATCCCCTCTATCCTCGAATGCGCCGATTGACCAGGAAGTCATCATGAAAGATGCTTTTGACTCTGTGTATGCCTCCATGTTAAAGCCATGTTTAATCTGAATGGATCAATTCAATGCATCGGTGTTCTCAGAACATGCAAAGTAATCCCATGCATGTCGTTGAGTTTTTCCTCATTAGATGGGCCTTTCCACTGATGCTTCTTGAGGGATTTTATTGCTACAGCCAAGTATGAAGAAGTAGAGTATCCAATTGTACATGGTACCTGGCTTATCCATTCAGTGATCAGTTTTTGTGTGTTTACTGTTTTCATTTAAACTTATTCAATACACAATGTGTAAATCTGGGCTATATTTTAAAAATTCCGCTTGAGAGAAAGTGCAACAGTGAGCTACAGGAAGCCCCTGGAGCCCGAACAGTGTCTGCAAAAGGAAGCATTCATTGACTAATGGCCTGGTTGCAAGAGGCAATGTCTTAGACCCATCGTCACTGTCAAAGAAGAACAATAAACCGGGTGCTGAGATAAAACCCTGCAATGTCTGAGTGAAAAGTTTCTACTGTCTCTCCAAAAATGATCACTTGAAATGAAAGCAAGAAAGTGACGCATGCATCCAGGATACTTACTACTTCTAGGATTTTTTCTTCCATCTCATAAACACAGCAGTCCTGTTAAAAGGGAAGAAAAGGGATTAGGAACCGGAGCAGCAAACAACAATGTAACAGAAGATGCAGTCATAACAGGAGTTGGTGAAAAAAAACAATCATCTATCCAGGTATGGAAAATTGAGGGAAATTCAGAACTGCCAAAAAAAAAAAAAACAAAACAGCATGTACATTAAAATTGCACCCCTGCTTAAATCGACGGGAACTATAATCAAACGACTCCCCGAGTGGTTCACTTCACTATCATTGGGACTTAAAGGCCACTGAAGCATGTCGGAACAAAGCGCAGCTGACATTGGGGCCGAAGTGGTGACCTGAACAATGAAAAGAAAATCTTCAACTAAACGGTGCTCCTCAGTGGAGGCCTTGTTGGTCACCACAGTAGTCGCAACAAGTCCAAAAAGCCATAGTAGCTGTGCAGGTCATTTCAGAGCGATGACCCAGCGATCAGTTCTGCGAAGTCAACTAGGAGGTAACGGGAGCCAAAAGAGTGCTTTCACTGCAGCTGGACTGCACACAGCTGAGGCAACAGCCTCCCCTGACAACTGTGTCAACCCTGGTGAAAAGAGACTGTGAAAGGATCGGGGTTCACCCTGTCTGTGGGGGTGGGGGCTGTTTGTTTTCAAAACTGGCTCTGACACGGATGAGTGCTACCACAAAGGAGGCCAGCCATAAAAACACAGGTGAAGTGCTTCATTCACAGCTTGACAACAAAGAATCCACGTTAACCTGCAACAAACCTGAATCTATGCACAAATAAAATGCAGGCCAAAAAGTATGAACGGTTGTAATGACAACATGTGTGCCCTATAACAAAGATAGCTATTTTTTATTTTTTTTTTGCAAATCCTTTGTGCAGATATACAATGGGGGGCTAAATGAGTTTGCCTCGACTTCTATTGACCTGTTGCAGCGAAGTCACGTAATCACGTGAGTACAACATTAAGGACGGCAAAAGTTAATGGCTGCCAGATCGAAGTGGACAGAAAATGGAGCCACGGGAAAGCAGCACAAAACACAGCGAGAGCTAGCGAGACATACAGACGAGCGAGAGCTAGCGAGCCACATGGACTCCACCTTTCACTACCTGTCAAGGTCGGGTCCATTTTGCTTCCTTTTTCTCCACAGGCATTGGCAGCACTGGTTGAGCCCAGCGACATGCCGTAATTCAATGATTATGAATAAAATATATGAAAAGTGAAGACTGATCGCTGAAAATCCTTGAATACTTTGAAGGTTGTCGGTCCTTTTGGTTTGCTGCTGCTATCCATCGCCGGCATGTGATAAAAAGCCAAATTTGGTTAACACCCTTGTCTATGACCACATCTAACCACACAGCGAGATACGACCATTTTAGAAGATAATCGCCTATATATATATATATATATATATATATATATACACATACTGTATATACAGTACATAGATATAAATATAGATATATAGATATAAATAGATGCAGGATGATACGCTTTACAGGGGTTTCAACAGGTGCAAATAGTTATTTTCCCGTCCGTCGTGGCGGAGGGGGTGTCCTACGAAGGCTGTGACGTTAACGCACAAAAGGTGAATAGTTTGCAAATTCCACTGGACCAAAGGCTAGCATCAGTGATCAATTATACTTGTAAAGATGTGTTTGGTTTGCTGTCTGCTTCTAGTGCTCCGTGAATACATTTTATAATCTTTTGACATGCCAAAATGTAGTGTGGAAGATCCATGCCTCAACATCTGTTCAAAAGATTTAGCTGCTATGGTGAAGTCGTGTGCACGTGACTGCCACATTTCCATCACTTTATGAAAAGCTAGCGTAAAAAGAAAATGGGGAAAAACACTGATGATAGGTTGCATCTGATACACAGTGGACTGGTCTCAAAACGTTTACTTCATTACGGCTTTCTCTCTAAAGACAAGGACAAATAAAGTGGAGTACTGTATTCAGAACGAGTGAGAGATACAGATACACTAGTATTACATTACATATTTCAGATACTTTTGCCCAATCCAAAAGGAAAGTTGCTGTGTTTAAAGGCCACGAAAGAAAACGGAATCACATTGTTTGACAGGCACTGCTTGGCACAATTTCCATGAAGTTGCAATATCTTATGACTCCATCAGTACATGCCTTCCTGAACCTCAGATTTATCCTGTAGATGTGCCTGAAGCTGAATCATAACTAGCAGTCAATAAACAGTCAAAATGACAATTCGGCGAGTGAAGCGATCCTTCACGCTTTTGGACTTGCGCCCCCGCCCCCCAGAGTGGATCAGATGACTGTTTCTAAGAGGCTTTCGGGCCTTTGATCTGCCACCAGAGCAGATTTGTATGGTTGAGCAACGATGCGATACATAGTGGTGGCACGGTGTGGGAACACGTCGGGACTTCAAAATAAAAGCCATGACTGCAACACGTAAATCATATTGTGTGGATTAAACGTTCCAAAGTATATTCCGATTCAAACCTTTGGATGACACAAGGTTGTTCAAAACATCAGTCGAAAAAAAAAAGAACAATGAATAACATTGGAATGAATCTGAAAGACTGTGACCTAAATTTAAAACGTGTCAGCCAAGATGTGCAACATCTTCACAGTTTCATGACTGAGTCTTATTGCACGTGTAAACACAGGTTTCATTCAAGCAGATGTAAATTGCATGACCTGAAAAACAACTTGTGTGTAAAACTGATGCCACCCTTGGAATTTGAATCACTCACGCATCAGATACAAACTCTCATTAAGCAGTAAGCAATTCACTCACAGAATGCCCCAAGAGCAAGGAGGGTGACAAATTAAGATTTGTTGATATCTATTCCTACCTTTCACAAGCCCCTTAACATGTGCCATTAAATTGTAACTGCTCAACGCTTTTAGCATCTATGAAGCACCTATTCTCCAAAAGTAGCACTTAAAAGGTGGCCCTAGGTGTTGACACTTTGCCAACTGTAAGACGCTAACCTCTACAGAAATGGTGTGTTCGCACCTAACAGAAAAGTGAACAGTGAAAATTGGCAATTAAAAGAAGAAGGCACTGAAAAATATGCATGTAATTCTCCCTCCAACCAGCCCAAGACCCACGTGCTTAACAAGTCAGGAAGATGAGAGCCACTTCCTCCAGTTCGAATTGGCATTATGAGATGAAGCATTGGAATTTTGACGTTTCCTCAAAAGTCGAAGGTTGAGGCAACCAACATGAATGGCGTGATTTGGGAGTCTTGTCACATCTGTGACACAGCAAGAAAAAGCAAGCGTGGCCCCTTGTGATTTGTATTTGAGTATCCCTGTCGACACCATAATCTCTGTGATTCACTTGGCAGTGTGGGAATTGTACACCCCCCACTTCTACTAGATGACCATGACGAGGGCAACCACAGTAAATCAGCAGAGGTTTTGAAATCCCCAACACTGGCGAGGAAATGTGCACCCTGGGAAAGGAATTCATTATGATGCAATAAGCCTCTTTAAAAAAAACAAAGCAAAAAAAAAAAAAAAAAAACACCTGGGGTCTCCAAACTACTGTAGACATTGAACACTCACATATTCTTGGAAAACTAACTACCAGACTCTGTCGACAATAGGATGACAAAATATGACAGCAATTCTCTGAAAATAATAAATAAATAACAAAAACGGCGGGGCAATATGTAAAAAACTCAAAAGCAATTATCAAAGGACAGAAAGGGGTTCTCCCTTGTAGCAAGTGGAAAGCTCCTCAAAAAAAAAACAACCACCATGCTTGCAATTATCTGTTCAGACTGAGGGTTGTGGGCTTCTGTCATGCTTGCCAGACCACATTTCCCATAACACTTCTCTCCTTCGCTTGATCCTGCATGTCTGTGCCCCTGGGCTGGTATGTGCTCAGTGTTTTTCACAATTGTGTGTAGGTGGGTTTCTCAGCGGCCGGCTATACATGTCCTGTTGTCCTAAAAAGTGTGCAAACCTGTTGAACTGTGGTGGTGAGCTCCAGGCAGAGATGAATGATCTTGTTCTTGGTGGCTGTGAAGTCACTGATCCCTGTGAGAGGTGTCCTGTCACAAACAAGTCCGAGAAAAAAAACAATTAAAAGTAGTGATGGACTGCAGTGATCGCCTGCAGTTTGGGAAGCACATTTCAGCCAGTACCTGTTAAAAAGTACAATAGTAAACTTTGAAATGTAGAATAATAAGATCAATATAAGCAACATTGTAGCTATATAAAAACCCGTGACACATTGAGAGGGGAAAAAAGCGTTATAAACGATATGGTGCGCATTGTACAATATTTGGGTGACTAGCCAGAAATACAAACTTAAATGAAATTTAACTATGATTTTCTTCCTTCCTTACAACATGTGGACAGCTGTGCTGGGACACAGTTACATCCACAAGATATGAAAACGAAAGAAAATAGCAATGGAGTTGGCCCTCCACTATTTTGGGAAGATAGGCTTTGAGATTTGGGATGCTGTGAGACATTTTGTCAGGTCAAAGGTTACTGATGTTGGATGACGTTGACGGGGGCAGCCATCCTTAGGGTGAGCCGAGTTCAAGGATCTGTGCTTCTCCAACCATGCTTCTATTGAACTTGTTTTGTACACACCATTGGATGCATACAATTGGCCACACACCATGACTCAGCAAGATCAAGCATTGAGATTCAGGTGGAGCAAATGCACCTAGTCTAAACCGATACATTTATGAATGAAGAGGAGGGTGCCAAAACTTCTATCCATTTCATTTATATCAGCATCACACGTATTTCAGAACATTTATTAGTTTCTTCTTTATTTGTCTTCAGAGGTGCACTGAATTAATCCTATACAAAAACATGTTTTTCTTTCACTCTACTCAACACACACAAGGAGGGACTAATACACCCATTTTAGTTAAAGTGGCACATTATGGAAAGTGACTTTGTGGTTGCTTCTATTCAATCAAGTGGTCCTCTGGTGAGATCGTCCACCGTCGAGTGTGAAATCAAAACCAAGTAAATCTTGTTATCTGTCTGTTCCTGTGACATCACAATCGGCACTTTACATACTAACCAGCCCCAGTGTCGGGTTCTCCAAACATGACTTGGAAGCTAGGCTGGGTCAAGATGCACCACTTTCAATGCCACATACTACACTGTCTGAAACACTTCGGTTAAGGCCAACAGGTAAGCAGAACTGTGTTGAAATTTGTTGGATGAAGAGCTGAGCATTAGCATTTGCTTCTGATAAGTGGCACATACATGAATTATTGGTCAACAAGGTGGGCGTGGGGGGGCATTGAAGTTGATCATGTGTGCCCTGCATGTATCACATGTCGCGATCTGCCAACTCTTTGACAAGTGTCTCAAGTGTAGTACATAAAGTGCTGCCTCCACGCTTTTAATGTCTTCACAGGCGCTCTGGGCTTCACTTCCGCAATTAAAAGCAGCTTGCCTTGTTGAACCGCCTAGCTGTGCCCCTGGTTGTCTTGGTAACGAAAGCTGTACTCTGCTTTGTCACTGCTGAAGAGCCCTTGCACATTTTCATGGGACAGGATCGCCACCTCAAAACAATCTTGAGTTTCAGATGCTTAAATCATGCAGGTGTAAATTGTAATTTAATTCTTAAGGCTTGGGGCATTTAAAGAACACCTGGGAACTATTTTAAATAATAAACAAAATCATGTGTCCTTTAATATTCTGTTGTGTGATAATGATACTCCAAAGGCACTTTTACTGTGTCGACTAGTGGCATTGTGAGCCATGGTGTGAAAGCACTTACCGGTCAAGCCAAGCCAGGAGGCTCTTCGCAGCACCAATGAGCTCCACCACACATGTGAGAAAGTCATTAGGTGGCTTTCGTGAGGCACTCTCATCATACACCGGGCTCTTCCTACGATCAGATGTGGCCATGTGGAGACTGTTGGTGGCTGCTCTCATCCTCACCACTAGGTCCTTCAAGTTGTCTGTCTCCACACCATAGTTCTGAAACAGTGAACATATACACAATGACAATTTTCAATCAAGTTAAACGGGCTGAGACTCTGGCTGTTGCTTGATTGCTTGAGAGAGTGTGGCCAGAGTGTTCACGTGTCATCTGATTCCGATCATGAAGAGCAAAGCATTCTTGTGCCTGGGCTGGGCTTATTTCCGGTCATTAAATTCCCCTATTTTATCACTGCTCCACGTGTACAAAATAGCCCAAATCAGTCTTCATGGGTCATTAAACAGTGGCCCGGTTGGAAATAAACATACGTCACGAGTTGGAAAATTTACAAATCAATTTGTATTGTATCTGTATTGAAAGAAATCGTTTGTAATACGTCTCTAGCTTGTTAAAGTTGAGCAGCATGAATATAATCTCTGCTGCCCTCGTAAATATCAGCTTGCAGGGTGTTGCAACACTGCCAACAATCCTGCTGTTCAGACTGATGTGCCAGAAGCTAAATTTGCTTGCAAAGAGAAACACGGCACATGTCGAGCCAATAAAGGAGATCTCTGAGACGTCAGTGTCTGCTTTTATTCCACTCCCCCCTCCTTAAAACACAGGTCTTTTCACTAATATCAGTGTTCAAATAATTACTGGAATGATTTTGTCTGACACACAGTGACTGTAGGCTGCCTGACTTGGTACAGGACATCGACTGGGTTAGCACTGAAATCATTTAGCAAATGTTTACTGTTCATGAATACAACAGTGTCATATATTTAAAAATATAGCACACACACACACACACACACACACACACACACAATCACACACACGTATTTACATATACATACAGAAACTGGACAAAACTTTTGGTACGACTCTGTTAACGAAAGAAAAAAAAAAGATGGTTCTGTACCCCTAAGAAGATAAAAAAACAATTTGACCAAAGGGTCATGTCCTCCAATCAGCATCACGGGTGCCAATTTAAAGAGTGACATCTGGTCAAATGATGTGTACCACACTAAACATGGACCAGAGGAAACTAAGGAGAGAGTTGTCTCAGGAAATTAGAAAGCAAATGATAGACGACTTCCCTGGATGTGTGTGCAGGAGGAAACTTGATAACAAATTCAAGAGACAGATAACACGAATGGTAAAAGAAAGGCTCAAAACAACCTCCAAAGAAATTAAAGGTGAACTCCAAGATCAGCTGTGAGAATGACCTCCGGACAGACAAGAGAAAACTGGAACTTTTTGGCACATCAGCTTTATGTTCATAGATGCAAACATGAATCTCAGCAAGAAAAGTACACCATCCCTACTGTGAAACATGCAGAAGGCTCTGTTGTTTTCTGGGGCTGCTTTCCTACATCTGGCACAGGATGTCATTAATCTGTCCAGAGTACAATGAAATCTTAAGACTATCAAGGTATTCTTGAGAGAAACGTCCTGTCAAATGTCAGAGAGATCGATCTTCGTCACAGGTCATGGATGGGTCTTGCAACAAGATAATGACCGAAAATACACAGCTAAAACCACCCAAGCAGGGATCAGAACAAAAACATTGGACAATTGTGAAATGACCTTCTATGAGCCCTCATCTAAATCCGATTGAACATATGTGGAAAGAGCTGAAACATAGCGTCGAGAGAAAGCAGCCTTCAAACCTGAGGCTACTGGAGCAGTTTGGGCAAGAAGAGTGGCCCAAAATCCCTGCCGATAGGTGCAGAAGTCTCATTGAAAATTACAAAAATCAGTTTGCTTGCGGTGATTTATAATGTGGTATTTTATTGACCGCACCATTTAAAGTCAAATAAAAATCCATTCTGGACCAATTAGAACCTCAAAATTCATTTCAAACACAATGTTTTCTTTATGCATATCCCAATTTGACATCATTGTTGATATTACATTCATAAATACACTAGGTGCACGACGGTGCAAGTAGGAGTCTGAAAGTTGGGGGAGTTATCTAACAGGAGTGTAATGAATGTTTCCTTCAAAGTGAAAGATAGCTATCACAACATAGCACTTGCTGTTCTTTCCACAGGCTGTATATAGCCAGACTGGCTGATAAACACGCTGTGTATTTTGCATAAATAAGCTATAATATGGCATCTAAAAATAAGTCTTATTCCGCATTGGAGCACATCCGCTGACAATAGCAAAATAAATGAGCAGGACTTCTGGGGCTCTTTACATGGTTTTATTTCTATTAATGTTCTAATGTATGAGTTTGTCTCAGGAGGGATTTGAACTTCCACAAACGTTTTGGGTTCCACAGACACTGCAAATGGCATCATGGGTCACACAAGTCCAGAAAAACTAAACAGAATGTTCTTTGTTTGTCTTTGAACTGCAGTGGCCGCCCAATGGCTTGTGGGGAAGAGCACCACTGTTTCCTGTGGAGCTATGGGACAGCTGTGGGGCAGCATTTTGGCCCATCAGTCATTCTGATTGCACTTGGCCAACAGGCAATATCCTTTTCCATAAGTGATGTTGAGCAGTTTACAGTACTTTGTGGAATAATACTCGAAATGCATAGTCGAGCTTGGATTTTAACACCAAATCCGTGTTTGCTTTTCATTTACCGTTTAAGCAGCGAGTCCCAAATCAATTCGAATGGGTTACTAAACTTGTGGTGAAAAAAAATGTCAGACCAAGAATTGAAAAATCTATTTTCATCTTCTATAGCGCTTTATCTACGCCATATATTGTCAAAAGTGCTTGACCGAGCCTCATATTCACTTCTTTAAAAACTTATCAGTATACACTAACATGCTAATGCATGCAAAATGCATAAAGGTTTTCCCTTTTAGTTGACTTACTGAAACACAAATATGTAAAAGGTCCACTGTAATACAGTAACGTATTTATAACCCACCCCCCCCCTAAAAAAAAAAAAAAAAAAAAAAATGGGGTCATGAAAAAAAATTCCAAACTGCCAGTTACCCATCCATGTACAAGAAAGTGTCAAAACAAGAACTTGGACAAGGAGTAGGTGAGGGGCTTTGGTGGCCTTGTTATTCGCAATGACTTTGCCTCAATTTAAACTAATCCAGAACTAAATACCTTAACTTTCAGGGAAGAGCAAGAGAATGAAGATAACATGCACCAAACCAAACACTTATTTACTCATCATTACACTATTGGCAGTCTAACATCATCCATTCTGTAAAATCAGACAAATGTTGAGGGGACCATGAGGCAGACCAGTTCCATACTAATACTGGGCAAATTATTCAAGATAAGCTATTGAGACACTCCAACACCATCCAGTTGGAACTCAACAATATATCCACTGAGCTGAACTGTTACACGCGACATTCCTTTACTTTGCCAAGTGCTCCTTGGAGGCCATAAGAGTTAGGATTGGAGTGTTGCACTGGTAAAAAGATGTTGGACCGCTAGATGCACAGGAACATAGACTGTTCCATGGAAAGGAACCTGTTCCAGCGCATGGAACAGAAAAACAATGCAGCTCGTTAACGTTCAAAGAAAGTCTTTCCATGTGTTCCTCTCCTAGAAAGCGAGGTAAAGACGACGATGCTTCGAACATTACACAAGAAACATGGTCTCTCTTAACCCATACACATCAGCTGAATCAAACCTGCAAATTTTGAATTTGAAAGTACACATCCAAATGTATTATACAGCATGGAAGACTTTGAGCAAGTTCATGAGCAGGGAATGGGTTTTACACTCCAAATAAACCTGTTTGGCCTGTTGTCCACATGACCCAAAAGTACCCAACAGTGTGAAGTGGATTTGAATTTTTAATCAACTTGAAAACAAGATGACCCCTTGAACGGAAGTGATAAGGTTATGTTTGGGAGAAAAAGAAAAAGTTGAAGACAACCAAACCCAACATTTGAATGCAAAGACCTCTTTAAAAGAGCATAATGACAGAAAATGCTGACACAGATGAAAATACATGGACCACAATCTGAGACTTTCATGGGACAGGAAGTGATAAAATCCCAAATCAATTCCATCTGCTGGAAAAGTTAATTCCTTCTTAGCTGGACCGTTTGTAGTGCTGCTGCTTTGATGCTAACTGGCACCCAAGTGCTTACATACAAGGATGGAAGACATATTCAGTATATGAGGAGAAAGCAAACACATGTGTTGGAAGGGACAAGTATGGGAGACAAAGAGTCCACTGGTGCATCAGGCAAAGTGTAGTGAACAGTACAATCGCTTTTTGCTCTGGACTTGAATTATTTTATATCAGACCTATGCTCTTTTTTTTTTCCTTCACTAAATCATACGTGATCAACATAGACCTTTTATTCCAAAAATTGGTTAAGGGCACCAATAGTGGCTCTTTATAACCCCGCAATTTCTAAAGAAAAAAAAAAACTCTTGTTCCCCAGAGCACACAAGCAACTTCATGTGTTTTGAGCCTCCATCGGCAGGGTAATGATGCTTAATTCCATCGCCGCTCCCTTCAGCTGCCCAACAACAAACTAAAGACTGAATTTGTGATGAATACACTGCAAGATCGGAGAGGTGGCCAGCCAAATGAACAAAAGGCTCACCTTTTGCTACTACCTAAAATCAATTATTGCAGGTTGGAACTACTCTTACAAGCTTTTTTTTTTTTTTAAAATATAATTCACTGATTGATGAGTTCTACCCACCAGAGCGCATAGCAGATCAACAGCTTCCAGCACCAGCTCCTGGTGTCCAATTCTTGCCACACCGAGCTCCTCCAAGTCTTGATGCGTGATCTTCAGTAACTGTTCTCCACTGATTTTCTCCCGCTCAAAGTTGCTCACGTACTGCTGCAAGCTTTCATCCAAACCTGGACGCACATGAAAAAAAAGAGAGTGGCGTATGTTTACTTCGCTCAGACTGCAGCAAATATCATCACAAGCATTTGCCCCTTTAATTTGCATGCGAAATCCTTATTTGCGTGTACATATTGTTGGTTGTGTGTGTGTGTGTGTGTGTGTGTGTGTGTGTGTGTGTGTGTAAAAACAATGCGGAGGAGTAACAGGTGGGACTGATAACTTTGCAAGATAAACACACTACAAACAGAGCAACAGTTGAGACAGCCAAGTCTGTTAGGCTAGTTAAACAATGGAGGGCTATATTTGTGCAAGTGCGTGTGTGTGTGTGTGTGTGTGTGTGTGTGTGCCAACCGCCTAATGCTACTGTAGTTGGATTAATGCATTGACTGGACAATGGACAGCCACGCTAACAACCCTGGTACTAAGAAGTCAAACATGTATAAATCATTCAAAGAAAATGTTTAGTTCCGGTAGCCCAACGTGAGCTATATACAATATGACAAGACATGAAAACACACAAACACCCCACATTCAACTTTTCATTCATTAATCTTTAGAGTGTGTCTGTCTGTGTATGTGCACACATTTGCAGAACGCCATCATTCTTCCAATGAAAGAGCGTACAGAAAGGGGGCAGCTGCAGATGCATGGCTCTGTGCCCTGCTTCTTAAAAAGACCCGTCAGCTGTGAGACCCCCTCAGTCACAACTCCAAGTCCAACCTCCCCACACACAGATATTCCTCAGTACAAGGCAGGATTTGGTAGCCCTAACTCATCTTGAAATTCAAGTCACAAGGAGGTTTTTTCCCCCCCTGAGAATATAAAACATAGCAAGAAATCAGTGGAGCCTCATAAAATACAGAGCATGAATTTATGAGAGACAACCCACTAGGTGCGCCTTCTAGTCACCAAGACATTTATCTAACAAGGCACATCATATTTTATCTCTCATCTACACTCACTGTGGGTCATGAGCGTGGGCATCAAATTGGAAGCCATGACAAGAATGTTAACCCTTGAAAGGGGATGAATCGTTAAAATGGCACGCTCAATAATTCATATACTTACAGACCCACTGAGATAAAATGGCAGTGGATTAATTTCTGACCTCTTAGAAGTGCAGTGAACCAACTCAAATTTGAGTATAAAAAGGTGAATTGACTTTGAAATACTCATGCGTGATGAAAATGGTAAAGCTCTGAAAGCTCACAGAAACATGCGAGCCTGCATTGAAGCAACTCACGGCACACTATGACAGTTGGTCGAATAAATCTGTTTGTTGTGGTCTGAGTCTGCACTCAAGCCATCGCAGCGGAGTCAAAGGAAAACCAATTGTGGCTTGTGAGCCATTTGTCTGCGCACAAGCCAAATCCAGTTAGGCTCATGAGATGTTTCTCATTCCTTGGCATGCAAATTCCTCAAGACCACATTAAGGAAGTTTGGGCTTAACCTCTGAATGGCCAGCTGCAACGAAAAACACAATATTACACGCAAGACCAACAAAAATAACTGAGCAACGCGGGAAAAGGAAGATAAAGTCAAACTAAATGTAAACACTGAGCCAGCTACCAGGGAGCAAAAGAAAATAAATCTTGGGTTAGCAAGGCCAAAGGGAATTACGTCACATTTTAGTCAACTGTCAGAAGAAACGTCACAAAGAAGGCTAGCAAACAATTGACAGATTGGTACCTGTACATTTGTCAACCAAATGCTGTTGGGGGTATGATTCAACTGGCGATACTAGTGTCATAATGTGAGAGGAAGGGAACGCAGCGCTTGCGTGAAAGCTTTTCAAAAGCTGTGCACTATGAAAAAGCTTTGACAGAGTTTTATGGCTTCTGTGAAGCACTTGGCAAAAGTCCTCGGACCAAACCAAGAGGGTGTAACTCCGCAGCGGAGACATAAACACACACCACCAATGTCAAATACAATCATGTTGATATACAGCTGGGACCATATTTACAGCTCACCAATGTTGGGTTCGATTGAAGCCAAAGTGCAATAACTCATTAAATGCGTTGATTTTAATCAGTTCAATTGAAAAACGATTTGTTAGTGTTATCCTTTTATTGCTCGTACCATTTGGTTTCCTTTGATAATGTTCTCCGCCTGTGTTTGTGAGTAAGCAGCTTATTAGATTCATATCAATGATTCCTGTTTGTCCGCAACAGGTTGTGTACTGTATACGAGTGATTTACCCACAGGCAGGCATAACTATGGGGAGCTTGGAAAGCTCTGGGCACAGAAACTCCAGTCTGGACCGCGTAAGTGGAACTACAGTATACCCCCGAGGCGAGGGAGACAATCAAGACCCACAGCAAACTTCATGGTTGGTTGGGTAAGCACACATTTCTGTCAACATAAAGAAGAGAACCCATCTTCTTGCCAATGTCTGTGCTATTCTTGTCACAATCTCAATATTTCCCATAAGCAAAGGCAAACCAAAAGTGCAGATTGGGTTCTTCATGGCTTCATCTGTGACAGTATTTGTGCACTCTTCAGTGGGGGACAAAGAAACACTGAATTCCATTTTCGATACCGATTATGCAATGACACAGTTTCTATCAGTCTGTACCAGCTGAGTTTAGATGAGAGACGAGGTACACACCGGACTGATTGTGAATGAAAGATTTGTTTCTCACCAGTGTGAAAAATTATGTTTAAAAAAAAAAAAAAAAACAGCTAACAGACAAAAATGAAACTAACATAAAAGTAACTCAACTTAAAATTAGATTGTACGTTTCACTCCTCCTTATTTACTCTTACCCCTTCTTGACAACCCTGTATATTCTTTAAAATATTGTACTATAGTATTATAATAAATAATCATTGTTAAGAAATATTGATATACAATACATACACATCCTTATTCCTCTCCACACCAAATACTTAATCATTATAACTTATCATTGCAAGTTGTCATTCTAAGTTGTATATACACAACGCTAACACAATGTGAAAAAGACAGTGAGGCCACAAAAATCTCATTAGGTGTGCCACGGGAAACTACCCAATTTCAATTCATTGGTCCAATACAATAATTTACAGGCGATGCGTTTCCACTTTTTTCCACAAACTTTGAACCCTGCGGCTTGTAACGTGACGCGGTTTCAAAAGAAAAAAGGTAAAGAAATAGTTTTAAAAAATCCATTTGTGTGACTTCTTTCTTCGCAAACATCCCATGTTAAAACCTAGAGACCTGTGGCTATTAATACGAACCGGCCACCGTACTGTATCTACAAATTTGTTTGGCAAATATTTTTTGGAATTACAAATAACTTCTTTGTTCATCAGATTTCGAACAAAGTAAATTTGTCGGCAAATCAATATATCATACGGTAATTATTTCAGGATACATAACTTGTGTGAAAAAGAAATATATATTACACACACACACACACACACACACACACACACACACACACACACACACACTATATATCTTTGTCAGTGTGCCGTGCGATACATGTAAAACATGGGCCTTGGGAAACACGCACACACAAAAGAGTGAACAGCCTTTCATTTGCACGAGAAAAAAAACTCGGTAAACTCCTTCTACCAGATCTCTCCCATCTTTCAACCACTCCCTTTGCTCCCATTGGGAGTGGTAGCCGCTCTCTAACGCACACAAACAAACATGCACCAAGATCCCCAACTGAGGTGGCCACTGGGAACACGACTGGGTGTACAATGGTGAAGCCACTGTAACTCTGCTGTTTTTATTTGTCAGCCAGCCCTCTGAACCTGCAGGGAATGGTCAGGAATTTGACTCATTGTTCCCCAGTGAGCAGCACCATTGTGGGAATTCACAGCACTCGGGCACAATGGACTCTGGCTGGGCCAGGCTGTGCTGTAATTAGAAAGAAAGAGCTTGTCTCTGCAACTGCAAAGCTATCTTGTAATGCATGACTTCACAGAACAACAAAACCTGGATAGACAACGGGCTGGTCAGTTCCAATGGGAACTGGGAAAAAGAGTCGGACAATAGGGCTCTCCGTGTTGTGTCTTTTGCAAAAATGTGTGCTTATTAGACAACAAACAGTGTGACTAGAATCGTTTTGGGGGGGACATGCTTTGAGATACTGCAACTTCAACATTTTCAGTGACGAATTAAATTGTTTTACGTTTTCAGTCTTATCATGGCTTCCACTCTCTGCCAACAATGAGTGTTTCACCCCATCTACCAGAGTGAAAATAAAACAGACAATTACGTATCGGTGGTGACGTATCCAGGGTGGGTTTCCCAAGTGAAAAAAGCAGCTGGGGCTGCTCTCTAACTTGATGGACGATGACTGATGGGATAAGAGCGGGTTAAAGTCCACAGGCCTGCTTGTGTTGAAGCATATGAACAAGGACGAGTGTGCAAGTTCATCCATCGCTGCTCGTTTTCTAAAACAGCTTTCACGTAGAATTTGAAGTGAATAATGCATTTAATTTGCAGATGTGTCATTCAGACACAGCAATTCGTTTTTAATCGGAGACATTTAAAAATTTTAATTGCTCGGTATTTTCCATACAAAGGTGTTACTTTTGTTGTGGTCAGGTCAGCGGTGACTGATATCTGGCGGCAGTTGTCTAAACAGAATTACAAGACAGCGCATCGGGGCCAGGCAGCACTTCCGGGAAGATAAAAGTGATGGCGGACACACCGGACCCGACGCTAACTACGACATGCCTTCTGCACATGCATGAAACCTAATACCGCTGCACACCATTGGCGGCAGTAGTCAGAGTTCCTCATTCTAACAAAAAAGTAACTAGAACTGCTAGTTTGGAAGGTCTACTAGTGTGGAATTTTGTGTGCGTAAACAAAGCTTCCTGTTCCATTTCGGTGGACGTTTCATCGATATACGTGTGATGAGATGAAAATAATGTCCAGAATGAGCAACACCTGTGCATGGCTTCTTTGGATGACTACTTCACCACCATTTGTTTGCTGTCTTCTCTTCCGATTCTTGCCTCGAGCACTAATCCGCTCGCAACCAGCCAATTGGCATGATCAATTATCGTCACCTGGTCGGTGATCGTCGCCGATCACCGACACACTATTGACTGCCCGACATTGAGACTATCTGCTGGATGATCAATTTCATCAAGTATGTGTGAAACAAAGAATAGAGCTAAAGCAGTGGTTGCAGCAATAATGGCTTGTCTGTAAATCCACAGAAAACAAAGCAATGATTGAATGCACATGACAAAAAAATTGTATCGATAGGGTCACTAAGCACCAGAAAAATCTTAGTCACAATTTGTGTAAATTACCCTTTGATTAGGGGTGGGAGACTTCAATGTTTCTTGGATGCATCATGATGCTGACCCATTATACAGTATTTGATTATTAAACAATGCCATAACGCTGGTGTCATGGAAAAAGTGACTTGCTCAAGGGCAGCTCCACAGTCTTGAGTAAGCACATTTCCATCTATGTGGAAAACAGGTTAATTTTCATTTTTGTTACATTTTCCAAGTCATCTCGTGATCCAAAACCCAAAGCTGCTGAAGTCCAATCAATGATGGTAAACATGTATTAATCTCAGGTTTGGTCTGTGGACACAGTGCAAGACCAGCTGCGCAACCCCGTTACTGATGGGAAAAATTGGTTTGTGAGTGGTAAAATAACTGATTTCAAGAATTAGAAAAGGCAGTAGCAGCAAGATTAAGAAGAATGGAATGCTGGCAGAGCTCACACAGTCGGGATGTGTGTCATGGCCTACCTTGCAAACCAAAGTTATCATCTAATGCTTCCTCAGTGTATCAGCACCGAAGAAAAAGAAGAACACAACTCAGCGTATTGATCTCAAACTAGAGCAGCACTTGGTCTGCGTACAAGGACACTGACCCACTTAAGAATGTAAAACCGTCTCTGATAAGTGAAGGCCATTTTTAGCTATTGCCCCTTACATATTGCTGCTCCAGCATTCAATCATATGCCTGTTCCACATTCCAAAAGAAATCTGGAATTTTAAAAAAAGATATGGGAAACTTTTTAGGTGCCCATGGGCACCAAGTAGGCCCCAAGAACCACATAAGCTGCTCGGGGGCCTGTTCCAAAAATATAGCTCACCAGTGATGTGGGCAAATTAGCTGAACTGCAACAAATGGGCAAAACAACTCGATTTAGATGAAAACAAACTATAAAAAGGTGCAAGTGTGAAAAGTACCCCAGGACTGTATTTACACTGCCTGTCTACATACCCAATTCTTATTTAATACCCATACCTGATTTTCTGGACTGTCTATTTATTTACATTACATTTCAAGTGAGACATATCTAATACCAGAGTGGTTAAATTCACATACTCTGTTTACATTGCAGTTGTATTGGCTGATACCTGATACATAAGAAGTTTTTATCCACATTTGGAAGAGGCCTGGTTCCAAGCTGAAGATATCTGATACCATGCATGGTTTCTCCCCTCGACGCTGTGATGTCTATCTGAATTATGTGATTTTTATCTTAATTTTGTCACTAGAATCATGCATTGTGAATCCAGCCTAAGACACACAGCTAAGTGTGGAACAATGGTTTCGCTGGTTCAGTTTCAATTCACTCAGAAGCTGCATGACGAGGGTGGCCCTGCGTACTGATGACAGTACAGACCAATGGACCAGCACTGATTTTGCATCACAGTAAAGCTTTGGTGGCTGAAATGTGTCCCACTCATTTAGTTTGCCATAGAAATGTGGATGCTGTCATACAAACACGAAATGTTTTTGAAACCGAGCCAAACTTCACATCCATTTTTTATGGAACAGATGCTTTTAATTAAACTGATTATAACTTCATGTCTAATGCAAAGAATTACGGGCAAAGTTGCATGATCAGAACTTGCTAATTGCCTTAAAACTCCCAAAGGATAACATGCCCCACAAATCGGGTTCTAAGCTTTCAAGTTTTTTTTACTGCCAAGTGAAACAGTGAGCTGAGGAGAAATCCTGGTTTCTCTGATGCAAAGGGTGAGTGACGTGTTACCTGCAGGCCATTATGGGTCCGCAAGCACACACATGTCACACTGTGGTACTTTACCACTCATTCTAATTAAAGACAACAAAGACATACGCACACAACTAAATGCCTCTCAATAAAAACACGCACCACTCGCCTTTTTTCAGGTGATGTGTGTTTGTACGCTTGCCAACCCCTGCTGCCGGTTTCCGCCTACAGCTATGACACTTGAAGAAAGGGCCTATCAGGTTCATGTACTGTACATGATAAATGCAGTGTTGACTGAAAGCAGTTAAAACAGGGCTGTGCATACAGTGGGAGGGTGAGGGGCAGGTAAGAGACTTTGCCAGGGTGTCTGCACCAAACAAAAGAGAAGGTAAACAGTTGCCCCATCAGTGGCAGCCACCGGTAATATGAGTCATGAAAACAGGTATCAGAGTTTCGAGTCAGTAGGTTACGGTTTAGGATCAGTCTGTCAAAAATCCATTTAGTCAGATTATAGGAGCCATTGCAGTGGCAGGCCTTGAACGTACTGAATCAACGGACCATCAGTACAATGAAAAACAATTTCAAACGTTGCAGTTCCATATAAGTCAGCACACACAACGTACATGGTGCATGACAATTCAGAAGCAATAGGAGCCTTCAGAGAGCAATAACCTTTTCCCAACATGTGATTAAAATGGATTGGAAATAGTTCCTCTGTAAATCAGTGGGAAAAAAAGAGAGCGTTAAATTGTATGTTATAGGAACAGGATGATTTTAAAACTGTGCAAACAGCAGAATGTGTACAGTCGGAGCGGAGAACTGGGAAAACCAGACATGTCTCGACATGTCCTAAACAAGCTGTGTTATGGTATTCACCCAGTGCCCAACTAAAGCCAACTGTGGGTTCACAAAGCTACCCACTGCAAATAGTTTGACAAGATTCTACCATAAAATGGTGGTGAACGCTTGATGAGTACAGTGTTTGGTGAGGGAAGTGTAAACCTTATAAAGGCAACTTGTGGCTCCGACACGAGTGACACAACACTCCCCGCTTGTTTTGACTGCTCATCCTCGGAGCAGAAAGCGACTGCATTCCGAGGTCATTTGAGTGTAAGTGCGCTAACGCTGTTTCGATTGCAATACTGAGACAGGCATACCAAAACTCCAACACTATTCAAGGGCAAATTTGTTTTGTTAGCTGTCTGAGATGTTCAGTCTATTGGAACAACTTCAATCACATGACTAGCAGAGTGAACTTGGCTTGCAAACACACCATTCATGCTTGACTTCCTTCCACGAGAGGTCAGGCGGCATGTCACCCATATTTGCACTTGCGCCACTTGTGCCACCTAAGGTTGGAGCGTTGATTCGTGGAGTTTAAACAGAGCCTTTCACAGGCCAATGCGCTTCGGGCAGACCGTAGCCAAATAGCTCAGCGGAGATGATCGACGAGATTTGCAATGCACATTCCACATTTGAATGAAAGTCGAGGTGATCGAAGGACAGTTGTCAAGGGATATTGGGGAGCATCTCTGTTGGATATGATTGCAAATTTTTATTTTACTGATAAAACGTTCTCACTGTGCTTCACACAGTCGTCCCCAGCGGTGTTAATGCAGCCTGCACCAAACTGGGTTGAATTAGCATGTGAATGGCATCTTTAGTCGGTGAGGAACACTTCGTTCTGACAAAAATCTAATGGACCTTTCTTTGTCAGTTCCTCAAAACCGGATTAGAACAATGACATTAACTACTGATGAGTTTCTTCCCACATGGTGACGATCCTGCGGTTGTAAGGCTGGAAGACGAGGCCGTGTGAGAAACAAACCACTGGGGTGCCAGGCATAGACGGAACGAAGGCAATCGCATTCAGTCACCTCTTCCCGGGGACAATCCTCTTACAACACTTCCCCCTCAACTCTAAAGCTATCTGCCTATCAATGGAACAATAGGTTGATTAGAAATACTGAATGGATTGGTGACTGGAAATTCATTACTGACAATAGGTTGGCTTCATTTTTAAAGGTTGTCTAGAGAATAATTTACTGGTCTATCCATCCTTGTATTAATTGAAAGGTTTGTGGAAGTTGATCAAATTGGAAAAGATGTCCTGTCGGTATTAACGGTATATAGTATAAGGTGATTAATGGTGATTACAGATGTTATCCAACTATAGAACCTAGGGATTCTCTATACCACTTTTTCAGACCAATTCCAGCACAAGAATTCAACTGCAGTAGTCACCGATACCAAGTACAGATACTATTGCTACTTTTGATATATTAAATGTCCACATAAACAATAACAGGGATCATTTATATGCGTACATATCCCAATGTAGCCCTTTTCCTTAAAATCGCATGCAGTTAATGGCAATGTTCTTTTTTCAATGTTCATTTGTTCATAAAATACATATTTTGTATCGAACACATAATGAAATTCATTTAAATAAATGAAATGAAACCGCTTATCCTGACAATGGTTTCAGGTTAATATCCGTATATCTCCAGAAATTGCATCTTAAAAGGCATCTGTTGGACACGCATGCCTTCAGTTCCTAATCGTAAAACAGCCACATAAGGGCAGCTGATACTGGTATCGGCCCTTCTTGGAAGTACCGATACCTTGAAATAAGGCCAGGTACCGGTCCAATACCAACTACTGGAATCCCTACTCTCCCATCCAAAAAGTCCCTATGTCATTGAGAAGTGAAGGATTCTAAGTTTGTGCAGACGTACTCATATATATTTTTTTTTAATCAGAGTTCGTTCAATGCTCCAAACAGTTGTGAAGACTTGCAAAGACATTTGCCAGACATTGCAAAACAGTTTTAATAGCTGCAAACTCTTTATCTTGTCGCCAAATTTTGAACATGTTAAAAATTTATTTGAAACAAGAAAAAATGTTTGAGACCATTAATATTGTTGGCGAACATCTTTGCGACTGTTTGCGACCTTTAACGAACCCTGATGGAACAAAACAACATTCGCTAAGCACGCACACATTTGCAGGCCTGCACCGCTTCGTGAGATTCGGCGTGAATAGAACGCCACTACTGGCTTTAAGACAATGGCAGCCAATGTCTCACTC
This sequence comes from Hippocampus comes, assembly GCF_001891065.2. NCBI lineage: Eukaryota > Metazoa > Chordata > Actinopteri > Syngnathiformes > Syngnathidae > Hippocampus > Hippocampus comes. The sequence goes on from NW_017805826.1 coordinate 2,496,357, forward strand.
CACTTTATTGTTCGGCCCCATGAGCCTTTGCATGAATTATGGGTGCAACTTCAGTCATGAATTGGAACTGCCTTTTTGTTTACATGGTAACTGGTTGCGCAAGTCCACTTTGAATGACAGACTCAATAAGTTTGTATCTAATTGAGTAGCGCAGGTTTGCGAACGACAACGCATTTTTAGCTACTTTCATAACTCTGACGCTTCAGACAATGAGACAACAAGCAATTACAAAAGCTCTGAGCCATATTAAATACCTACACATTAATAAATTTGGTCTTATTTATCTTAAAGCACACGTAGGACCGAGCCAAGCCTTTTATCTTTTTTATCTTAACACCACTGCATGGTAACGTAACCACATCACCTATGTGCTCCAGAAAACAAACAAAAACCTGCTACATAATAACGGCAATAACATCCGATGAGGATTGAGATTAAAATCATGAAACGCTGACCAATTCATTCTGCTATGTTTTGCAAACAATCACAAGAGCAGCACCGGGAAAAACGTGACTGCTCCGAAGAACTTGGACCATCCCAAATGTCTGAAGAATCTTGATGCGGTCTTGTAAATACTGACCCTTAAAAATTGACAGCCATTGTAAAACCTCAGTCTGAGACGAGGCTGTGACTAAAAACCCTATAAATTGTCTTTAAATGTGAACAGGTGTGAGAGATAGTTTTGCAAGGGTCTTTTCAAAAATCTTCTCAAAGTCTTCTGATGTACAGGTAGCTTTAGAAAATGTGGGCTGGGAACCAATCCTATTCTTTTTCCAAGCACAAACGATTCAAAAAGTAAAGAATACTTGCCATGTCTGTCACCTCTGTAAAAAGCTAATTACCTCTTTGGCACTTTGATGTTAGTTGAAAAACAGGAAAGAGATATCCACACCTTTGCTCACGTTGGATGCAAATTCCCTTATGTGTATCAACCCATATTTCACCATGTCATACATTACTGCATTAGTGGCTTGAGGCAAACCAGTCTAGTCAGATGGTGTAAATATTAGGTCAGTGGGTTTAAGGGATGGAGGCGCGCGATCAAAGTAGACAACTTGATAATTTACTTTGGCTCATTTCATCCACGATAAAAACAATAAATAAATTGTTAATATTTGAGTGCACTCTGAAGAACTTCCAGTTCATCCAGATACTTTGTCACATGTTCAAGCACAGTTTGAGATTGTTAAAATACTGGTTAAACGCCAGCCGCCAGACTGCAGCTGTGCAGTTTTGAATGTTTGGAATGCCTTGACAAAATTTGGCAGCCTTACTTTCAGTTACAACAAACCAACCAAGGGAGATGGAAAAGAAGTTATATGTTTGGTAAAATGAGTAACTCTTAAGCAGCTTTACAACCTTTGGGTGGTGCCAACCCTTCTCAGCTGAAGCTTCGGCCATGTGGCTCCTAAATTTGGAAAATGAAAGGGATGGAAGTGAGAAGCACCACTTGTGATTTTTTTTTTTTCAACCCGACCCTTAAATTTGTACTTGAAATTTTTTTGATAAGATTTTGCCATACTGTTTATTGATGAGTTAATAAAACTTTATCACATCCTAATGGGTAACACGTGACACACTGATCACATGCACAACACCTCTGGTCCAGCTAAAAGATCAGAGCTTGTGGTGCTTTAGGGCATCACGAGTCTGCAAGACAAAAGACGACAGTGTTTGGATTGAAAGAACCAATTGCCCTTTCACTGGCAATAAACATCCACCAGCCACTGCTTGATCTCCCCCAACAATGCAAGTGATTAACAACTGCTTCAATACACAAAGAACTTCCCTGTCCCTTTACGAAAAAAAAAACAACCTGAGATAAATGCATGCAGTATTCCTGTGGGTTAAATTTTACGCGGAGCAACAACTAAAGGCTGTTTAGACGAGACAGTTTTCGCTGCAAACTGATCCAAACTGCTGGTCTTGTCTCTTTCGTGCTTTGGAACCTGCAATAAACTACAGCAGTACAATTTCCATGTAAAGACGCATGTAAAAGGTGTCCGTCACATTTAATACATACAGAAAAGGAGGAAGACAGAAGTTTAACAATGTTTGCGCTTGTTATCCACAATGATATACAGGTACATAGTTCATAACCTGAACGACTGTTTCGAAACATTTTATTTCACCCGTATTTGAACACATTGTACACAATAAAAGGAGCAAATGTTATGGAGGAATAATTAATTTTGTTGAAAGGACTAAAACAAGACAATCCCTCTTGCTTGAGCTGACCATGACACATTGGCTGCCTATTTTCTTACAAACCTGCACACATTGGTGTGGCTCTGCTAAATGTCATTTTATGTATGTTAAGGTGAAACAAAATACTCCTGTAGTCTTTTCACCTTATTTGACCTGATTTGTCATGGCCTGAAAATTCGGTTGATATGACCGATAGACAACCGCTGAGTCTGATTTTCAGGGAGACTGCGAGCAATGGGGTCTGTGTCGACTAATCCCACCATGCATGCGTGTCCTGGCTCGGCTTTTTTCACTGAAACGAACCCCCTCCCCACAATCCTTTTGAGCTACCAACCATTGATGCAAACTGGTTTCAAGGTGACCAAAATCAACAATGTGTCATGGTATAATCTGGGAAATTAAGGCACTTTAGTCTGTTTTTTTTTAAACTACAAGCCGAAATAAATCTCCTTACAAGTCTCATTCGTCATTCAGTACACACTACCAAAAGGGAGTATGGAATATTTTCCACCCATACTTCACATACCATTTGACATGTCTAAGCGCACATAGCTTTGCAGTGACTGGACCCAGGTAGAAAGAGCCATTCGCACTTGATGGCAAACATGCTACTGGCCTCTAAAAGTTTGTGTAAGACAAGTGAAAGACCTTTAAAAGTGCTCCACAACACGCGAGTGCGATTTTTCAATGCTGATTTTAAACGCCAAAGCCGGTTGACTGTAAATAAGCAACGACTGCACATTAGTGTTTTTGTTTTGTTTTTGTTTTTTTTTCTGGAGGAGTGGGGGGGGGTCAAAGATGAAGTTTGTTGCCCGGTGTGACAGAGTGCCCAGTGTGTTGCCCGCAAATTGAGATTGTCAGTCACTAGTTTGTTTACAGACTCCAGCTAACTTTCTGCTACTGATGCACAAATAAACAGCAACGTTTACCAATGCGCATAGAAGAAAGTGCTGTACAACTTCATTGACAAGTGAAATGCTATGCGCTGACGTTGTTGAGCACTGTTGTCACAGTTTCTACGAAACTAACAGGTACCGACTAAACATGTAAAGGTTAACGTTGGGAACCTTTCTGACAAATACGTGGTTAAATTAATATAACAAGGCGAAAGTGTATCGGGCTTACCTTTCATCCATTCTACAACTTGCTTTGGCGTCCACTTCGTTATCGGTTCCATGGCTTCTTCAGTAGCGTATACGTGCAAAAATATTTTGGCGAAGCTAATTGAGAAAGAGCTAAGTGTCCGCTTTGCTGTCGCATCCGTATAATAACTTTGTTTTCATTATTTTAAAGTGCGTCTCTTCATTTGTCAAGCAATTCGCACGACGCGACGAGGAGCAGGGCTGAAATCCCCCACATTACAACTCTTCAACAGCCACTGCGCGTGTGGGACCTATGCCCTCTTCAAAGACAGTTCGGAAAAATATCACGTACAACGTGACCCATGTGCAGTTTTACAGACTTTCGCTTGTATAACTAATAATAATAATAATAATAATAAGTAGTAAAATAGTTTGCATGAAAACCCGATCTCCTTATGTAATTGGTATTTTTGAACAAACGACAAGTTTTTTTTTTAATTTAGATAAAGTACAGTGTTTGAAATTGAATCGGCCAAATTTTCGAGGTACCCAAATGCATCATTATGACGTATGGAGTATTCAATCACCGGTCTTATTTGAAACTGGACGCGCCTCAACTCAACTCAACTGATCAATTCATTCTTTTTTATATATTCTCTTGGCCAATTTATGAAATTATTCACCACGTTTTATTTTGTCTAATTCTAATGATCTTACTAAGCGGTGTTATTCTACAAGTGTAAAATATGTACAGTATGTTTCTCAACATCAGTGTACATAATGGTGCATTCTAATATTGAGAAAGTGACTATTTCTATATTAAGTTGTCACTAGAATTTCGTTTATCCAAAATACCATCTACACTGGAGCGCTGTCAGAATAATGGAAGTAGTTCACTACTTCCCTCTGCTGGTAGTCAACCAGGTTCGCAACCAAAAACGATATGACTACAGAAAAGTAATTTTGACAATTGATATTTTGATTGATTGATTGAGGCCTTAAAAACTTTTTTAACTTGACAAAATGTAATACAAAATTCGCTCAATCCAGTTTACATTTCTCACACACACTTTGTAACAGCTCTTAACAATATGTAAAAATAAAATATGCAAAAAAAAAAAAAAAGAATAATTAACTCTGCAAACAATTACGCTTTAAATATTTCGGAATGGATATCAACTAACAGTATACATTTCTGATCTGTTACTATATCAAGAGGTCATTTATCATTTTTTTCATCAAAATTGATTTAAAATAAATGGAGTTGATGATAGAAATTTACACGAAAAGATGTGGAATTTTCCAAAGTTTATCTTTGATTGATATGAGAGAGGTGGAAAAGTAAAAAAAGTCTTTATCTATGAAAATACAAAAGAACTAATCATCACAAGGATTACGGGAGGTGCAGGAGCCTATCCTAGTTGTCTTCGGGCAGTAGGCGGGGGACACCCTGAACAGGTTGCCAGCCAATCGCAGGGCACACAGAAGAAAAACCAGCGCACACTTTCACCTAGAGAAAATGTACAGTGTTCATTCAGCGTGCCATGCATGTTTTTGGAATGTGGGAGGAAACAGAAGTACCCAGAGAAAACCCACGCAGGCATGGGGAGAACATGCAAACTCCACACAGGAGGCCCAGAGCGGGAATCAAACACACGACCTCTGCACTGTGAGGTTGACGCGCTAACCAGTTGTCCACTGGGCCGGCCGATGTTGTTTTAATAACCTATAAAAACTATCGTGCTAGACTGCAACAAGACATAGTAATGTATAATGTAATAATGGCAGTAAGCGTAGCAAAGACAAACGCTCGTTTTTTGTGGGAGGTGGGCTGGATTGAAGGCATTTGAACAGAGTGGATTTCAGGCAAGGGCCACTCTGAGAGAATTAAGGAACTGTTGTAGTTGTGATCTTTGTGAAAGAAAGGAAAAATCTGAGCACCACAAAACCAGAAGTATGATAAGTACAGTGTTTGCTTTTGACCCTGGAAAATATGAATTTGACTACTGCAAAGTTCCCTCACACTAAAGGCCACTGGAAGACTAAGATGAGACAACTTTGCATGAACTTCCTTGTATTGTGATGCAACATTTATTTCTGACTCATGGTACAGACAGTACACTTCTGGCATTGCCCCTTATCAAATCAGATTAAAATTAATAATCACAAAAATAAATAAAGGTAGGCAAATGAAGTACAACAGCACAGGATGTTATTCATTTTGCTATCTTAGAAGACAGCATATGAAAGGCTAAAGATGTTGCAATATATACACTGTAAATCTTCATCATCCCCATGAATGATTTATTCTATGAACATTGAACCGATTAACTGTAGAAGACAGAATGTCACATAACCTGTAGTTAAAATACACCATCTGGCACACATATCACAAGATAAAACTCCACTCAAGTTTATATGTGTTCTTGTGTAGCTTCATCACACAACTCATCATGTAATTTGTGCTGTACGATACTAAATGGTACTTTAATTTAAATTGAACCTGAGCCTCAAATCCAGCGTATATAGATTTGCTTCCACAATATGAGGCATCATCACAAAAAAATCATGACTCCTTTGATATTAGGCTCAAGCAGAGAACGTTGCAGAGCAAGTTGTTGCACATGTCACATTTCATAAGCACTCGTGAGCTGATTTATCGAGATTAGTCAACAAAATGCATCTGTTTCTGTAGTCAGGGTTTAAAGTTCAACCTTGCATCTCAAATAATAGGTTCACATATGTGCAATATTTAAAAATGACGTACAATGATAAAATTACATGTTTGTCATTGCATTTATAGTATTGGCAGGTGGGGCATTTAGGTACTCCAGGACAAAGATCTGTAAAATCTTGTTGAGGTTATCAATGGTGGAGCGGTCCAGGTTCTGCTCATTGTCATCAAATGTGTGCCACACATTGGGGAAGGGGGAGGGAATAAGGTGGAGGATGCGGACACCTGATAAAGAAGCAAAGGTTATGAGGGTTACCCATCAGACATCAGCCATATGAGCCAACATATTCGAGCATAGCCCATCATCTGGGGTATATACCTCTTGTCAGGAATGGTACATGATCATCTTCAACACGGCCGACAATTCGATCTGGCCAGAAATATTCCATTTCGTCAGGATGATTTTCAAGTAGATTCAGAGAGTGGAGACGTTTTTCTGTCCATGAACAGTAAAATGCAACATTGTTACATCATTTTCTGATTCTGACAATGGACTGTAAAATGAGATGATGGTTGCGAGGTGAAAGCAGCGATATTAGTCATGGCATTACAATTGCAACTGACAATTTCAGATCTTGTTTCAATCAGGGAATTGAATTCCTAAAACATGAAAAAGGATACTTTTTTTGGTCTGTGTGTCTGTACCTAAATTTGAAATGAAATTGTTTTGTTGATATGTTGTTAAACGTATTGTACTACATTGGGTTTTAGTCGTTCATTTTGGACTTGTTTTCCTTGTCTTAGCAGTATTGTGAATTTCGTAGGGCAACTAGTTGTCAGTGCATCTGGGTTACAACAACTACTACTACTACTATTTCTACAACCACTACTAGTAGTAGGGCTCATTAGGGTCACCTATCCCAGCTGACTTTTGGCGAGAGGCAGGGTACAGTACACCCTAAAATGGTCGCCAGTCAATCGCATGACACATCCAGACAAACAATCATTTACATTCCAGTTCACACATACAGCCAAGTCTGAATTTTCCAAGAGGCGGAACAATGAATGGATAAATTGGCAACGCACCAATTATCAAACTATTCAATAATTATTTTTGGTAATCAATTAATCGTTTAGTTACCCTTTTTAGTTAAAATTGTCCAATAGCTTGGAATTTCATCTTCTCAACAGTAAATATCTGAATTATGTCGTCCTTCATGAAAGTAGACTGTTTGTCTACATGTTGAACCAAAACAAAACATTTGTTTTTTTACTTTGGAAAACAATGATTGACATTTGTGCTTATTTTCTGACATATTACGTACGGGCAAACTATTAACTGTATTATAACAAATTTATATTTGTACACTTTTTGACACAATTTGAAAGAATGTCCTCTTTTTGAAAAAATAAAAATCATCAAATAATCAACAAAATAATCTACAGATTAATCAATTATTTAAAATAATTGATAGTCGCAGCCCTAGAATCCTAAATTATCCTGCGATCAATTCCGTAATAGTTTAAGTGTGTCTATGTGTTTTTACGTTGTTCAGGAATAGTTGCAATAATTGTGATAAATGTGACGACAGCAAAGTTTCTCGCAGGTCTCAGACCGGCTGAACCAGTTTTGGTGATGTCATGGTCCTGTTTCACCTTGGCCATGTTTATCTGCATTCCTCTCCCTTTCTGCTTTGCTGGAGCGTGACAGGAGGTGGGCCCGAATTCGGAGGCGGAGACTCGTCCCCTCACCTGATCCACATCAGCCTGAGTAGATGGCAGCCTATTTAGCCAGCTTCTCCCCTTGTTCTTTGCTTGAAGATCCTTGACCTCCATATTGTGTCCTGCCATGTTGCTGCCGTTTTCCTCCTGCCACGTGTTCCAAACTCTACAGTCACCTGGTGATCTCGTCAATATTTGAGTCTTTCCCTGAATAAGGTGCTTTTCATTTGCTACTTTGTTTTCTTGAATATATGAGTTTTATTTTTGAAGATAGTAATTTTGTGTTTCTCTGCTTCCTGGGTCCGAGCCCTTTTGTTTGCCTCACGGCACATAACACTTGGACTTAACTCATTCAAACTATGTATTGTGTATTGCTGGATGTTAGAAGAACCCCAAAACAGGGAAATGTGCTATTATCAATCACCTATGTTCTGCAACCGGGAGAGCCAGTACGTTGTGGCTGGGAAGTGGTTGCCGAATCGTGGACTTGGGCCCCCAATCAGGTCCATCAACACAAACAGATCCTGGAGGAGATGCAACACACGTACTTAATTCCTGTCCTTGAAGCAAACGCTCTCTGACTGTACACAGCGTACTTTGTGGCGACAAATGCATGCACAGATATGAACAGGCTATACACTGCTGTTCAAAAATCAGGTTATTGAGATGTACATTTCAGCTATTAGGCGTGTTTTTTTTCTTTTGAAAAAGCCTGGAGTTCTTCTGCTGGTATTTGGAACTGTTCATAATTCCTTTCATTTTGACTAAGGCTCCAGATCCACCTGGAAAAAAAAAAATCAAACAAGGGAGCAAAGAGCAAAATTCTGTCACAGTCACGACACATCTGCCTTGATAAGCTCTGCCTCGCTGACAGCCTGGTGTTGAATAATTCGCTTGCCTTGCTCACGACTCATGTCTCAATTGTTTGATGTTGTTGACTTTGTTTCACTGCGCTCTTGTTCACGTTTTGTATTCTCGGTGTAAGTATTGTTCTTATTTGTATTCATTTCTCAAAATTGGATCTCATTGTCTTTTTTTGACAAGCGATGGTCGTCATTTAGTCCTCCTTGCCTTTATCAAGCGATTTGTATTTCTCTCGTGTTATCCTGGCACTTTTCTTTTTTTAAACCACTGACCTTGGTTGTACTTTGTCGGTACAGGTATTGCGTTTTCTGTAATTTAACCTTTAACCCATGTCTACGTTTGTGGGATCCTCTTTGCTCTGGAACAATCCAAAACTTGACAGTGGGAAATGTGTCATAATCTGATGAAACCAAGGTTGAACAGTTCATAATTCACTCCATGATAAAAATGATTTATCAACTGTTTCAAATATCAGTGAAGAGTTTGCACATAAACTTCAGACTTCTACAAAGAAAATAAATGTCATAAAAAGCAAATACGGCATCTGAAATCTATTTGGGTTTAATCAGAGGTACTTTTAAATGGTGCCTAATGTGCTCTGATGAGTTTGAATGTGATTGATTGATTCTGAACACAGCCACATTTCTGGTTGTAAGTTACGATCATGGGGGGAAAAAACATTTTAGAAATAATTTATGTGTGTGTGTGTGTGTGTGTGTGAGTGAGTGAGTGAGTGCGTGCGTATGTGTGTGTGTATTAAGTCACTCTTCAGGTGTCTGTGTGACAGTGTGTGAGGGTCAGGATTAGAGATGTGGTGAAGAGAGACATACTATCCCGTCCAGCTGATTGGTGTCTGTGTCTTCTGGAGGATGCGGAGTGTTTGCCATCTTCTGTGCTAAATGACGAGAGCCATACAAAGAGTCTAAAGGCGTCCAATGGTAGAGAGCTTCCTCTCCATCGAAGAAAATCAATTGTAAAGTCAGGTTGGGGAAGGAGGCCTGCAGTACAAGGGGGTGGGGGTGGGGGACAAAGTGTCAGCACAATTATTTACAGCACCACTTAAGATTCTAAACGGTTTGCTGCCGTCTAGTGGAGGTATTTTTTCTCTTTTTCCCCTAAAAAACAAAACAGAGCAAAAAACAAACAAACTCTGTACGGTATTGTTGCTGCTGTTTAACATGATACGCCTAAACCCCATTAACAAATTGCTCACTAAATAGATTCTCATCTACTAAGAAGGATGGATTTTATTGGCATTTGTTTGTTGAATATTGTTGGATGTTGAATATTACGTAATTGTAAATGATACTTTTTTTTTAATCAGAACAATTAGATAATTTCAATTGGGTTTGTTTTGTCTTGATACAGGCTTCGTACTATTTTAGCTTGCCACCCACTCCCAAATATAAGAAATAATCATCTCTTTTATGCTTTTATAGGTATTTCTGGTGTCAGGCCGGAACCTTGTATGTCAGAATTTAGATTTTTTTTTTCACATATTATTATTTATTTTTTTTTTTTACCAAATTAAAAAGTTGTCAATGGCTTGCTCTCTTTGAAGATGCAATGTTCATCATTGACTAAACTTAACAGTTTTTCTGGTCCCCTAAAAAGTGCTGATTTTGGCAGTGCACGGATTCTGCCCAACGCCAGCAATGTGAACCCTTGAAGCAAATTTATTTGCATTCAACTGAATTTCATTTCCCCTTGGGGCTTTTTGATGGATGTCTGAACCCGCGAAACACACACTTTGGCTCATCTCTGGCTGTCACCAACCCTGTCCCTGTCCGTCTATCCACTGGAAAGATGTCTTGGTGAAGCAAAGGGCAAAGGAGTAGGCAGCGTGAATGTTAAGTGTGTTCTTTATCAGAGCTGTGGTTTGATCACATACTGTAAAAAGTGGCTCGCATGTATTCATTCCCCTTCAACTTTTCTGAAATTTTTTTCACCTAAAAAAACACAACCACACAACATTAAGGTACAGTATATTGACATTTCATATTGATAGACCGGGGATGGGATTGGGAAATTTATATGATAGATGGGGCCACATAGGACCACGCACTTCCTCACCAGGTGAATGACAAAATGACTATTTGAAGTATGTACAAGATTTGCGTGTACATACAAAATATGTGCTCTTAATGTAATTCCTTTTTCAAGAAATACTTCTCAATACATTTTTAAAAGAGCTGCAACTGTAACCCAACAACCAACGGTTTGAAGCAAACAACGAAATAACCACATACTGTTGATTTTCTTTCCAGTGCAAATGACTTTTTTGCATAAGAATTAACATTCAAAGAAGGCACAAAACTGCTGAACAGCAAATCAACATTACGTGTAAGAACACATTTTGTGTATTTTTTTTCCACAAATGTCTCAAAATGTTGATATTATTGAGGTACCATGTTTGTCCTGTTTGTCCTTATATATAGTTCCCAGATCTTTTTTTATGTTCTCACTTTAAGCTGCATACCGTACCGTTTGATTTTTCAGCTCTTCATCGAGGGCTCGTGCCAGCTCCAGTATCATGGCGCAGGGCACAGCAGAATCGGTGGCGCCAAGAAACTCCTGTTGTTGGTAATACTTGGAATCGAAGTGACAGGCCAGGACAAGGCGGCGCTTGGCTAATGGGTTGAGGGTGGCAATGAGGTTGGTGAAGGGTAATGGTCCGTAAGGCGTCTGTGACCTGAAACTATCCTCCGTCACTTCCCAGCCTGCTCCAAGAGAACCCAGGGTTGATTTAATATGCTGAAAAAAAAAAAAAAATCTGTTCGAATAGTCACTCTTAGCTGCATTGATTATTTTCATTGTTTTTCTGTGTAGTCTACTTATGATACATGTTTACATGTTTTGCCCCTTTTACTGAACACTACCTGAAATATAATACCTTACAATACAGGACATCTTTGTTCATATAGTGCTTTCCAAACAGCTGCAGCTGCATCTTATAGTCAAATGCAGTCCTGAGGTGCAGTAGAACCACTACTGATTCGGTTCTTGAGGCATCACTGTCCAGACCTAAGACTATGATGCCATTGTTGTCATAGCTTTGATGATCAAACTCACCTGCTGCACCGCCTGGCTGCCTGGGGAGCTTGGATACCTGGTCACGAGCAATGGCCTTAGGTCCCTTTGCCACATTTGTGTCAGGTCTGTGTGTGACAGGGCCGCCTGGATCTCACTGGATGTAAGTGTGACCGCTCGGTGCTCTAACTGAACAAAAGCAGAGTGTTTTTGCTTATGTTAATTTTGTCTTTTCAGCATGTCAGTCACCCTCAGTCCTTTCTTGATTGATTAATATCTTGTTTGTAAAACAATGCAGTCAAAGTTTGCCCTGGCACTGCTGCCTCTGGTTTCAAAATGGAATTACCGGTACATATAAACGAAGATGAAAAGTGTGGGGATACTCAGTAAGTGGAGGCCAGCGCATATCCAGCACACACACGCACACATGCAGACACACACTGGTACAGATTTGAAGTTTGAAACCCCATATATGTATTCTTTCTTGTGGTTTTTTTGTGGTCAGAATAAAATGAATAAATAAATGAAAGTCTTAAGCCCTGATACGTTTGTTTTGGATTCAGGGACAGGGGCCATGTTCTATTTTATTGAAGTAATCATTTTATTTTAGGTCAAAATGCAAATTACATTTTATTTTACTCAGCATTTTTTGTTGCTATCTTGAATGAAAAGGACATAATTGTTTGAAATAGTGAAGATTACAGTACTGCATGTGGCTTGTGACATCACCACACTCGATAAATGGACCTTGGGCTCACTGAAAATGTTATTTGTAGCCCTGTAGGATTTGTACATGAGTACCCTTGATATACAGCATATTCACTCCAGCCAAAAGTACCAGAACGAAAATACGATGAGTCACTGCTACAAACACAGACTGCACACTTCAAAAACCTGTTGATCACACAATTGGAAATGATTAAGAGTAAGTACTCACTACGCAGCAAAAAAGCCAATTAGAGTGGATGCGTGCAAGAGAGCAGTCGTGTGGAAAGGTCATTGCCTTCTCACATAGCAAAATCTGGTAACCAAAATAGTAGAAACAAGTGTAAATGATTTCTCACGGAGGCATGCAAACCCCACTTCTATAATTCTAATATTAGTAAACACAGGTTAAACTGTAGCTTCCTAGCTGTGTGAATCAAAACTTAATAGGGCAATCTCTTTGCATTGTGCAGTTGTACCCTGTGGCTGTTGACTGCTTGACTGACTAAAAAAGAAAGCTCATCAGTATCCGTGCAAGTTTGTTCTGTGAGTGCTCACTGCAATCATGGGTAGGGAAAACATATTGATCGTCTGATTCCACTTGGAGTTTGTCTCAAAGTTCAGGCTGAAGAGAAACATGGTTGTCTTGGAAACAGACGTTAAAAACTGAGCAAGCCAAAGACACTCCATCTGTTTTAGACTGATTCGCCTTCGACAGTATTCCCCCAGTCATATTTATTATTCATAATGCAGTAGAAATTAGATTATTTTCTCACTAATAGCTGGAACGGAAAACGCCTAATACGAAGTTAAGAGTAATGGCTCACTTTCTTCCCATTTGCAAGGTCAAACGTTGCAAAAAAAAAGTCTAAACACAAAAATCACCAACATATACAATCATATTTCATCTTGTACACAAATAAAATTCCTGCAAGGATATCGGTTGTGTACAACTAGTGCTTTTTTTGTTAAATAGTGTGCTGTGATATTTTTCTCATGTAAAAATCATGACTTAATTGGCTCAATTGAGGCTGGGAAACCCCGTATAAACACTCCCTGAAATTGGGTGGCATCCATCCATCCATTTATTTTATCTGCTTATCCTTCTGAGGGTCACCTGTGTGCTCATGCCCATCCCAGCTGTCTACGGGCAGCAGGCGGGGGACACCCTAAACCGGTTGCCAGCCAATCACAGGGCACACATAGTTGAACAACCATCTGCACTCACAATCACACCTACACACAATTTAGAATGTTCCATTAACCTGCCATGCATGTTTTTGGAATATGGGAGGAAACCGGAGTACCCAGAGAAAACCTACACAGGCATGGGGGGTCGGGGCAGGCAAACTCCACACAGAAAGGCCGGGGTCTGGAATCGAATCCTGCACCTCTGCACTGTGAGGTGGACGTGTTAACCAGTCATCACTGTGCCGCCCTGATAGCGTGACATGCACAGCAGAATTTGTTCCTCATAGTTTGATCTCCAAAGGTGTAGGTTCTTTCCTAGATATGTCCCAAAATTGCCTTTGGTTTTATAATTACACCATAGCATACAGTGCAATGTACAGTATTATTATGTGGTTGCACACACAACAACATGGCCCTGCAAAGGACTTACTGAACCCTGAGAAGGGTTAAGGTGGGGTCCATTTCAGATCTATAAATACCAAGCCCTGCAATTGGAAGATCAAAGATGATGACAGTGCTGCCATAGCAACAACATGCAGGCTAAAACCACAAGAAAAATGAGAAGCAGGAATGTTGAAGCATAATCAGGTAGGCCATGTTTTGCTTTAATGTTAAACGCTCCGGTGACGACTTGTTAGCCACTCCTTTTTAACATACTTCTACAGCTTTTTAGATTAACTATAACACCACTCTCAAATAAGGATGTGATTTTAAAGCCAGCGTGGCTCTTCTAAGTACATTTATTGTTACTGTATTATTTATATTATTATTATTATATTAACATAGGGCTATATTGAGTTTCAACTATTATACAAAACATTTTGAAAATTAAACTAATAAATAAAATAAGGTGTCATTCTGAAGGGACTCAGAAGAGCCACACTAGCTTTAAAATCACCACTATATTTGAGAGTGATGTTATAGTTAATCTAAAAGGAATTGTTTCCAAATACTATACTATGAGGTTGATGATTTAACATTGATACAAAAAACACTGAATGACTCCAGTAAACAATCACTGCATTTGAGTGTCGTTCTAACAGTGGATTTAATTAGCTTACCTTTTCTTGTGTCCAGGGAATTCCATTCGAGCAGTGGATGAATGTAACCCAGATGGCAACAGTGGCAAAAAAAGGCAGAACTGAAGGACCGTGGTCCCACACGGCCATCTTTTCTGAGGCTCTTTCCCTCTCTGCCTCACACACTTCAGATCATGTGAAAGGCAGCAGGGAGCGCTCACAATTATCTAGTGTGCGCGTGCGTGTGCGCGCGCGCGCGCGTGGCGTTTGTGCGTGCGCGTGTGTGTGTGTGTGCGCGTGTGTGTGCGTGTGTGTCTGTGTGTGCGTGTGTGTGTGCGTGTGTGTGTGTGCGTGTGTGTCTGTGTGTGTGTGTGTGTGTGTGTGCGTGTGTGTGTGCGTGTGTACGTGTGTGCACGCAAGCGCTCTGTACGTGTGGAATTGACCAATAGAGATTGTTTCCCTATTCTCGTATCCCTTCCACAACTGATGAAATATCAGAACTCGGCGTACTTTGACTTCCATTCCCCACTTTGTGAAATACATCATTTTTCTTTTCTTTTTGTGTGTAGTTATTTAATGTGAAAACAAACCATACAATTATTATCAGTTATTTCTCAGAGGATGTACATATAAACAAAGACAAAAGGAAAAACAAGTACATGTACTTTATACCTCGGGGAAAAAAAAAAGCTGTGACTGAAAAAATAGAAACGGCAAAACTACCACGTGGTGTCATAACCACGTGACGAAACAGGAAATGTGCTTCTTGCGCTTGCTCACACATTGCATTGTTGTCGTCTGTCGCTAAAACATTTGACGTATAAATTATGGAAGTTACATCAGCGATGGCTGATGAAGTGGATTACTTGAAGACACAGCTAGGAGAGAAAGAGAAAGAGATTGCTGCTCTGAAGACTAAACTGGCCGCATTCGAAAAGGTACACAGGAGTGTGTCTTGGTGACTGTCAACCAGACGTTCAGTAAAGTTTTATTGCAATATTAGTCGTCAGAAAATCTTTGCAAACACCGCTAATTCACTTTCTAATGTGGGACTATCTACAGTAGTTACATGATCTGTCTCGGTACATATCCGTCAATGTATCGGCGCATCTCAATAAATCTGAATGTAATGGAAATCATCCTTTCTTTCAGGAGATTATTTCAATTCAAAATCCGGAACTCGTTTTGATTCTGTAAACACATAATTTTGAAGATGGGTTAAAGAAAACGAAAATCCAGAGTGCACAATCTCAGGAAATTTAGACATTAGAAACAATAAAACATATTTTAATATAGAAATTAGGAAGGAATTGGCCACCTGAAAAAAAATTCTCTGTTCAACGAGTCTGCACAATAAAAATAGCACATAAAGGATGGGAATTACTATTTATTGGTTTGTTAAAATATTAATTGGTTGACACGCTGCATCTTTTCAAAAAAAGTGCCCCATTGTAAAGCCTGTTTGTTTGCCTTTTAAGTGGTGCCACATTTGTCAAGAACATGCATTTGTGGCACGACCAGCGGAGCTAAGTACACTATCTGGTTTGCAGCCATGAAAAAACAGCCAAATATTCTCTGCCACTGCCAAACATCTTATTTTGCGGTTGTTGTTGACTCTTGTTTGGGCTTCTTGGGCCCTGCTACAGTGTTCAGTAGGTATGTGCTTTAAGACTCGACATGCTGCATTTGAATGATCTGCATAGAAAAACCTTAAGTTGGTGTTCCAAAAAAACCTTCTTGTGGCATTATTCCTTTATCCTTGTCAGCACTTATGTACTGTAACCCGTCTTCACAACAGATGTGCAGTCAAGGTTTTCAGGCTGGTGGCTCTCCGACAAGGCCAGGGGCGTCACTAGGTTTCAAGAACAAGGGGGGCTTAGCCCCAAGGGGAACACAGCCCCTTTAGGGGGGTCCGGGGGCATGCCCCCCCGGGAGAAATTTTTTCTACATTCTGTTAAAAATCCATCAATTCCGTGCACTTTGAGAGCAAAATGAAGAGGCTATGAAGAACTACACACATCACATTAGTATCCTCTTTACTATGATGGGGCTTCCTCCCCTGGACTTTAACTGGACTAGATAATAGAAATTATAAAGAGTTCAAAAGTTCAATCTTGGTTGTTCAAGGGAATTAGAAGGATGCCCGATAACATAACCTATATGACAGTCGGCCTATATTCCTCTCTACCAAAATGTATTAATATATGCTTAGCCCCCAGAAGACTATGTATTTTGAGATGTCTGCCGTGATATGCAATTTAAGTTAGTACAATGAGATGCAAAAGCTTCATCACTTTGGAAAAACACAAGTTTGCTGCTCAATACTTACTGTAAGCTCCGATTGCATTTTGGGAACAGCCTTGCAAGTAAAATTAGCCTTGAGATCTGATAGACTCACCTGTCCAGCAGAGCCCACCCCCCGCTCACTCTCTGTGCGTCTTTAGCCTGATTCCTATCAAATAAATACATTTATTTATTTTATATTT
>NW_017805826.1:2513548-2529946 GCF_001891065.2 Hippocampus comes
AAAAACTGTCGAATATCCATGCTGTCGACTCAACCTGACTTTCGGCAATGAACTGTCAGTTGTTGCGTTAGCATTTGATGTGGCGATGGTGACAGACAGGTCAAATGCTAACGCAACACCTGTTGCATTCAGGAAACCTGGGAGATTTAACATTACAATAATGGCAGGGTATCGAAATATAATTTAAAATGGCCACATTACATTGAATTTGATGCAATATATTAGCAAAAGTACAGGAAAAATAAATAATACTTTTTTTTAAATAATGCAATGAAATTATTTAGGGGGGCTAAAGACATTTTTAGGGAGGCTGAAGCCTCCCTAAAATAGGCCTAATGACGCCCATGGACGAGACAATCCTGAACACATTGCATACAGCCATTCTCCAGTCTCATAGCTGCCTTCACTCGATTGTGAACATGTTTGACCCTACAATCCAATGGCAGTTGGCAAACATGTAATGTGTTCATCTGAGACTGCTGTATCTCTAGATTTGGGAGTGAAGAGGATGGAATATCCAGACCTCAATTCCAACGAACATTTTTGGAATCAGCTTGGGCATACTATTCTCAACACAGCTATGTTGTGACAAATGCTGGTTGAAGAATGGGATGCTATCCTACTGCAGTGTGTGACCAGCATAAGGATGAGGTGCCAGGCTGTTGTTGCAGTTTAGGGTTCTTATACATGCTACTGAGGCTCCTGAGTGTTAAATGAGTAAATTGTTGAATCTGCACAGTCTGTATGAAGGGCAGCATTATGTATCACTACACTAGTACTGCGCTAAGAAGCAATCTTACATCATAAAAACAATCTACCAAACACACATTTATGAGATTCGTTTTTTGAATTTAGAATTTGAAAGCAGGTCACTTGGTCTCCATTGCACTACGCGTCACGCTAATTAGTGAGTCAGAGTATCGAGGCTACTATTTTATTTTGTGTTCCAGAAGAACAGCACTTCAGTCCCGCAGCTACTTGACAGAGTGACTCCGCTCACTCCACTAAAAGCCAAAGCAGCTCTCTCCAATGAAGACATCATGAGGTACAGCAGGCAGCTCCTTCTACCAGAGTTGGGTGTGCAAGGTAACAATTCCTCTGTTCACGCCAGAGAATGAGTATGGCACGACAAAACACACCAGTGGGGTCACCGGTTGATTTGTCCACAGGACAGCTGAACCTATTCAAGACATCCGTACTGATTGTAGGTTGTGGAGGACTGGGCTGTCCTCTGGCTCAGTATCTAGCAGCAGCGGGTATAGGTATGTGATCGACTAGCGTACTTAAATTTTACCAAAGCAAACAGTGGTCCCAATTTGGCTCTCAGTATACATAACAGAAAATAAAATGTCCTTTGACAATCAAGGTTAAGTGAGAAGACGATCATAATTTACTCCAACGAGGCCCATTAGAAGAGATGGACATTACTATACTGTATTAAGAGGTCAAAACAATACATTCTCAGTTGTAACACATGACAAATAATGGAGGAGTAACATAAATCTTTTTTTTTTATCATGCTTATAGTTGTGTCTTCTCTTGTTGGTCTTTTAACACCTGGTTGAGGCTGCTGTTTCTTTTGGAATAAAAACAACAAAAATCCAAAGAATGTTAATCCCTTGAAGCTGAGCTAAACTCACATGAGTTATGCCAAAGTTTTGCACAATAGGCTGACACCTTGTGTAACATCACGCATGACAAGGGCAAAAACGCTGATGATTTGAGAGGCTTATTTTACTGAAAATGTGCACCTTGGGCATTTGACTTCAGAGGGCTCACTTCAAGTCACACATTTTTGCATAGCAAATGTCACTCGTTTACATGGTTCTCTATTGCTATTAGGCTTTGGCATTGATTTATTCCATCTGTTTCTCCACAGGGCGTTTGGGTCTACTGGACTATGATGAGGTGGAGCTCAGTAATCTGCATCGACAAGTGCTACATGGGGAGGAGAACCAGGGTCAGACTAAAGCTCGGTCTGCAGCCAATGCAGTTAGAAGGTGACACATTTATGTGTAATGCACATGCGTGTCAGCTATTTTGTGTTTGGATCTTTCATGTAATGTACATTAAACTTTCCAAACGCAATTCTCAAATTAGGCAGTTGCTATTTTGTTAGTTATTTGTAAACATTAGATAATTTGTGTTATTGAACTGTCATTTGTGGCCCTGATGGTGTCTGTGTAACGTAAACAAGGCGCTTTCCAGTCTCGCCACAGGTTATATTTGGGTGTGCAGTTGACTCCAGTCTGCAAATATTGTGTAAACATGTTATTTCACAGGCAGCTTCTTTTGGTGGCCTCTTGCCCCCCACTGTGCTTAGTATACACATGGCTTGGCGTTCACCACGGGGGTACCATTTTACCGCTAGGAAGCCACAGGAACAGCAGCTTCCATTTACAGTAGAATGTCTTAAGGTTGAACATAATTCATTCCAAGGTGGTACGACCTCGGGTTTGTTTGGATTTGGAAATCTTTTCAGAAATTATGCAACGACCAAAATACCACCATCATAAAACGTATATTAACTGTACAGTTTTTTTTTTTTTTAAGAAATATTTTCCTCTTTGCTTCACTAGTAACCTGCGATGGCACAAAAGAACACAAGCCTCACAAGATACAGTATGCTGAAGGTGTTGCTCATACACACCAGTGATTTGACTTCCGGTGTGACATTTTTCCTAATTCTGAATTGTACAATCTCAGGGGGCATTTGACTTCAGAGTTTCCACAATACTTTGTGGATTTATCCAAATGTATTATGTGATGTGAGATTTATGGAATTTAGTTTTTTTTACCTTGTTGTTGTGTTGTACTATTGAATGTAATCTCACAGGTTGAACTCAACAGTTGAGTGTGTTCCTTACCACCTGCAGCTTTCACCTGAGAACGCCTTGCAACTCATTCAACAGTATCCTGTTCACTCAAGTTTTTGGTGACTTATGAAGTAACATTGTATACATGCCTTGACTTCACTGATTTCATATATGACATTGTGGCTGATTGTTCAGACAACGTCCCCACTCGTTATCTTGTCAATGACGCCTGTGTGCTGAGTGGCAAGCCTCTAGTATCAGCAAGCGCTCTCAGAATGGAGGGACAGGTAAGATATTTTCATTTTGCAAATCAACATTCTTCACATCCTGAAAGTTTGTTGTTTTTTTTTTTTTTTTTTGTCTTGTCTGTAGTTGACCTTATATAACTATGATGGAGGCCCTTGTTACAGATGTCTTTACCCAGTACCCCCACCCCCAGAGACAGTGACAAATTGTTCTGATGGAGGAGTGTTAGGAGTGGGTAAGTCGAGGAGTGGGAAAGCTCAGAACCCATTAGCTGTGTAGAAACTTTCTCCAGCATCTCAAGCCTGTTAACTACTGTTTGTTAGTAACATGTTCCGCGTATGTTTAAGTTCCAGGCATCATGGGATGCTTACAAGCGTTGGAGGTGCTCAAGATAGCCTCTGGTCATGGCTGTATCTAAACTCTGGCATTACGTACTGTTGTTGTTGCTGTACATTTCAGCCTTCCTCTGTATGTAATATTCAATTGTCACAAATGTAGGAATCCTTGCAAATACTGGAGGAGCGTTATTCATTCGGATTTTTGGTCGACGGAGATTAAAGTATTTTAACTCATGGAGGCACAAGTTTATATACACTGCCGTGTTTACTGTGGTGCATGGACATTGTAAAACAGGCCAGTGTAGCTGACACCTAATTGATGGAGAAACTTGTGTGGAGCCACTTATAATGTAAATCAGCCCCTCTCTGTTGCATAACCACTTTTTGAGAAAAGGGTAACCAAAAGATTTACTTGGTTGTTTAATTCCACACTTGATGGGTGTCAAATGCACATCCTTTAATTCATTACACTATCTTGTTAAAATGTAGCCACAATTTGAAGAAATGTTTAAGAACTTTGAGCCTGGTAAATAGTGTGGGGGACAAAGGCTTTGTTTTGTTTGTTCTTTACAAAGTGTTTTACTTAAGCAAACACGTAAGCTTCCTGTGGCCAGCAGCTGGTGACGTTTGATGCTCAAAGTGCTAGGTTCCGGTCCATCAGGTTGCGGCCCAAGCAGTTGGGATGTGTAGTCTGTGGGGAAGAACCTTGCGTAACCCAGCTAATCGACTACGAAGCCTTCTGTGGGTCTGCCGCAACAGATAAGGTTGACCTTGATATTACGAATAACAAGTTACCACATTCTTTCTGAAGAGTTGGTTTAATGCAGTTATTAATATACATTTTTTTTCAGTGCCGCAGACTCAACCTCTTGTCCAAAGAGCAGAGAATCACAGTGCAGGTAGGCAACTTTTTGGCCGGTGTATCTCTCCCTAAGCATTATTTATTCAGCCATTACTCATAATGTTCTCCCAGAATTCACCAAAATTGATCAACTGATTGTATCACAGCACTCACTGGAAACAAGCTAAAATGGGCCAGTAAGTTTTCCACAGAAAAGAATAACACTGTGTTTTTGTATCCAGAGTGTTACATGTGGATTGCGCATGCATATGACTACACATTCTGAACTTTTCAACGGTCATTAAGCGCAGAGATGGAGATCACAGTTAAACTGAATTTGGGACATTGGCTCCATTTAGGAGCAGTTGTGAGCACAACGACTTTTGGAAAAGCTGTTAAAATAATTGTAATAAGGTACAAAATCAAATTTGTGCATTACTTCCGTCACATTAGCTGCAAGTCATTTACATTTCCGATATAAAGATATAAATCAAATTTCCTTAACAAAAAAAAACGCTCCCTTCATAATGACATGGTTAATATTATTTGTGAATGTTTCGTTGCATTTCCAGGATTACAAATCCATTGTGGACAATGCAGAGCCCCATCTCCTGTTAGATGTGCGCCCTCTTGTGGAGGTGGACATTTGCAATTTACCCAGCTCTCTCAGTATCCTTCAGGAAATTGTAAATAAAACATAAATTAGTGTGATGCGAGATGATTAAACCCCATTATCTTTGTGGTCAGTCTCCTAACATTGTTGCCAGACATACCACTGTCAAGTTTAGAAGAGAAGAAGAGTGAACATATGCAGTTACTCCAGGAGCGCATTGGCCAATTGAAACAGCAGATTGATGGTGTCTGTTGGCCTCCAGGTAACATGACAAAACGCTGGCCTCATCTGCATGTCGTCTGGAATGAACCGGTGCATATTCACAGTTCAAACTTTCCCACTACTGTACTACGCTGGCTGCACATTTTGTAATGCAAGTACCAGATTGCCTTGGGTTTGCCAGGTGACCCCTTTTCTAAAACAAGTGTGACCAACCTGATGAGCTGGTCTACTTTGGAAGATTGTATATGAAAGAAAAAAAGTTATTTTGAGCCAGTTTTGCTCATTCAGTGTCTATACAGATAAATGCAGCGATGTGGAGACTTTGTACAGCACACTACACTCATTTCTTACGCACTGTATTGCTTTATTAGTAAATGCAAAAGTTGATGTCCACTGTACACTAACATAATTATGTGAATCAGTGCAGAATTAAATGGCATTACTGCAATTAACCATTGCAACTACATCATGGGATGGTTGTATGTCCGTAAATTGTTGTTTTTGATGTGTGGTCTCCTTAATAACACTTGACTTATAGTTATACTCAAAACAGTATTTTGTGTTTGAGTATGATCTGCAAACAAACTTTATTGTCCCTTATAGTAAAGATGCACAGGAATGAAATTCCTGTCACCAAAATATCTTTGTGGTTTCTTCCAGTTTATGTGATTTGTAAGATGGGCAACGACTCCCAGAAGGCTGTGCGGATTCTGGGGAAGATGAGTGGAACAGAAGTAGACAATATCAAAGTGAAAGATATCTGCGGAGGCCTGATGGCATGGGCGCAGTGGATCGACCCCAAATTCCCGCAGTATTAACATGTTACCTGTATGTATACTGTATGTTTTCTAAAAAAAAAATAAACTGTCATCTTTGTTTTCTTTGTGTTATTTTTTTGTGATGCTATAAAAAACCCTGTCAGAGTGTGAACAGGAGGAAATCATTTATTTACATTGATGTGGAAAAACAACAACAGATGAGCAGTTAAGGCATACGTTCTTGAGCAAGAGGCCCCCCCTTGTTTACTATTAGTGTCTCCTGGATGAAGTTCACTTTCTGGAGAACACATTATAAAGTTTCAATTATATCTTTCCACGTGTTGCCATAAGGGGCCAGCGAAACCTACCCCCGCCCTATCCTATCTCGATTCCATGCGATCCATGAATGGAAAAGGAAAATCACTGTTAAACAGGCTAAAAATGCTAAATTAATTCGCTGAAGTAACGGTGACGCCTGCTCATAGCCCATCGGTGACTGTTACATTCTCAAATGTGTTACGAACATATCTAAGTCACGGGAACCAACATTTGTTTCTCCTGAAATGGATAAACCTGAAATAACGGAAAATATCTGCGCGTGCGCAGTGTCGTTGGTTCCTCAGTAGCGCCATTGTTCCAGGGTTTGTAGTTCAGATTTTGCAGTCAAAGTGCGAAGTCTATTAAAGGGACGCTATAAAAAGACTACAACTCCCAGCGAGCGTCACTGTATTCCCCTCTAATGTAACAGGGGGAGTAGTCACAGCTGGAAGGATAATAAGATGCGCATGAATTTACTACAGTATCTGAAAAACGATAAGAGAAAAATAAATGGACGCTTTCATTGGTCATAGCAAGCCTTTACACGAATTTTTGATTTTGTGTTTGTTTTATTTAAGTTGGGCTCTCCTCGACGAATTTTAGCCAAGTGCAAGTTAAGACTTGAGACGCCGCTTTCCGCAGTTGATGGAGATTCAAAGTTTGTTCGGTCCACTCGCATTGGAAAGAAATGCGTCCTTCGCTGACTGTGAAGGTAAAGTATCGCTTTTAAAGCACCATCCAAACAGTCGTTTGTCTTTGGAAAGGCATAAAGTTCCACCGAAGCGAAATGTCCGCTGGACGTGCATATTCAAGCTTGTGTAACTTATTAAGTTGTTATTGTGTGCGCTCCTCGGGTTCTGTTATGCCAGCGTATCGATCGAAGTTGGGACGATTTTCATGTTTGCAATATTTAATTCCAGATGTAGATGACTTGAATTCTTTCACATATTGGATGTTTGTGTGTCCCCAAACCGTAATTCACCACGCTATTGTTTTCATGCATGCTAAACGGCCCGAAGCTCACTCGAGGTTTAGACAGTCCGTTGTCATTACAGTTGAGATTTCGTGATAACATATTTAATTGGAGTGGCTACAATGGAGACTTTTTTTCTATGGAGCGCTACAAGAAATAAGTAAATGTGGAGATGATTTGATTAACAAATTGAGTATATTTAAGTATGAAATTAGTCTAATGAAGAAAGCAGTAATGCTTTATGGTAGTGTTAATCAAACTTTTTACACCAAGGAACACCTCTAAAAAAACTTTGCTCTACCAGTAAAATTATAATGACCAACATTAAAGTATAGTAGCGTTTTAGGCACAAGTGTCCATCAAACATGAGGCAGACCCCCTTTTAAAAAATATATTTAATATTACCGGTAAAACATAAACACTGCACTTTAAAATTGGATTTAAAATAATATTTAAATAATCTTCTATTGTGTTGCACATAAAAATTAAATATAAATTGTACCTAATGAAAAAATATGTTGTACTTAAACGATAAAAACAACACATCTTTATGATAAATTATTATTAAATATTATAAATACAATTGAACTGTAATTAACAAATTTACTGTATTTACTGTAGTGTAGAGTATTCGCTCTAACTTTATGCACAGTTTATGTATTTAAGTCTGATTCTTTTATATACAGTACTGCCAAAGGGGCTCCTCGTATTGAGAATCGTTGCTCGAGGGTTATGCACTGGGGAATGTGTCCTTTGTAATGTTTGTAGTTTGTGGGGTTATTTTTGGTGTGAATGTAAATTGTGTAATATCGAATATGCAAAATTAGTGATATGAAAAAATAGGCGGAACCCTCATTTTGTTCTATATTTAGTAAGTGTAGATACTTGCTTTCTTTAAATTACAAACGTGCCTATTTTTGTTTTTGGTGACAGGCTTCCTGTGGTCAGAGTGGATCAGTGATTTCACTAAAGCCAAGGAGCACCACTTCACGATATGACATTTGTTCCAGTAATATTCCAGAGACTTCTTCCAAGTTGTTTTGCCATCTTGTGAATGAGTGTGTGAGCTCAGGTGGAATCAACGGCGTGCCCCCTGATTTGCAAATCTAAGGTGACACAGTGGAAAACCATACTGTACAATGCTGACTCACTAAACTCATGAGTACCAAAAGTATTCCCCGGCATAAATCCTGTCACTGAACTCTCCAGTATTCAGCGTTACACGTCGCTTTTGGAAAAAAGCCAATGTCTGCCTCTTCTCCCCCATCCTTACCTCGAGCCTTCCTCCACTCTCTCCATCCGCACCACCCGACCTTGCCACCCGTTTTGTCCCCATCCTCGGCTGGACCGCTTTACGCGCGGCTGTCCAACGGAAACCACAGTGTCCCCAGCCCCACCAACTCCCGAAGCTCTTTCCATGGGGTGTCTTTCCTGCTGCAAATTGGGTTGACCAGAGAGACAGTGAACCTGGAGGGCAATGACCTAACACTGTCAGCCGTCAAGGACCTGGTGTGCTCTATAGTGGACCAAAAGGTAAGAAACTCAGTTAAATTGCAATTGACACTGTTTGCATGATATCCAACTCTAACAAAAAACAATTGACACTGTTTGCATGATATCCAACTCTAACATCATCTCAAATTAAAAGCTTTTCAAAAACACATTCATACCCACTACAATTTAAGCAGCTATTCTGAAGACAGTAGTGGACCAACATGCTGTATCAGCATGTGTGTTGTCAACTGACCAAATTCATCTATTGAGGTGTTCCAAAACAAACATCTGGGCCTCCCGCCCTGAAACTGACACAGCAGAAGCACACACACAATAGCAGTGGTGGACAGTCTGGTTCGCGACATTTTAATGCAATGGCCCTCAAAGTTGCACAGTCTTGCTTAATCGCTACTCTGCTGTTTTACCGTTGCCAAAGATATACTCAGCCTCAAAAGTACAAGTTTACACAAGATTACTGAGTATAATATTGGTAATTGCACCTATTTGTTTGTTTTTGTACATACAGTACTGTACATACATTTTGTACTAGTGTTAGATTGATCGCTTCAGGGGCACTAATTTCATCAGCCTGATAATGCTTTGCTTCTTACTAGTGTTGTATTAATCACAAGGGGTGTTACGATGCATCTATTCCATCGATGTGTCAATGTGTCTGTCCTGCGATTCAGCCTCAGTACATTGATGCTGGCCACACGTTGACACAACCTCATTTTTATAAGTAATTGATTGGTTTAATCGACATGAAAAACCAAAAAATTTTATACCCCAAATTTCGAATATCCTTTTTTTTTTTTTTTAATCGAAGTTATTTTTCTACTCATTTTTCGCTAATTTATGTCATATTCGGCCGGTAGCGGGGAATCACGTCAACATGCAACACAGATCATGGCTGCGAGGAGGAGTAGATTTAAGACATCATGCATTTGGTTGTGTTTATCTCTCTCTCTCTCTCTCTCTCTCTCTCTCTCTCTCTCTCTCTCTCTCTCTCTCTCTCTCTCTCTCTCTCTCTCTCTCTCTCTCTATATATATATATATATATATATATATATTCTTATTGTATCAAATTGTATCGTTCAAAATGTGCAATATATTGTTTTGTATCGAATCATTAGGCCTTATGTTGATATGTATCGTATCGGTCAAAAAAATCATTAAACCCCTACAAATCACAGTCCCCGAAAATTACTACTCAACAAAATAATCTTAATACAGATGAGTAAATGCAAAATAAATGTTTTTGTACAAACAGTGAAAAATGCAGTATTGCTCAGAGATTTTTTTTCCCACGACAATCCTAAATGAAAGGAAAAAAGAGCATTGTCTTACGATAAGCATCAGTCTGTTCTTAAATTGATCAAATCTGAAGCAAAAAGTTTTTTATCACATTTTAACTTAGATGACTGCCATACAAGTTTAGAAATAAGTTCAGTGCTGTGCAGTATAAGTGTAAAATTCTTAGTCTTCTTTCAGTGTGACACATAGCAGTGATCCAAGTGCTGAGTAAGACGGTTGATTTCTTTGAGCCTGGGAATATACTCACGTAAACACCAAACACAGCGCACTCTTCCACGTACATTCCGTTCTGCTTTTATTATTGATGTCATTTTTTTTTTGTTGCTTCAGCTATATTTCACTGAGCTAACTAGAGAGATACACACCCCATGGATATCATCACACCGTTCCTGCTGGCCATCACTGGTACCTTAGCCTTCTTTGTTGGTGGCATTACAAAAACACAAAGGAAGAAAAAAAAAGTTGCTTTTAGTCGAAGTGTTCGTTTTGATGTTCACTAAACTGATGTCTTGCAGATTTGCTGATGTGACAACTCTCAGTTTTTGCGCAACTTTTGAGGGGCAGTTCTCCAGATTCCACTCAATGCAGTACAAAACAAAGATTTTTGTAAATCTCATTCAAAACATACTCAAACAGTTTCGTAAAACATGGTTGGCTTATGACTTCAGTTGGAAATCAAGTATGTGTCTCTGTTGTCGTATTTTGTGGTGCATTATATTTTCAATATTACCTGCATTCTTCCACTATGACACCACTATGTAGCTACATTATTAATTCTGCTTTGCATTGCGTCATTTTCCTGAAAATCAGCGTGTGTATAATCCCACTAATTTTGTAGGGCATTTTTACAGTCTATCAATTGTATGATTTTATTTTTCTTACAAAAAAATAGCATGACTGTGTGGTGGTTTTGAACTAAAAGCAGTTAATTGCACTAATCCAATAATGTAAGGCAAATACTGCACACCACAAAGACATTTTTGTGCAGTACTTAACGGGCACTTAATTTGAATTCAAATGGACATTTCAAATACCCAGCGCTTTAGAGCTCCCTACCCCCTACTTGTGTTAAACTGCCATTGTCCTGTTTAGGTCAAATTTGGTGGGATTAATGCTCTGCAGATCCTGCTTGAATAATGAAATGGAAGTGTGTCTAACCATGGTATTTTTTTGAACCGCATGTGTATTATTATGATTGCGGTACACCATTTGGAACTGCAATTATCTTTGCCTGTAGAAAGGGAGGGTGATTAAACAGTGCAGTTCAATCAGCTGCCTTGGCCTCGACATTTGAGAAGCTCACTGTTCTGTTCCAGTGATTGTTCAAAGTGAGGGAAAGTAAATGTGCAGCAAACTTAAGGAGCATGGAGATGATACTAAGGCTAATTTAGTTATTTATTGCTCGTGACAGCGGGTTGGATTCGATGTTGGTTATGTACTGATTTGTTTGCAACAGCTGTACATGGATTTACTCATGTAGTGGCAGGGCTTCAAAAGTATGTAACAGCTAAAGGGTGGATTCAAGGTGAGAACAAAATCTATCAGGATGCATCATCAGCATATCAGTATCCAGAAGTATAGAAATATAAGACCTAGGTCTTTTCATTGGTTTTAAATGATCATGGGCTGTCTGTGTGTCACGTACCTTGATTAGAGTCATCATAATGTGCAGTATACGGCAGTGCCTCTTAACCAGGGTCGGGAGGGTTACTTTTAAAATGAATTCCGATACAGTTACTAGTTACCTGTTAAAAATGTAGTTTATAATGTAATCCCAGTATCGTAATATTAAAGTAATTTGAATTACTTTGAAATAATGGATAACGGAATTACCAAATATGCTAATGAGGAAAACATATTGCTCTCTCTCTCTTTCTCTCTTTCTCTCTCTCTCTCTCTCTCTCTCTCTCTCTCTCTCTCTCTCTCTCTCTCTCTCTATATATATATAGAGATCGAGTGGACCCCCATTATTTGCGAGAGATAGGGACCCCCCGAATATAGTGAAAATCCATGTACAAGATAACTGTTGTCCTTTGAAAAGCACATTTAATGATAGCTGGATAGATAGAATATAATGTGAGACAATTACTGAGTTGCATGAGGGTAGGCTGTTTTTGAAATGTCCCCGATAGCAACACCTCACATGGACAGACAGACAGACATGAATGGATGAACTGACTGACAGACACGGATGGCTTAATTAATTGATTGCTTGATTGAAAGCCATGTAAAATTATTGCTCAGTTGTATGAAGTAGCTGTTTGCGAACTGTTCCTGTAGGCAACACCTCACACACACACACACACACACACACACACACACACACACACACACACACACACACACACACACACACACACACACACGGATGGATGGATAGATTGAAGATCATGTGAGTCAATTGCTTCGTTACATGAAGGTAAGCTGTTTTTGAAATGTCCCTGACACATACAGCCACATCTCTGACGTGGCAGACTAAAATGAGAGATCTCTCATCTCCTTTCGAATGTCCCAATTTCACCTGGTTGTGCAATGGAAATTTTTATTTTAGGTAAATTGTGCTGCATATCAAAATCCATTTCTCGAAGCACTATCCTGCTGTGTTTTTTTCTTTCCATTTGAAGAAATTGGATGGGAGGGTTGTGTTTTAAATGGACTTTGAGGTTTCTTGTGTTGCGACTGTCTTCATATAAATGCGATGCCAGTTCACTGACGTTAGCGGACACTCCGTGTTTATCTGTCTTGAATCTGAAACGTTTCAACCCACACGGTCCCTGTGTCATCAGTGTTTGTAATGAATTATATTTAGGATGCTCAGTTTTCTGTAATCATACAGCGACAGCTGTCAGAAAATTTCACTTTGCGTACGCTCATTCCTTCCGTCTTTCTGTTTCAAAGCTGTATGCATTGTGTGCATCTTTAGTGCCAAGCAAGTTAACTGAGAGGGAGAAGGAACAAAGCAGCATTACTGAATGTTGATCAAGTAAATAAATAAACGTGCATATAAATTAGGGCTGCGAAGATTAGTCTGCAAGCTATGACGACTGTTGACAATTAATATAATAGTCGATGGGTCATTTATTTATAGGTTTATTTATTTGGCGTGTTGTTTTTCTGTCGAACCTGCCTTGTCTCTCGCTTTTCCAGCTGGCTGTAAGCCTTGACTTGCATGGGCAGTAGTTGTAATTCAGGTCATCCGTGATGTAAATAGAAGTGTTGCGGGTAACACAGTGCAATGGCTAAACGGTGTTCGCAACAGAGTCGATACGATGCAAACCTCCCTTTCACAGCGGGTGATAAACGAGCATCTGAAAAGGAAGCAAGTTGTGGCTGATGCCTGATTTCATTTCTGACATTGGGAAAGTCGTGTCTGGAAGCCGGTTTTCACACTTCGGGCTTCCATGTGTATTCGATGAAACACAATGTCTTGTTTGGCACACTTACATATGGTCCCTTCTACTCTGGATGAATTACTGATGCACTAGTCAGATGGCCACATGTCCCAATAGTTTTGTCCCTGTATAGTGCAAGTATGTGCACCAGAATGAAATACATATATCTCAGTATACAATAAACTCTGACTGTACTGCTGAGCATACAGTAAATCATTTGACATTATAATTTTGTGGACGTCATTGCATCTGAACATGTCCAGAACATTCAACCACATTGTTGTGCATTTCTTCTATTAAACCTTGCTAAATACAGTGCATAGCACCAGCTGCTTCATGAAACCAGCCATATGGCTTTCATATCTGTGGAAATTATGACTGCAGGCCCTTTGTACTCCACTCCATCCTTGCCTCACTACTCCCAAGAAATGCATGGCAATTGGGAACTTTTTTTTTTACCCCCACCATGTGCTGAACTGCGCCAACACTTGTCACCTGACCATAGTTTAGGTCATCACAAGATCGTACCAGTCAGCAGAACCCACCTGTGTCTGTCAGCAGGAAAATGACAGTTAAGCATTTGAGATGTAATGTGGTAATCTTGCCCTCGCACCAACCCCTGTCTCTCTTTGCTGCAGTTTCCTTTGTTGAGAAAAACATGTTCTGCTTCACCAAATGGTTCATGTCATGCAACAAGCATCCGTTATTATGCAAATGTGCCCACGCTATGGCTTATTTTCTGTGCACATGCATTGGCTATGCCTTCGATGGGAACACACGTCCCCGCCGGCCGAGGGCTAGCATTAGCATCTCGCTTTGTTGTGCTCAGCTCAGCAGTTGGAAAACCTTTGATGGCCATAAAATGTTGCAGAATGGGTGTTGGGTGTTGTCTGCAATTGTTGACATTAAAGCGTGATTGCTGTCGTAATCTCAATAGTCAGTCTTATATTTCTTTATTTATTCACGTGTTTACGGTGTAGCAGAGCATCATGATATGACGTCACATCAGATTTCTTCAAGGTTACGTGGATGCCACATGGTTTTCAGTAGCTACGATTGAAAACCTAAATGTTACCCGAAGCACTCTTAATTTCATTCTACAACCGTCATTAATTTCATACTCCAGCAGGATTGGCAACAGGAATATACCACCCCTTTAGACCCAAATGAATTGTCATTCTAGTTGGATAATTTGGTTTCATTGTAATCGAAATGCAAGGCTCTGTGTAAACGTGAGGAGTGGTCACTTTGTGTTTAATCCGTATAGGACATTCACAAATAGCTACTTATTTCAGAAAAATATGTAGTAATGCCTCTAAAATTCAAAATATACAGATTCCATGTGATTGGGATGGGGATCGGCTGATGACACTCACGGTTGATCAGTATCGGCAATTTAAAACCCTGATCAGAAGATCCCTAGTTTTTACAGTCGAAAGCACATCGTGCCGCAAACTGCCGGCAGAGAAATACCTCTCACAAGCCATGGAGATAAACCTTCATGCTGTAGCAGATACCTAGGATGTGCTTTTATTCAATGTTCTCACATTTATTGTATAGAACATCTCATGGCTTCAGGGTTGACTTTCTACCTTTCGTGAACTCTCAGGGTTTGGGATGATGCAGACTGTAGATTGTAAGGAATGAATGTATATCCTCTCGACTTGGCAAGAACCCCCTGAAAAGATTTTTGTTGATTTTCTCCTGCTGTTCTTATTCTGTTCTTACAGTGGAGCTGGAGAAAACATTCATTTTTTTAGTATGTCAACTGCAGTCCAGGGTAACCTGATACTTATTAGTTCAATCTCAGCATCACTGAGTTCCATGCTTTCAGGGTTACTCACAACATTCTCTCTATGTCCGGGGCACATATTCAAAACATTGTTCTTGTAGCCACAGTTCAACTTCTTCTGATTGTTAGTACAACCGCAAACAAGACATTTTTAAATGGTACGGGGTTGATAATTTGTTTAGGAAATGAAACAGAAAAAGTTGAACTAAACCGCTGCAGTAACAAATAGCTTCCTGCTACTTCTTGTGTCTCGCAGGAAGCTGTGCCCATAATTGTTTCTCCATTGGAGTCCGCAGGAATAAAGGAGCGAGAATGGCCTAACTTTCTGTTGCTATCAAAAGAGGAATGACATGGCTGTTTTAGTAGGAAGAAAACGTTTTGGCACAGGTAATGGAAGAACAAATTGAACCTTTGTTTTCAATTTGAGTTCTATAACAGCTACTTTAATTTAGATTTGCCACGGCCACAGGTTTCCCCACCAGTTTTGTAAATCCTGTCTGTGGCTTCCAGTCTCTGGCTAAGTCCTGAATAGCTGTCTGTGTAATTAGCGAGACAAAAGACATTTTCCAGGCAGAAACAGGCTGTATTCATGAATTTACAGAGACATCGCAGAATATTATTCAGATTGCTTTCAATTGCTCTTCACTTTTCGGAACTATCACTTGCCTTCTGCAAGACATCTGCAGGAAGTGTTCCTTTTCAAGACGAATTTCATAGCGTTGCAGCAGGCTCCTGCGTGTTTTCTTTTATTCCAGTGTCATTTGTTCTTTGAATAAGCAAGGGTAAATTAATAATAAATAAATAATACTGAAAAGAAAATTAATGATAGCAGCGGGGTATTTCTTGGCCACTTGAGTTTAGTTCACATTGACCCAAATGAGCAGAAACTCGTGGAAAATATATCAACCCCCCTTTCGACACACGGCTTTATGTGTGATATACATGGTGCCAGACATTTCCTGGAGAGCTCATTTAGCACTCTCACCAGCAAAAACAGATCATTCATGAGTCAATATATGCAGTGTTGCTATTGGTTCTGAATACACATTGTTATGATGTCAGTCCTTTTCCAACCGAGATCACTTTCAGTATGTGATGTATACACCGAGGTCTTTCAAAGCCATGGAGTTGCCTGACTCGGTATCACAATTGGGACCGCTGAAGAAACAAAAGTTTTCCATGTGTTACTCACGGACTTTCTTGCACAAGGAATCTATCAATTTCCCTGGTCTTGGAGTAATTTGTGGAACAGGGAGAGAGAGCGTGGGGTGGGGGGTGGGG
>NW_017805826.1:2530058-2542844 GCF_001891065.2 Hippocampus comes
TGGGGGGGGGGTGGGAGGACATCTCTGAAGTTAAGTGAGCTAAGTAATTTCTACCATCTGCACTGCACATTTCTGTTGCCTCATTCGCCTTTAAATGTAAAGTGGCATGGCAGAACAGAAGGCTCAGCCACAAGAGTCGGAATGACAGAGTGGAGAAGGGTGGTCCTCTCCAAGGGTATTGGGCAGGGAAGGCTGGGACAGACCCATTGGCAGGCCTCCATAGGGCACAGAAAGTAGCTTATGCCCTGACATTCAGTCGGTGCCAAACCAAGCGCAGCTTTACTTTGGAATGCCCTTCACCAAGCCAGTGAGGACATATTATCCCCACATCAATCCAATCTCTTGTTAATGCTGGTTGAACGGGTTGTGATCATTATTAATATTGAATCGCTAGGCAATCGTAAATTGAACCGTTTATTAATCAGGTCCCTGCGACTTTGCCCTTGTGAAGCCAAAATCACCTGAAATAATTCAGCATTATGCACGAAGGCATTCCACAAACGTAGAATAATAAATCCATGAGTGAAGATTGTGTTCACTGGAATAGCATACCTCACACCCGTTGTACTCATTAATAAGATGACTTTTTGCCCCATTGGATTGAACCAGCTGGCAATCTGAACTAAACACAGTCGGCGGATTACGAAGTCCGCCGACTCACTCTTCAGTGGCAATTGTGGAAAGTCTGGAATTGGACAGCAATCATGCTCAACCTAGCCAGAGTCAAATGGTATTTATACATTTGCATTGACTCTTAAGTTTAATTTTGCACGGTAGGTTTATTATGTATTGTAGTTCAGCGTGCCACCTGGTGACAGTGGCATAAGATTAATAAATGAAAACTTTTACCCATCAAATGAAGCTGTATTTAATGCATTAATTACATGCAGTTTTCTACAGATGATAAATGACGCGAGACACGATCGTCGAAAAGTGATACAATAAAATGTTATCTAACAACTTCATGACATACTATGACAATGATGCTACAACCCTTACTTAAAATGTAGCCAACTATTGAATATGACAGATTGCACTCATGATTAAAGTGCACAGGACAATTTGTGTACTGTGGCTAAACGATCGGAATGTCACGAAAACCGATTCGAATCAACAAATCGGTTTTAATTCAATACATGTCAGTGTATCGGTAAACTAACTAATGAACCAGTCTCCATAGACTTTCGCTCGAACCAGTCAAAAAGCTCCTCACTCACTTCTTTTTAGATCTTTGATCAATCTCTTTGAAGGAAATTCCGCGTTTACAGTTCTGACAAGTTCATTCCTATTTTGGAAAATGGTTGTCTACTTTCAACAAGAAACTCATTGCATGGCATCCTCTGGAACTGAGCCGTACCGTATGGAATCGAGTCGCTCCACTTCAAAATGTCAAGTCCTTGAATCGTATCGCACTCCATGAATGGCAAACCATATTGAATTGTCTTTTATTGGAGAGCTGCACACCCCGACTAAACAGCGATTATCAGTTTGACACTTTTGATCCATGTGGCAGCAGCAGGTTGTAGAATGACTTCTTCTGTGTTGTTTTCACAGCAGTTTTTGCCTTTCCTGTCTTTCAGTGAAGTGCATGATCTGTTAAACTGATAGGAAGGTGGCAGCGGAAGTGCAATTAATGTTGAAACAACAATAATAACAGAAGAAAAAAAAATGGCGTGTTCTGGAGCAGTGGTCTCCAACCACCAGACCGTGGACTGGTACCCTCCGTACCAAGCCGCACAGATTTATTTAAGAAAAAGGAAAAAAGAAAAAAAAGGTCAGTCGGACCATGAAACAGACTGCGGCGGAAAAAACAGGTTGGTGCCCACTGTTCTGGCGATAGTACAGCTAAAGCAATGTTTTAATGTTATAAAATCAGCAATAAATGCACTACAGTTCACATACCAAAAAAAAAAAGTCTCTTAATATGACTCAGTCTGTCACTGAATCTCTTTCTACTGTTCTACTTGTCGTTGGTCAGTTCCCGTTGGAGCCACTCCTTGTTTCCATATTCTCACTGCTCCTGCTCTCCAATCTGCTGTGGTCAGCGAGGCAGCACAGTCTGTACAGCCGATGTTCACATAGCTTCTCCCTCCACTGCACTTGCTATTATTCTTCCCCGTCTGTTTAAACATTTGCAGATATTGCTTTTCTGTCTCTGTTTTTGAGAGAGGTGACAGCTCGAGTGTTGGAATTTGGCCTCTTTAAAAAAAAAAAAGTGATCCGAAGAGGAAGGGGTTTTAAAAATTCAAACCTATCAGTGTGTACGGTAGCGAATCTCTTACTCACTTTCTGCAAAAAAAAAACCTACAACAGCATGTTGCTACATTCTCATGTCATAACCTCTCTCAATCTAATCTTCGCATGAATATCCCTAGGCTCACCTGTTTAATTGCCCTGTGTGAGATGTAGTATGAGCTGCTCTGAATTTCTCAGCCGGAGGCACTAGCGGAGGATCGTTGCAAAGCTATAACTCATCAGTGGTGTGCGAGTGCCGAGCCAAGCTTGTCTTAGATCACTCTTGCTCTCTTCCTGAGAAGCTTTAGATCCTGTGACTCAGGCTTCCTCTTCTCTGCCTTGTCCCTGGACGCTGTTAGCACACGCGATACTTATGTAGACATGCACACACAACTACAGAAAAGCAAGCTGGGCTTCTGTCACTGACTGAACATAAAAAGAATGTTGATGCTGATATTTCTGATTAAAAAAAAGTCTCACTTTCCAGCTTTGATTGATTTTTATTTTTTATTTTCTTAAGTGTGCAGATCATCAAGCATACAGTCAGATTGGCTGAAAAGCCACCTGGCTCTCATTGGGGATACAAAGGCAACTAACCAAAGAGTGATCTCACCACCAATAACTCCTCTCTGCTTCACTGCCTTGGCCCCTTACTATGGAAGATTACTGCAGAAGAGTATTGTGTCTCTTAATTCCAATAGTCAAAGGCCGTGTGTAATAATTGTGGGGTTATCTTTGGAGAGCCTTAAAGCAACATGGTGTGAGTTCAGAAGGAGTTTGGTCAGGAACCCATCATTGTGGCGGGCTGAAATACAGCCAACTTGGGTTTTTTGAAAGGCGCCATATTAATTCAAGCTCTTATCAGTTATTGTTATTGGCAGTTTGGTAGTTAGAATTCCTACATTATTTGAAGGATGGCCAAACAAGCACACAGTGTACACTGATGTGTAGTATGTGCACACACACAAAAATGAATTTTTAGTTTAAAACTGATAGCATGAAAGCACTTTGGTGTAACAGATCTAGGACATTGGTCCAATGTAATCTTATTTCTAAAGACTAGTTCCATTAGGAACCACTTTACATCCATTCAAGGGTCAAAACTGTTTCCCTCATTAAATGTTTAATTGTTTCAGGACAGACCATTTGAACATCCTTTTATGTCATTCTGGTATAAAAAAAGAAATTTAAAAATATATATATTTTACTCATGTGTAACTTTGATGAGATAAGTGTAGTCAAAGTTTCAGCTTTTGGTTGTTCTTTCAGTAAGTGCCTTAAAGACTAATTACTGCTCCTTTCCATTATATGCTCTGTTGTTTTTATCATTGTTGACATATTGTTTCTTTAACCATATTGTACCAAGGAGCCAACACAAGGTGGGTATCACCTTGCTGTGTCACAATACGTTCCATATCCAGAGTTGGGTCTTTCACTCAGTTTTGCCCAAATCACCACTAGTCTTCAAGATTAGTTGAGGAATCGGATCATATGTAAATGGCATCAGATCGCACCAACAAACAGGTGCTCTTCCACTGTATATGTGCCTTGCAACTGACTGGCAACCATTCAGGCCTGGTAGAGTCTTTCTTTCGTCCGAAGGCAGCTTGGATAAACGTGAGCTCACTCACAACCGTTGCCAGGATAAGATATATAAAAAAATGGATGTAATATTGTGGAAGAACACTTATTCATTCTACCCTGGCATAGCATTAACTCGCTAAACCTGAACCATGACACATTCTGTGCTACATGGATGGAACATAAGCCGGCCCACAAAAGTCAAAAAGTCGCAGCTTGTCTCTGGCTGTTCTCCTTCCTCATTTGGTTTCCTTTATGCGGCAGGCCCAGTGAATGTGGAGTTGCTGTCCTAGCCCACTGTCACATGAATGCATGCATGTATTGAGGGGAGACGGGATGAGTTCACACTTTTCTTCAATCGAACAAGACTCCTTCTTGTGTATAAACTCTGAAGTATTTGAGACAAGCGAACATTCACTGCCTATCATTTGAACTTCCTCCCTCCAGATGTAGTGTGTTTTCGTTGGCGCAGGCCAAGAAAATGCCTCGTCCATACACTGGCTGTCGAGTAGAAGCATGTTCAGTGCAGCTTCTTAACCAGTCATTGGTTGTAATTAGTTGAGCTACAGTGTTTTGTAACTTTTGGCAAAACACTTATAGCAATTTGCTAAATGAACTGAGCAGTGTACAGATGGTGTAGCCCACCCTTTTCCGCCTGAAATTGTATAAACATTTCACTTCTTGCGAATTGAATTAATAATCTGTCTTTAGGTTGTTTTAAAAACTCTGGACAATGTCATAGTCAGTTCTGGACTATGTAAAGAGTTGCTGTTACGAATATAACAACAATTAATTGTTTGTGTTCAATGTGTTTTTGCTGATGGGAAATATTTTTGTCATTTGGTAATTCTCATGCCTCTTTTTCCAGTTTCATGCAGAATTGTATAGCTTTAGCGTAGCTCACATTTCTTTGAAATATCAACTGATGAAGTAGTGTTTTCCTAGCCATTACAAGCTAAGTACACTTTTTGTGGCTATTGCTCATATTTTTGTAATGTGACTGCAACAAGTCGAGTAAGAACGACAGTATGACTTCAGTTTTGGTAAATATAAGCAGCTACCCGAAGCTAGCATAAAAGGTCAACATGCTTTTTGATTATTAAGAAGGGTAACTTTTCAAATTTCAAGCGATGTGCATGTTTTCATATCTGCCCACGAGGCAAGGCTCTGCAGCCAGGGAGTCTTCTTGCCCTGGGCTAATACGTGGCTTCCACGGCAAGAGACTTTTCGACATTCAGCGGGATGTCAGCGCGTGCGCGGCTGACCAAGTTTCTTTTTCTTCTTCTTGAATTTCTTCATCTTTTTCCGCATGCTAAACTAGCAAGCTAGCTGGGGTTCGGTAGTTTTTTAGTTGCCATGACTACCACTACTTCTTATTTTTCTTCTTCTTCTTCCATTCTTCTACTTTTTTGGCAGTTAGCAAGTACTTTTGGTACATTACTGTCACCTTATTTAGTATGTGACATCCGCCACAACAATGATTTCTGACAAAGTATTTACCACACCAAAAGTTCCAATAACCGATCAGGATTCTAACTTTGGATACAATATGATGCAGGATTCTTGTTCGGGTAAGCGATTTTAAACTACAAAGAAAAACTCCTCCGTAGTTAGAAGCCAACGTTTCGAATTCAAGCAGAAGTTTCGAATATTTGGATGCCCCAATGCCTGCGATTGGCTGGCAACCGATTCAGGGTGTCCCCCGCCTACTGCCCGAAGACAGCTGGGATAGGCTCCAGCACCCCCCGCGACCCTAGTGAGGATCAAGCGGTTCGGAAGATGAATGGATGCCCCAATGCACCTCTTTGATGAACCAATCAATTATTGTCAAAATTCTTTTTTTTTTTTCATGTGAAATGCCTTCTTTTCCCAATAAAGTACACATCACAGGGCACTGTGACTTAGCACCTACTTTTACAGAGTCCATCCATCTGTCTGTCCATCCACCCATACATCCACCCATCCATTATCCAAACCACTTCATTTGTTGTAAATCAAAACAGTGCTGCTGTGACGTGACATACACTGTAGTTCAACTCTCTTCTCACGCATTCTACAGAGAAAAAAACATCAACAGATTGACTTGTGTTGGAGGATTTCCCGGGTAGTGTGATTAGTCTGAATTATTTTTACAAAAAGAACATTAACAATCAAAGGACACATTTGTCTTCATCTTGTAATAGCACCTTGTATCACACTGATCTTGTGACATTCTTCATCTCTGCACCAAAGGCTAAATCAGTGAACCAGTGTCTTTTAGTCCCTGACTGTGGTTAAACATTTCACTTAGAAACACCATTCTTTTTAGTGTTTTTAACTGATTACATTGGTCATTATGTAAAATGTTTGCTGAACTGTCAATAGATTGATAGCTCACCAGCGCAACACGGTTGTAGAAATTTCACTCAAGTGGTAGAGGAGCATTTAGTGCTAGTTTTGTTCCCAGTTTGGTCTGTCCTGTTGACATGCCTTAAAAGGATCTCTGGTACCTAGAATGGATGACTTAGAATGACAACTCACAGAAAATGTTTGTGACTGAGATGGGTCAAGATAATATCTGGGGTTTTTGAAAGATCGGCGGCATGCATGCTTAACAAATTGGCCATCTTTGATAGCAAGGTATGGCAGCAATGAAAAAATAGACATAGGTGGTGCCTGCACATTCTGTGGATTTCATGAGCAAGAGGATTATTTGGTATCCATAACAGATACAGTATATATGTAATACTTTATGCCATCAAATTTTGAACATGTTCAAAATTTCTTTTTTTTTTCTTTCTCCGGGAACTGCAGTTCCCTCCCACATTCCAAAAACATGCATGGTAGGTTAAAGGAGCACTCTAAATTGTCATTAGGTGTTATGTTAGTGTGAACGGTTGGGATAGCCTCCAGCACACCCGCGACACTTATGAGGATAAGCAGCTCGGATGATGCACAGAGGAAGTATTCATGGCATTTTACTCATAAACTGCAAACTAATGCGGGTATTTTCCGTGAACGTGCTCTACACATCATAGGGAATTCCTGCAGCTTAATTAAGCTGTGAGGTAGCCTGAGGCCAAGCGGCATACTTTACCTTGCTGTAATCAAATTGCCATCTGTCAGTGGCAGTGCACCGCTCTCACCAACACTTCCCGTTTGTCACCCACCGTTGCCACACATCACAAGTGGTACATGCTCATACGCACAATTCTGAACTGCATAACACTGTAATGTTGTTATTTTAAAAAACAGAACCCAATCGTTCTTCTTTGGAACTCATTGCCTGGCTGCCTCTTGATTGTAGTAAATGCTGTCAAATGATTACATTTTTCCAAATAGCGATTGTGTTTTTCCGCTTCTACTATTTTCTACAAATCTTGTAACAGAGGCACTCCGGTTTCCTCCCACATTCCAAAAACATGCTTGGCAGGTTAATGGAACACTCTAAATTGTCCCTAGGTGTGAGTGTGAGCACGGATGGTTGTTCGTCTCTGTGTAACCTGTGATTGGCTGGAAACTGGTTCAGGGTGTCCCCCGCCTACTGCCCAACGACAGCTGGCATAGGCTCCAGTACCCCCGCGACCCTAGTGAGGATAAAGCTGTTCCGAAAATGGATGGATGGATGAAAGTGTGGCTGGTGGGTATACAGTGTGTCCCTCCATGCCTCTGTCTTGGTGTTGTTTGTAATTCATTAGTGTCTTGAATTAATTTGTTTTTGGCTTCTCTTGAAATAAAACCATGTTTTACATTTCACACACACCAGCTGCCATGTGCCTCTACTTTCTTAACACTGTCATCTTTGCTCATAACAGGATTTAGCATATCAATGGTAGATCAGATCGTTTCACAAAAGCTTACTACTGCAAAGCTCTTGTCCACTCATCTTTCCAGGATAACTTTGTGGACCTCACAAGTAGATTCTCTGCTCTGGGGTCTTTGGTGTGCGTGTGGTCGCGACCACTCAGTTCAAATTATTTCTGTTTGAAGATGACAAAATACATACCCGGTCACTACTGTCTCTAAAGATGTATCGAATGCCATGTGTTGGTGATGCTGCAAAAGGATGTGCATAATGTGTATGGGAGAATGATGATGAATA
Organism: Hippocampus comes; assembly: GCF_001891065.2. NCBI lineage: Eukaryota > Metazoa > Chordata > Actinopteri > Syngnathiformes > Syngnathidae > Hippocampus > Hippocampus comes. The sequence goes on from NW_017805826.1 coordinate 2,537,956, forward strand.
GTTTGCTTCCACCGGCATATGGTCTTATTAAATATAGGAAGGAAGCAGCATGTGACCCAAGTATGAATTCAGGTACGGCATGTTGGAATGTGTCCGAAACTTGCCAGTCTATTGTTCTTGCACCCCTGGCTTCCACTTGGTTTAATGATGTATGGAACAAAAGAATTATCCTGTGCCCTCTCACCCTGCAGTTGCTCCTGGTGCGGAATGAGACCTGTTTTCTGTGGAAACTTTTGCACTGGATGCTAAGAGGTGCTGGCTACAGCTGGCAGCTGCACTGACAATTCTGTGTGTGTGTGTGTGTGTGTGTGTGTGTGTGTGTGTGTGTGTGTGTGTGTGTGTGTGTGTGTGTGTGTGTGTGTGTACGGGTTTGAGAGCTGGCATGTCAGCCGAGTGAAAACTTCTCTGTGACACAGCAGTCACCACAGGAAGGATGCCCCCCCACTCCTTGCTCACTGCCGATGGTTTTGAAGGTTTATGGTAAACAGTACTGTTCACCTCAAAGGGTAATGAGGGGAGCCTTCAAGGTATGTGGATGGGAGCAGCAGTGACATGGAATTTGTTTCTTCCTAAAGGCACATGCAATGTACTTGAGCAAGAGACTGTGTGATGATAAGGTTTGGTGATAGTTTGCATTGAGAATGTAAAATGTTCTTCTGATGCATGTTTGTGATACAGTACACTCATTTTTTTCAAGCTCCATCATTATCGATCCATCCGTCCATCCATCCATCCATTTTCTGATCCGCTTATCCTCACAAGGGTCGCTCACATCTTTGTGCAGTAGGCGGGGGACACCCTGAACTGGTAGCCAGCCAATCGCAGGGTACACAGAGACGAACAATGATCTGCGCTCACACTCACACCTCGGGACAATTTACAGTGTTCAATCGGCCTGCCACACGCATGTTTTTGGAATGTGGGAGGAAACCAAAGTACCCAGAGAAAACCTCTCCATTATTAATCTGTCTTTTTTAAATTTATTTATTTGCTTCTTGGCAACTATGAATCTGCAGGTGTCTTAACATGCCGTATTGGCAGAGTCAGTGCCAGCCCTGGTCCTCTCTGGTGGCACTTGCATTGTCACATTCGACCCATTGTGTGCTACCCCCGTTCACACGGAAACAGCTGTTAGATCCGCCGTGGCGCTGCGCTTGGCATGGCATTGAGATGAAGCTCCAAGCACAATCATAGTACCCGGGATTTTTCCTTAATACCATTGATACAGGACAATTCCAAACATGCATGCATCTGGTTTTGATCTGTTACCACATCCTCTCCTCCATCCTTGAAAATATGATTCTTTTATGGTCTTTGAAAATGGAGTGGAAGGAGGTTAGAGGGCAGTACCGCCAATTAATGTGTCCATATGTTCATTTGATTTGTCTCTTGCTGCTTTGACCAAAGTGTTGCTTTAAAATACACGAGCCTCTGTATAGGAAGTGACTCATATTTGACTGATTCTGTACTTACCGAACTGTGATTCTCCACCACTCGCTTCAGGATATTTACCTCCTCCTTCTCCTTCTTGCTGACTGCTTCGCCCTTACTCTTTTATTGCTCCTCAATCACACAACGTTCAACTCATGAGCGGCCCATGACCTGGATAGTGCTTGTCTAGACAAACCAGACCAGACCAGACAAGTCAGAAGTGATCTTTATCACCATGTAATTTTCAAAGCTCTCTGCAATTGTTTTTTTTTTTTTGTTTGTTTTTGATATCAACAGAGCAATGCTGACATGAATCTGCATGATCTCTGCCTTGTACATGACTTTTGTCATTTATTGTTTAAGCCTTTCCAGGTATTTCCAGCTGACCGGTCTTTTCCCTTTAGTTCCCAGAGTGCGGCTTCTTTGGCATGTATGACAAGATCTTGCTATTCCGCCATGACCTAAATGATGAAAACATCCTGCAGAGGCTGACCTCAACTGAAGACATCCACGAGGGAGACCTAATTGAGGTGGTTCTCTCCGGTATGTATGCTGTCTTGAAACTTGAAGATTTCTTTGTGCGTACTCTCGCAAAAACACAAAGAAACTGCTATTTGACATCTTAAGCCTGCTGCACTCGGAGCGAAATGGCCAAACACATGCAGTGTGTGGGGGTTCTCAAGTACAAACCCAATTCCAATGAAGTTGAGACATTGTGTTAAACATAAATACAAACAGAATCCACTGATTTGCAAATCATGTCCAGCACTCACACACAGAGGTGAACGTCGCCCCATCTTTGCGTTTGAATGGCTGAGCGATGTGGGAAGCTCCTTTCATACTCAATCGTGGCACCATCCTGTTCTCAGTTTATGAGCTTGAACATTGAATATCTTGTCTTTGTAGTGTCCTTGATTATATATCGGTTGAAAAGGATATGCAGATCACGTTTGATTTATGCTTAACACAACGTCCCAACTTCATTGTAATTATTTTTGTAGTTTTTATGAGCGGCCGACCGTCTGCAACTCATTTGGCTGAAATCCCAAATTTTAATCGCAGGTCAGCATCATTGTAACTTGTAGAACTGCCGATCAAAATGCCATGTTGTATCACATGAACTTAGAGAGCAAAATTAAAATTTCCGGGAAACAATTGAGATTCAGCTGGCCACCGTCAACACACACGAGCGAATGGCCGCTGTTTGCCGAATTTTTAAAAAAAATTTATTGTATGTACCTAAACCATTTATGGCAGATTTACACAAGTAATACTGGCCTCATTCTTTACTACACAAAAATCAATATTTAATAAAGAGATTGGTAACACAAAATGAACCCCTGGTGTTACAATATCTCTGCTCAAGTAATTCGGTAGGTGTGCAAAGGTCAGTCGCTAAGTGTGCAGAGTCATTTGTCAACTGCAATTTGTTCACAATTTTCCAGTTGTGTCAAGTTCAGACGCATTTCTTGGTGTGTGCCCGGGGCCTTAGTGAACTGATGGTTCACTTGCTTGTCTTTCGTTCAGGTAGCGTGGGTACAGTTCCTACCTAGTGAGTGGCTGGGCGAATACGAGTGCAAATGGTTGGTAGTTTCTCTATTTGCGTCGTCAGTGTCATTTTACCCAAAGTGAGCCTGGGATAGATTCCAGCCCCCACAACCTTCAGCACCTTAGGTGTCATAGCAAATGGATAGCGGTGCCGTGAATCAACTGACACTCATTCCTACGTGGTGAAATTTGCAAATTTTACATGAGATGATTCACCTTGGTGTCAGTTACTCAGGTGTTTTTCGTGCTACACCCAGCAATGAATGGGTGAATCAGCTTCCTGAGCAATGATGAAATCACAAATGATGTAGAATAACCGTTGTCAAATCTGTCCATCCGTCAACATCAGGAAGCACCTGACACCACCTGTGCTGAATCGTCCCCTCCCCTCTCCAGAGCCCAGAGTATTGTTTGCAGGCATTTAGGTGGGGTACAATTGTATAGGTTCAGGATCTGAGGATACTTCAGGCATCAGGGCTGAGGAATGTAGACTGAGAGAACTTCCTTCTTTTCTGTTTCTCACTGTCTGTGTTTGTCTTGTGCTCTCTTTGTGTCACCCTTTGTTATTCTTTGTCCACCCTGCTTTCTCTCTTTTCAACCTTGTAATATCCAGCTGCAGGTGCTTTGACGGTCTGTCACATGCTGTCGAGTCAATGCCACAGCATTGACTTTTACAGAGTACAAGACACACACACAGCAAGTTCATGTTTTCAACCATTTGCTTTGGTTCAAGAGAAACTCTGAATCTTTTCCACCCAACAATTTGTCTCATCCTCATCCTCCGTCAGTTTTGCTAAACCAACCTATAGTTGTATCCTGTGGCTTTGGGAGAGAGAGTAAGAGGATCTTGTTCGCTTCGAGAAAGAGGCAAAAGTGGCTTTTTCTTGGCTCCGAGCTCAAAAGAAGAGGACTTGTTTTTCCAGCAATAAGTGATTGTAGTAGGCCCGTGGTGTGTAAACATGCTCTGATATGCAGGCCGGGCCCTGCTCACAGCGTACACTGCAAAGGCCATGTGGACCCATGAGGTTTGCGGTTCAGCCTGACCGATTGTCCCTTTGTTCTGTTTTTCGCTCCCATCTTGTACCACCCACTTTCATAAGTTCCTCATTTATCACCCTGGGCAATGTGAAATTTGTCTTTTACAGTACTTGTGGCAAATGAATACGGCATTTGTTATGAGCACTGTATGTTTTGCTTTGATTTAAACTTGTGGCTTCTGAATGGAAAATGTGGCGCCTTAAAGCAAACAGATGCAGGCTGTGCTTGAGAGAAGTGATTCCAAAACAACTTGAAGGCATGAAGTTGTGCTTTGAGGTCAATTAACTTAACATTAAAATTACCAGTATGTGATAGTGTGAGGACTAGGAAGCATGCAGTTGTTTTACTCCTGAACGCTGCCCTTCATTTTGTCGGTGCCAGCGAGCAATGTTCGGCCTACAATGCTACGTGTTGCAGGCATCAAATTCAAAAAGAGAGAATATTGCCAACAAAGTTGAGGTCATCATTCTCAATGCATTCTCAAAATGTGTTGGAACCCTGTCTTGCTTATTTGAGGCAGCACAGCATGTCTTACTCACACTCTTGACTGGGTGCCAGTCTGACGCAGGGCTGTTTATCACTATTTATTTGTTTTGGCCATATTTAAAAAAAAAAAAAAAAAAAAAATTTGTCGGTGCCAGCGAGCAATGTTCGGCCTACAATGCTACGTGTTGCAGGCATCAAATTCAAAAAGAGAGAATATTGCCAACAAAGTTGAGGTCATCATTCTCAATGCATTCTCAAAATGTGTTGGAACCCTGTCTTGCTTATTTGAGGCAGCACAGCATGTCTTACTCACACTCTTGACTGGGTGCCAGTCTGACGCAGGGCTGTTTATCACTATTTATTTGTTTTGGCCATATTTAAAAAAA
>NW_017805826.1:2544214-2641130 GCF_001891065.2 Hippocampus comes
AAAAAGGGGGGGCGGGGGGGAAGCATGCCAGTGGTTGAAAAGGAGACAGAATGATATATGCACTCTGAATGAAAGGAAGAATCATTCCATTTATGTGAGCATGAAAAAAAAATCCATACACACATTATACAAGCTGAAACAAAGAACAAAGTTTTGGATGCACGTGCTTGTTTGGCAGCTGTCACCTCACAATTTTAGACGTCTCGTTTTTAGTGAGTCACACGTTCACATGACGAACCGACTCTTACTGCCAACAATGAAGTCAGTGTTGATTTGACACAAAACCACAAAGTGAGAAAATAGAGAAACAGGAAGAGAGACAAATCCCACACCTCCTCTGGATTATAAATAACGGCAACGGACCGATAGCACATGCATATGGCACGCTTCTCTGGATTCTGTCAGTCCCCTTTATGATTGAAAGAAGTTTTGTCGCTGCACAGATGTGATGCCCTCTACTGTAACAATGCAGACATAGCAGCCATATTTGCAGGCAACCCATTTCTGTATTTGAATGTCTTTGAAGCTCGGATTTGGTGTCAGCAATATTGACATTGAAATGAATTTGATCCAATGTCCACGAGTTCTCCTTTTTCCTCACTTCTATCTCAACTTCCACTTTCTTCTCATCCCTCTCTGGATGGCTTTGGTTTTTCAAGCTTGGTTACATCATTTTACTCTTGGTTCTAGCCCAAGCCACAGTTGAAGACTTCCAGATTCGACCTCATGCCCTTTATGTCCACTCCTACAAAGCCCCCACTTTCTGTGACTACTGCGGGGAGATGTTATGGGGTCTTGTTCGGCAGGGGCTTAAATGTGAAGGTTAGACACACACACACACACACACACACACACACACACACACACACACACACACACACACACACACACACACACACACAAATCAAATTTAATTTTAAAAAAAACTTTCTTTCATGGATTAGACCCTGAAATTCTGTTTACTGTACCGGTGACACGTTCAACATTTAGCTAATGGGAATGATGACTTCTTATTTTTTGATATTTTATCAACTCTCACGTTTGATTTTAGTTAAATATTTGTATATATATCTCAACATATGTAGCTGGTATTCAAACCAATTTATCAGTTGAGCCGTGTTGCAGCTGACTTACAAATCTCTGCCGTCCCACCGGCTATGTGTCACATTGTAACCATTCTGAGGTCCTTTTGTTTACTCATCAGGGTGTGGGCTAAACTACCACAAGCGCTGTGCCTTTAAGATTCCAAATAACTGTACTGGTGTGAGGAAGAGGCGATTGTCCAATGTCTCGCTGCCAGGACCGTCCCTCTCTGTACCTCGACCGGTACCTGCAGAGAATGCAGCGGTTATCTTGGATGAGGTCAGTTCCCTTTAGAAAGCTGCTTGGCATCACCATCTTGTGGATTTTTTTAACGCAGATAATAAATTAAATTTAAGTAGATTTGCATGTACTTGTGATGTGAATGAGGAGGAACAAATTTGCCTGAGTGCACAAAACGAACTGTATATCATGATTTCATGATCTTAACTGGAATGAAATCCAGTTCAATTCCTCCAGAATTGATCGTTGATTATCCATTGTTTTCCTCTGTCCCATACTCCTCCAACTTGCTCTTCTTCCATGCTTTCCCTTTCTCGTGCATCCACTTCAGCAGCAGCAGCAGAGGTCCCATCAAGAAGCGGGGAAGCGAATCCTGTCCTGGAGTGGCAGGCCTATCTGGATGGAGAAGATGGTGCTCGGTCGGGTTAAGGTTCCTCACACCTTTGCCATTCACACCTACACTCGACCCACTATCTGCCAGTACTGCAAGCGCCTGCTCAAGGGAATCTTTCGTCAGGGAATGCAGTGTAAAGGTATGGACAAAAGTATGGACAAGTATGGACAAAATATATCGTACTCCGCATGGTTTTCTCCACCAGTGACAATGCGGTTGTTTTTTTCGAATTCCTTCTACCAGATTGCAGATTTAACTGCCATAAGCGGTGTGCTTCAAAGGTACCAAGAGACTGTTTGGGTGAGGTGGATTTCAACGGAGGTAAGTTCTAAATCACATCACATCCGTTTGCATTGGAGGTATTTCCCTGAAATATCTCAAATATGCGCAACCTACACATGCAGAGCCAGCGAGCCCTGGCCCGGAGTCAGACACGCCTCTGGATACAATGGAAGTAGACAGCAGTGACATGGAAGGCAGCAGAGGGCTGGATGACCCTGAGGAACTCTCTACTCCGGAGGAGAGGTTGTTCGACATGGACTCCTCCTTCTTGGACCGAGAGAAAGATGAGGAGCCCATTAAGACCATTAGGTATGGGGATGTTATCCTAATATTTCGAATTTCTCCATTGTGAGACAAATAAAGGTTTTCTTTTCTTATCTTATATTGCACTGTCGCTGCTTTTTGCCACAGTTTGACTAAGTGATCAAATATACCTTTCAAAGTGATTGTGCTTGAATTTAGCCCCTCCACAAGCACCAACATCCCACTGATGCGGGTGGTCCAGTCCATCAAGCACACTAAGAGGCGGAGTTCCACTGTGGTGAAGGAGGGCTGGATGGTTCATTTTACCAGCAGAGACAACTTGGTAAGAGTGACAACTGACAGCTTCCATTTAGTTGTGCACGCAGGAGGAGCGAAAGCGTTTTTCCCTCAAGAATTAGTGTGACGTATGAGTGTTTGGTGATCTTGTTGGTGAGAGCTCTGTTTTTCCTCATATGCTCACTTGGGGTTTTGCTCTCTTTTGGACAGAGGAAGAGACATTACTGGCGGCTGGACAGCAAAAGTCTGAGTCTCTTTCAGAACGACACAGGAGCCAAGTTCTATAAAGTAAGCAAAATCGATCATGTTGAAGAAAGATTTATTTTGTTCCACCTCAATCCAAATACATTGCTTAACATGAGTATGTTGTTTAAAAAAAAAGGTAAGCTTTTTTTTTCCATTTCTTTTTTTTTTTTTTAACCCATTTATTTTTGTAAAATATTTTTTCCATTGACACCTCTTATTTACAATCAAATATCAACACTCGGGAGTATGGTGTAGTACAGCTTGCCATCGAAAAACCTTGTTTCTCCAAGGAAAAAGAAGGCTTCCAAAACGTTTCGCCTGTAATCATCAATCTAACTCGTCTGTTGTTCAATATAATTTCAGACCGGTTCATGCAAACTCATTTGTAGAGGTCATAATGCTATTTTTCCATGAAGTCCATGTTATGGTATACTTTCATAGCTTTTACTTTTACTTGATCTTGCACTTGTGGCCATTTTCAAACTATCATTTGAATATTTACTGCTCCCCTTTTGAAAGTTATGCAAATATCGCCAAAAGACAGCGGAGAGCTGGGTGACTAAGCTGCAGGGCGTTTTTGAACCATAAGGAGGTCAGTTCGGCCCCTTGAAATGTCCCAGGTTTTTAGTCTTATAATATTAACAGCAATTATCAAGTAAAAACGAGAGTCAGCCTTTCATTAAAATGATGTCAATCAGCATTCTCTATGTGTCTTGTATTGTGTCTTTTTACCATTAATATTACTTGATGTCAAAAGTCAAATGGTCCTGATCATTGAATCTTTCAATCAAGCTCTATTTTATTTTATTTTTTTTAAGCGTGAAAAGCAATTGCGGGGCACTTCCTGGGCCACACTTGGTCATTACAGCACCACAAGAGCTTAATAACCTGGTCATTACCTACTGAGAACTGAGTGAGGGAGCTGCAAGATAAACACTTCCACATGTGTTGATGGTTGTCTGTAGGGTGTCTGGGATGTTTTTATTTTATTGCTTGTGTCACACTGTATGTTTTAAGATGGCTCCTTCCGATGGTGAGTATTACGGTGCTCTAGTGCAGCGTTTCCCAACCATTTTACATTGGAAAAATGTCATCCAAATACATGTTTTGAAAAATCGAAACACAATAATAATAATAATAATAATAATAATTGTACAGCAATGAGTGGGGCACATACTGGTAAGCCGATTGTATCTCCTGCCATCGAAGGGAAGGTCATAATATTATTATGCCTGTCACTATAGGTTGCTGACAATGATAGATGAGCAAATATGCAATTTTTTTTTTATTTTGTAAATGAATAATAATCTCTCATTTGATGGATTTCCTCCTCATATCATATCATTTGAGGATAGATGAGCAAATATGCAATTTTTTTTTATTTTGTAAATGAATAATAATCTCGAATTTGATGGATTTCCTCCTCATATCATATCATTTGAAGGCTATTAAACATGAACGATCACCAAACAGACCCTTAAGACGGGCCTGGGATTGGTTTCTAGACTGATGTGACCAAACCTGCAACCTTATTTTATTGCGCATTTTTATAGAAGTTCAACTGAACTACGGGAAACAAAAACACACTTTGTTTGTAGCTAACCATTATCTCTGAAAAAGAGGAACAAAAAATAATAAAGTGGCATATGACTGTGCATTCTGTCAACAACGTGGATGTATTCTCTCGACAATGTATGGCTGTGCAATCAGTACAGTATACTCTACATTGAAAGGGTGGGACCGGAAATGACTTGGACTGACTCGGTTCCTGTGAAAGGGTTAACGGCACGTTAAACGTGAAATGAAATTTGGACGATGTTTTTTGGTCATCGAAAAGACAGTCTACCGGTAATTTGAACCGCAAGTGGCAGTGGATCAATTTAGCACTTGTTTTTAATTCTGTTACCTCATATGCCAACATGAATGTCAAAATATTAGCTCTTGGTCAGTTGCACTGTAAGCTGGAACCTACATAATAAACATAATGCTAAATTAATACATTCCTGGTAGTGCCAGTCACAACTCATAACCAAGCATTGTGTAAGCAATTTTTTAGGCAGCTTGGAATGACATACTTACTGGCATTGTGTCTAACCATGCAATTGTAATTGTAATATTTTTTTATGAATAGGTTTGAAGTTTGCAGTGGTGTAGAACTGCACTGCATAACTAAAATATGAAAACAAATGCAAATTTTCGCAAGTCATACACCAAAATGCCGCCCTCAAAACAAAGATTTATATGATATAATTGTCCATGTCAGTTCAAAGTAAGCATTGTGATAGGAATACTTTTGGATACAGCTTGCGTGTTGGATCTCATTAGGTTGTGAGTGTGTTGGGGTCGGCGACTGTAGATTTAACATGCTTTTTCAGAGGTACACACAGAGGTTCTCCAGATATTCAAGTTGTATATCTTGAGTGTAGTCCTGTAATTTTACTGAAATCCCTTATGCTGTTGCTCGTCAGTCTGTGGCCACTGTCCTCCCCTCGCTTTGCTCTATACTTCCAATTTGATTAGTGGCGGTCGCGCGGCGGCTCACTCGCCAGGCACGGCTACCATTTTCCCCATTTGGAAGCCATAACGGTCCCGCGTTTGATGAGATGAGACCCCTGTACTTGTGGTTTTTGCTTTTATTGAGTAAAGGGGCTTCTCTCTTTCTCTGCTGGATTGACTCCTGTCACAGTCCAACGCAGAAGCACCCACCCACCCGCTAATGCCCCACCCTTCCGAACAGTACTTGCAGCGTCTTTCGTCTGTCTCGGTGGCTCGTGGTAGCGCCAGTGGCTCGTGCTCAGATGGGGCCTCCGACTGGCTCTGCCTTGTAATCAGGGGAACAGAGCGCTTCAACCCGCCACAGGGCCCGATCACGTGACTCGGCCCCGCTAACCGCGAGCACTTCATCCGATACTCTGTGGTGAGCCACGCGGAAGGGGACAGCATGTGCCTCCGCAAGTGCAGATTGGTTAAACCTCTCAGGGGTTTTTATCATTTGACCCTCCCTCCCCACTTTGATTTGACAGTGAATGTGGAGGGGATGGGCGGGGGGGGGGGCTTTTAAAGTTTACTCCAACTGTTGTGTGTTCATAAGAAAGAGAGGGTGAGGAGAAGTTAGCATTGGGACTACACCGGACAACTCATGAGACCCAGTGGAGTGTGTGAGTTGACAGCCTTTATTTCATATTGTTTCAACCTCAAATGTCTCTCTCTGTATGCCTCGTTGCTTGAGCAATTTTATCTTCCAGTAGGATTGTCTTTTCAATGTGACTGCACTAACTGAGAAGCCGGCACCAAAACATTGCCTTCACAATTTCATTCCATTGTCCTGACAGCATTTATTTATGCGTCTACGTGTTTGACAGAATGATTTCCAATGTGATTTTGTTTCAAGAAAAAAGTTTGCCATAAATTGGCTGCATACCACCTTGACAACACAGCATAAATTTTGTAGTCGGGTTACATACAGTACCGGTACACGCTACATTAGTTGCCAAAGTTTTTGCTGTCTCTCTTGTAGGAGATCCCCCTGTCTGAGATTCTCCAGGTGGAGCAGTGCAGAGATTACAATAATCTGGCCCAGGGAAGCAACCCACACTGCTTTGAGATTATCACAGCGACCATGGTCTACTATGTTGGGGAGAACAATAGCAATCACTACCATAGCCCTGTTCTGGCTGCCTCAGGAGTTGGCGTGGAGGTGGCTCAAGGCTGGGAGAAGGCCATCAGACAGGCCCTGATGCCGGTCACACCTCAGCCTAGTGTGGCAAGCGCTGCAGGCCCGGGCAAAGATCATCGTAAGTTTAACCTGCAGTTTGCAAGATGAGGGATTCTTTTCATACGCAGCATTTTTCTTCTCAAACTTTGGACGGCAGAATCGCTGAAAGAGACTTCATACGCTGCTTGTAACGTAGAATGAGTTTTTCCAGGACCTTTCATTTATCTGACTAGAAACCATCTTGTCATTGAATGACATCATTCCAAATCAAATATTGTCTTCCAGGATTGCAACAGCAACCTAACGCTCATTAAATACTCACCCCGTTCTGCTCTCTTGCTTTTCCTATGTTGAGTTTCCAAAATCCTCTGTTATGAAGCGGTGCATACTTGCACCATTCAGTCACACTGTCGAAAGCCAGTTCGTTGCATAATAAATCGCCTCATTGTGAAGATCTGTGACTTTCTTCATGCAGCTGAGATAAACTTGAAGAAGCTATGTGAGCGATGTACTGTAGGTCTGCTTGTAATTACAGTACTTAAGGATCAGGTGACTGCATCAGTTACCAATGTGTTTTCCCCCTCCAGGAGAGCTGTCCATCAGCATATCTGTGTCCAACTGCCAAATTCAAGAGAATGTGGTGAGGTTTTTTTTTTTTGGTTTGTTTTTTTTTTTGTTTTCCAAAGTACAGTGCTTACTGTGTTGTTGAACCTGCATTCAAGCATCCACTCATGTGCTATTTAAAATATCAGAAATTTATCCAAAGCTTTCATTGAACTTGCCCTTTTCTCAAGCTTGTTCTTCAGGACTTAAGTCTCACTTTTATGTGGACATTTACGGTACAAGTAGGACGATTTCAAATCTGGCCATGTTGTACATGGTGCATTTAGTGGATACTCATTTGCAAAGAAATGCTGCCAACAGTTGAAAAGTCCTCATTGCGCTATGACATTTATCTGGTCTACTTATGGTTAAATTGGGTTTAAGGTTTCCCTTTTCCTAAACAATGGTCTTTTTTTGAGGGGTGAGGGGTGGGTGAAGAGAAAAACTCTTACCTGGCTGACAGCTTGAGCTGTCGCTTCAGCCTTCATCGAAGCTGTCAGTGCAACCGGGTAATTTTTTTGTTACTTCTTCAACAGGATATTGCCTCCGTGTACCAAATATTCTCAGATGAAGTGCTGGGATCAGGACAGTTTGGAATTGTGTATGGAGGTATGTCTGGTGTGCAATTTCCAAAGAAGGAGCAATCCATATAGACAGCATTTAATTGATTAATTTATATGCGTTTTGGGGGGTAATTTAGGTAAACACAGAAAGAGTGGCAGAGATGTGGCCATAAAGGTTATTGACAAGATGAGATTTCCTACCAAGCAAGAGAGCCAGCTGAGAAATGAGGTGGCCATATTGCAGGTGAATGTCTACAATAATATCGTTGGTTCTTTGTCAATCGATTTAAACTCATTATGGTGTGTCTGTGTGTCTGCTCTGTCTTCAGAATCTGCATCATCCCGGCATTGTCAACCTGGAATGCATGTTTGAGACACCGGAGCGGGTCTTTGTTGTGATGGAGAAGCTGCATGGCGACATGCTGGAAATGATCCTGTCTAGTGAGAAGAGCAAGTTGCCTGAACGAATCACCAAGTTTTTAGTTACACAGGTTTGTTCTGCAGCAATCGTTTTCTCTCTAAAATCCTGAGATTCCTTTACGCGTTCATGTCCTCAGGATTCCAGTCTTCATTGGATGTTTCAGAATCAAATGGCAGGAGCCTCAATTGTTTCTTGGATATCATGAATACGGTGGAGTTTTTTTTTTTTTTTTTCGTAAAGTGGTTCTGCAAACACTCTTGCATTTTGGTGTTTATTGTCTATCATGGTCTCCCTGTCTCTGTACTCTCGCCTCTGTCGGTGGTTTGTGTTATCCCACTGCACATAAGCCTCTACTGAGACTCCAGGCCTGTTGATTCTTGTAGTGAGCTGATTGTGGAGGTGGGGAGGGCGGGGGCGGGGGTTGTTTATGGGGAATAGTCAGCGTGGCATCAGGGCCTTCTCCCTAGCTGAGGATTACTGGCTGCTGTGTGCGGTGGGTTTGTGGTCTGATTAGAAGAAGAGTGGGCTCCTGGGCCTCAATGAACCCTGGAACAGAAGCAGCCTCATTAACAACAACCTCATTAGCTATGGCAAGCTTGGCTCTGATGTGGCCAGGAGAACGTTTGTCATAGCCAGTCAGCTTTGAGGAGATTGCAATGCGTGTTGTGGTTTTGGTCGCGGCCCACAAAGAAACATGCATTGGGGGGGGGGCAACTCGCGAGTCGAGATCTGATGATGACATGAAAAATTGTGAGGTACGGGATTCAACTATTCATGGTCATTACTTTGCCAATACAGTGATCCCTCACTTATTGCGGTTAATGGGGACGAGACCCCTGAAAGAGGGAAATCCACGAAGTAGGTGACATGTACAGGTATATGTACATGTGTATGAGTATATATTATATTTATATGGCCAAATTTAATGGTATACATGCGTGTAGAAGTCAATGTTTGTAGTAATTAACATTACTTAGTGCTATATACCAGGGGTGTCAAACCCATTTTCGTCGCGGGCCATATTTTAGTTACCATTTCCCTTGGAGGGCCATTATGAAATCAAATAAAGAAGTCAAGAATAACAGTTTATTCAACTGTTGTTTAAGTTACTGTAATGAGGTGTTTAGCAACAAGAAAATGCTTACAATGGCTCTCTTATTTATTACATAGGAGAATTTGAAATGTTGGTACATATTTTAGCAAGCATCATGGAAGTTGCCATGTTTGATTTGCTTTTGCGGGCCACATAAAATGGTGTGGCGGGCCAGATCTGGCCCCCGGGCCTTGACTTTGACACCTGTGCTATATACTAATATATATATTTACATGTATAAGATGTATAAGTTAGGTGAGTGTATAAATAACAAAATACAGTAAATAAACATGAAATATACATGTAGTACTGTATATGTTGCTCTATGTGACTCTTGTTTTGCTGACTTTCGCTGCCTCTTGTGGACCTTTTGCGGCATTTTCGCTACTTTTTTTTTCTGATGAATACTTTTGAAAAATCCGCGATGCACTGAAACCACGATAAGTGAACCGCGAAGTAGCGAGGGATCACTGTACTTTACTTTAATATGGCAATACCTAAAGTAGTGCAAATCTGACAATACCACAGGACATAATCTGGAATTTTCCTCTTGGAGGTTTGTATTTATGTATTTGTTTATTTATTTATTTTTGTTCCCTTTGTTTGCCGTAGATTCTGGTGGCCTTGCGACATCTGCACTTCAAAAACATAGTTCACTGTGACCTGAAGCCCGAGAATGTGCTGTTGGCCTCTGCCGAACCCTTTCCTCAGGTAAAAGACAAAGGTTTTGCGTCAACATGGACGCTGTTTTTGAACAGGCGTTTTGCGCAAAGGCAAACTTCTCTTCCATCCTCCAGGTCAAGCTGTGTGACTTTGGATTCGCCCGCATCATTGGTGAGAAGTCTTTCCGCCGATCGGTGGTGGGCACTCCAGCTTACCTGGCTCCAGAAGTCCTACGTAGTAAAGGCTACAATCGCTCGTTAGACATGTGGTCTGTGGGAGTTATTGTGTACGTCAGTTTGAGCGGGACGTTCCCTTTCAATGAGGACGAGGACATCAACGACCAGATTCAGAATGCTGCCTTCATGTACCCCCCTACGCCCTGGAAGGACATCTCAGCAGAAGGTAAATGGAGTCGCTCTTCACCTTGGCTGAGTGCCAGAATCATCCTCAGACACCATCTTAAGCGCCTACGTGTCTGAACGTGTGCTGCCGTCAAGTTGATATGAATCACTGTCAAATTTCCCACACCCATCGAAGCGACTGCCCTCCTACGCACTTAGTTGAATTGACAGGTAAAACAAATTTTACTCAAACAGCGATGGCTTTCTAAAAGTCGGTGCGCTGAGCTGCATGTTCAGTCATTGTTTACTTCATATGCTTACTTTCTGTTTACCTTAACTTGCAAACCGTAGTTCCATGGAAAAGCTGGGCTTTGATTGGCTGTTGTCACGCACACTTCCGCCGCGTCTGATTGAGTAAATATGCTCACAACTCGCTCGCAGCTGGCCGCCATATCATCACGATTCTCGATCAGTTCATATGAATATTAAGATCCGGCACTTTTAAGAGTGCAGTTGAAAACCGTGAGCCCGCGGCATACAGATCAATGTTTGATATGTTTTGCGATGCACTCATGGTCTAAACATTCATGGTCACAGCCACAGATCTGATCAATAATCTTCTCCAAGTGAAGATGAGGAAGAGGTATAGCGTCGACAAGTGTCTCAGCCATCCTTGGTTGCAGGTGACTTCAATATTGATATCCATATGACTTGAAATAATATATTTCCATTGTTTTTGACTTTGCTGACAAACTTGTTTTTCCCATCAGGACTATCACACATGGTTGGACCTCAGGGACTTTGAGACGCGGCAAGGCGAACGCTACATCACCCACGAGAGCGACGACGCACGCTGGGAGGAGTACGCAGACGAGCACAGTCTTGCTTACCCCAAACACTTCATCATGGCACCCAACCTGGATGACATGGACGAGGATCCCTAGTGGCGCAGAGGACTTCAGGAAGATCAGATGGGACTTTATGCGTCAAACTATGGGAATTGTGAGGATAAACTGTTTGCTGTGGAAACAGAGAAAAACTCGGGATGTGTGGGGGAACCCAAGTTTGTAGCATGCCGCACTGCTACAAATCGTAAACTGAGGATGGGCGGATGGGCTGAAAAACACAGAAACTGAGGAAGGCAAGCTTTCTACTTTGTGCGGCATCCCAACACATTCCATGGATGTAAGGACAATCGTACCAAGATAAACTTGATTGTTTCATTGTTTCATTCAGTTGTGGTTCGTTTTCAGTAATAATATGGTTGTGTTCTGTGTGTGTGTGTGTGTGTGTGTGTGTGTGTGTGTGTGTGTGTGTGTGTGTGTGAGAGAGAGAGAGAGAGAGAGAGAGAGAGAGAGCGATATGTGTGTGTGTGTGTGTGTTTGCGTGAGAAGAGGTCGATAGAGAAACGTTGAGTTTATCCCAGGAGTAAAGGACACTTTTCACAAGGGATTTGGGCTCTGAGAATTTATTCAAACATACTGTAATTTCTCATTTCCAAATGGTTTGTGAGACTGTCCTTTGGCATGAAACTGGAACAATCACCTATGTTTTTTTTTTGGGGCGGGGGGTTGTATATTGTTTTAATGTATTTAGTAATTGTGATAGTGTTTTGCACTATATTCCTTTGAACATTCCGATGGAACAGAAACTCCATTTGCTGCTACAGAAGGCGTGTCTGGTCTCGGTGCACAGTGTTCAATAGAGATAAAGCGTGAGAAGTAGCCGGAGTTCACTAATGGCTGATGTATGCTTGGATTTTCTGAACGTATGTGATCTGATATCTCGCCTTTAAAAAAAATATCTACATGCAAAGGCCTTGTGGAGTACTTTAAACCCATAAGCCTAATCAGTCAGTACATTCGGTGTCACAGCAATTCCATTTTTTTAGTTCAGTGTTGGACTGAAACCAGCAATGTGAGCATTGTATTCACGTATATTAGTTGAAGTGGAACTTTGTAGGCATCCATTTGTGGAATGTGATTTTCGAATTTTTTAAAATTGTTTTAATTCTTGGTGGCTAACTGAAGTATTATGAAGAGCAGAGGTGCCACATAGAACAAAACTGCCCGTTCCATGTGCAAACTAATTATAATGTGTGACGTCTGAGTTTTTTTTTTCCTTTTAGTACCATATTGAAGAGTTCACTTATGGCAATTACGTTTACAGCAGTTATGTTGTTAATTCTGCTGTTGTGATTTGGGAGTACATTCCAGTTTTCCTTAAATCTTTTTCATCTTTGTTGCCGCTGGATTGGCAGGTGTTTTTTTTTACATTTCTATGCATACCATTGGAAAATAAAGACCACACTTCTTAACTGAGAAGGAAAATTAACAAAGTTCTTAACATCTCATTGCCATGCGCCCGTCCGTCTGATCTGACTTGACACTATAATGAATAACATTGGATTTATTGTGTCATGCAAGCATCAAAATAAAAAGCCATTTGATATTTTCCTCACCTGGCCAATCGGACATATCAGGGTTATGTTGTATACAGTATTATCATTAACGCTTTCATGCACCCTGTAACCTGATAACATGATAAGATGTCCACTGTACTAACCGCTGTCCCTGAAAGGGTTAAATATACTTAAAACATTATAAACTGTAAACTACAAAAGAAAATGAAACTCACTTTCCATGTCACACATGCATGGGTAAGCGCCGTCATAAACCGCTCTGGCTTGCAGCTTTGTCGTTGTATTTAAATTGCATCCTAGTGACTGAAGAGTTGTGGTATTTTCATGTCACAGGTCTTTGAACAGATGGATGTGATTCTGGGCCCGTCTCCTACCGCAAGGGAATAATGACATGGTGAAAGAGGGTGACTGCAATGTGGGGGTTTGTGGGGTCTTTGAAATCATTCATGATAAATGCTATCATGGAACCCCTTCAAGTATCAAATGGACATCCAACTGCTGCAGTAAGAAATTACAGAGATTTAGACAGTTATGATTAATCTGCTTAACTTTTTTATTTCTCTTCTGATGGTTTCTGCACCGAGATACTGGCTGACCACTAAATGCAGCGAATGCTACTCATACGAACCACGGATGGGAAATTGAGGAGAAAAGAAAAGTTATTTTTCTCTTCAGTGGCGATCCAATACCATCCTCCTTTATCTGCTCGCTTGAATTCTTTCAAGATGTGAACTTTGGTGGCCAACTGACCCCATTAACCCCGGGAGGGCGGGTGGGGGCAGTTTCTTGACTTAAACACCAAAACGTCCTACTTTGACTCAGCTTGCACATTCAATTCAAAACGCATACTGTCCAACTAAAAATATCAGGTAATTTTCATGCCGTCAAATAACACATTGGGAGTGGGTGGGCCTTTGTAGTTATTGAGGTGTGAACACAATCATGGAGGAAATAGAGAGGAATGTCTCCCCCCTCTGGCTGGACAGACTCGTTCAACAGTCAGATGCACTGCAGTTACGTTGAACATGTTAGTGTTCATTTATTGTGTACATGATCATCACTCGGTTATTTCTTGCATTACATTAAAAAAGCCTAATGTTTATAAATAGCCAATACTGTATCCACATTGCACATATTTCTGTATTATTATTATTATCATCATCGAGCGCATTTTGTAATGCTCTTCCGCATGATGTCCACGGGCGAGCCTGATGCTGACTCTGGGCAAGAGGCAGGTCACACCTTGGACTGGTTGTCAGCCATTGCAGAGCACATATTTACAAAAAAATAATTTAGACTCACGTCAACACCTGTGGGTGAACCGAACAACCTTTTGGGGCAGTGGTAGGGAACTATGGTGATCAGCTCATCAGCAAGCTCTGGAGGAGCCTGCAACGATCATGAACAATTAAATCAGGTGTGTTGAAGTAGGGAGGGATCTAAAATAGGCAGGATATGGCTCTCGAGGATCCAGAGTTCCTGACCCCTGTTTTGGGGGGGCGGGAACATTGAAGGAAACAAATGCCTGAGCTAAGATTCAAACTCTGAATCTCAGAATGGCGAATCAGATTTGATACCCATGATTACTTGGCATGTACTGTGTGTGCGTGCGTGCGTATGTGTGTGTACAGACGTACACACGTACCTGGCATGAAAATGTAAATCTTCGCCTTCAGATTTTTATATATTTAGACTTGTATTGCAGCAATGGGGAAATTCAAGCTGTTCTGAAATACAGTACCTGAAGAGTATTTCTTTGAAACACCACAGTATTATTTTTTCCTGCCAGAAGGTGTCAGGCTTGTAAGTTATTTGCCACTGAACATTATACAGCACCGTAGTGGAATGACCCTAACACTCTGAGCTCCCTGAAAAAAAAAAAAAATGGAAACATAATGATTTTTTTAAATTATATATTAATATTGATTGTCAAGACTTTTGCTGTGTTTAACATCTGAAATACCTTTTGGACACTCCACCGGAATGCTTTTCAGATTGCATTGCACACAGTTGCACAGCATGTGTGACAGATTCCTAATCGGTGCCCATTAAGGGAGACTTTGCCATCATATGAATGTCAGAAATAACATCTGCTGATGGATCACGGACCGTTTGATCTCGAGGTCTTGCTGTATTTGTTGAATGGCTTGCCTGGATGGTAGCTTCTCGGCAGGTCTCTTGTCACCTCACGGGGGAGGTCTGCGTGTCACACGTCCTCATCCGACCCCCTACCCTAGCCTTTCTCTCGGTCCGCTGTGTCTTTCCCTTCCTCGCTTAATGCTCCATGCCGGGTATCCATGAGCTCCAGACCAAACAAGCAAACAAACAGAACAACAGAAAAGCCCATCACCCAGACAAGGTTGGTGTAGGAGAAATGAGAAGAGATTTTGTTTGCTTTCTCCGCCGGTTCCATTTCACTGTGATGGCAGAGGAGGCCTCCCAGGACGAAGCTATCCACGTTTGTGTTTGACTTCCAGGGAGATCAAGGTGGTCTTCAGTTCTGACACATCATCTCTTCACCTAATACACAACTGACTGCAGCCTCATTCAACCAATTTATTCATTCTTTTCATCCCAGTGACTTGCTGTCAATGCTGTCATTCCATCCTGCTTCTGATAGAAACCACGCACACTTATCCACTACACTACTGTTGCATATTCGGTATTTTTAAAGCCCAGAAAAAACAAAAACCACAGACTCATAAAAGGTATCTCAAGTTTGTGGACACAAAATGACAAGATTTAACATTTAGGGATCTTTCGCACTCACACCCTTTGAGTCCATTTTACTTTATTTCATGTTTGTTTTCTAAATTTGAATCCTATTTGCAATTAAAACCAGTTTCAGACCACATCTGACCACACTGGTCACAAACAAATGAATGTGCCAACTTTGATCTGATCCCATTTGCAATTGCCCCAGCTACACCATCACTGACAAATGACAACATTTGCAGTTGCTTTTGCAGTATGTTTTGGATCATGATCCATCTACACACATAATGCTCTCCGTTTGTAGCATTTGGTCGAGCCCTCCCCACCAGGGATGTGACAGGGTGTGGTCTGGCACCTGCTCAGTTTCCCCCCTTTGATGCCCAAAGTGTCCTTTTATCTTTTTTATTTATTTATTTTTTCTTGTATGTACTTGTATGTGAAAGCCTGTCTGTGGCCTTTCAACAGTAAAATTTGACATACAGTCATCCAAAATAAATGATTAAGATGAACAAATTTAGGAATCAATGAAGTAATATCATGGGGGGGGGGGGAGTAATGGGACAGAAGCGCTTTAAAAGGACGGGGACGGAGGATGATTATGATATGACTTAGGATGGAGGAATGATGATGGACGGGTACTCAGGTCGCGAACAGAGGACGAGGAAAATTCTCTTTTTATGTGTCCATTTTACACTAAACTTCAACAGGGAGTGACAAAGTAAGACAATTTCCCTTTTATTTGGAGAACTGTGCAAACAAGAGTCATCGTCTTTTCTTCCCCACAATGTTCCCCATTTCTTGACAGCGCATGAGAACCTAATGAATTTTTTTTTTAAGAAGTCTGTTGTAATCATTTTAAATGTGTTAGAAGCATGGATGCAAATAAGAAGAAATCTTTTCACATGGGCTTGCTCAATGGCTGATTTTCAGCTCTCGCTGGTGGGTCTGGAGTCCATAACGCTGCTATAAACAGGGTTTCTCTGGAATGCATTTTTGCTTAATTTGTCTCAGAAATTTTTAAAAAATTGTCTACGTTTACAAACCCATCAAGTGATTTAGACGAGAAGAAGCGAACTTGAGGTGTTGAAGCACTTTTGAATCCTCTGCGTGTTTGCTTACTACCAAATAATGAATAATGATAATTTACGTGGTTGTATGGGATTTTATTTACCGGTTGAGCCAATAAAAGCGATGGATGAGTTGTGTGAGGACTGGGCAATGTCACAAAAGGGTCAAATATCTCTGTGTGTGGCTTGTCAGAGCATGAAATCATTCTTTTGTGTTAAAAGCCAATTAGAGGGGGAAATGAAGACTGGAAACGCTCTGGGAAAATGCAGATGAGCCCTGTAGGTATATATTTGATTTGCCGACTCCAGCTGTGCCTGGAGAATTCCCCTGACCCGTTCTATGTCTCGGTTGCTGTGTGAGGCCACATGTACCCCTGTTGCAAAGCAGGCAGGCGCAATACGCAACCCCCCACTCGCCTCCTGAAAGGGCTGGTCATTGACCTCTCAGGCAAGTGGCAATATTTGCTCACCTGAAATACACACATCTTGCCAATTGGGGTCGGGGTGGGCCAAGGACTAGAGAAGGAGCCCTTGATGCAGCTGTGGCCCAGAGAAAGAGCCAGACCAGGAAGTTTTGTGGCAGAGGAAGGGTGGTGGGGGAGGGCCTCCCTTGGCAGGGGGCTGTTGAGCAGTGTTAGCCCTATTGTGTCTTGAAGGAGGCAGGGACGGTATTTGTTCGAAGCTGTAGGAGGCTGATGAGGTGCTAATCTGTTGAGTGGCTGAATCATTGGGCCTCTGTTCCCAATGGCCTGTTAGCTGTCAGGGCCTGTAAAAAGGCACAATTTACGGGCCCCGCAACCAGGACTGATCCATGCGTGTCCGCGGGTAAGCAAACACAGATTGGACACTTATGTTGTTGCTCTTATAGGGCAGATTTTACCACCAGGCTCCTGGGGTGACACGTAGGCAGCCCGCTTTCAGTGCTCCTCGTGAGCTGTCGGCTCCCTCCGTACTCTTCTGTAAACACTACAAATTAGCCATCTGCATATGGATGGCACCTCGTCCATCCAAGAAGGCCCCGGCGGAAGATAGGCTCACCTCTAATACAGACCTGATATAAATTCTCCGCTATGTGCTTCTAATTTCGGCGCTATGCATACCAAACAACGATAGTTTTCAGGCGCCGAGCGCAAGATTTTGTTGAGTGGTGTGCTGGAGCATGACGATAATGAAAGCGCGCCGGTAACTGGCTGTCAAAGATGGGTCACAGGTAATCCCAAACTTGAATTTCCCATCAGCCTGGAATACAGATAAGACTGCAGCAGATATGAACCTCACTTGCCCACTGACACGGTGCTGGAAAAAGGAAATGGAGCAAAAGCCTCTCTCAGATGTAGAGATCAGATGTGTGTGTGTTTTTCCTCAGGTGGTCTTATAGAGATGCTCACATCCCAGCCCATTTCAACAGCTTTCACGACAGCGCCGTTTCACCTGTTCACATTAAAACGCTGTAGAGAAGGCAAAAATATACACACAGTCTGTACTTAAGTATGATAATGGTCATATAAACCGTAACTAGCATGCTACTTCTTTGTAAGTAGAGCACAGACATTTACCTATTGTATATTAAATTCTTATATGTAGAAATGAAAACAATTCATAGAGCATTATAGCTGTATTTGCTATTCCATAGGTTTGTTATTTAGCACTTCTTGGTTCATAGAGGGTGAGCGAAAGCCTTCCATTATGATTCTGGGGGATGGATATTCCAATGACACCTTTGTCTCTTTCTTTGACATGCCCTCGGAGTGCCTGGCAATTTGTTGACAAAAACTAAACTTTAGACCAGGTGACACCAGGTTGCGGCACAGGTGGTGTAGAGCAATTTTGGTGGATTTTATTGAGACATGGGCTGACAGAATCAATTCACTGAACGCATGTTTTAGTATTATTATTAGTGTGTTGTGTTCACTCAGACAACGGCGCAAACACCCATTTCTAACTACGAAACTACCAAAAGAAATAAAAGACTCTTCCTATGTTAGACAGTTAGACTGCACAAAAATACAGCCCTTTGTGTTCGTTCTGAGAAAAAAAAAAAAAAAACGAGAACTAGTTGTCTCAGGCTTCTATGCCATCAAAACATGTTCTCATCACTTAGCAAATGTTGTGACCTGACTAACAAAAAAAACTAAATCAGCTCATCATAACCACTGAAAAAATACAATTTATCTATGTGTGTGTTTCAGATGACAGGTGATGGACACTTGATGAATGTCACTCGCTTGGAGTTTGCAGGCTGGCATAAGATAACGCAGATGCCATGACTCATTTTTAGGACACTGCCATGAATGGGGACTATCTCGTCTCTGAATTGTTTGCGTTATCAACATTTATGCTCCTGAGTTTATGTTCCTCCAAGTCTCTGCTGGCCCTTGTTTCAGTCGTGTTTGACTTTTACTTCTCTCTATTTATGTCTTATTATATTGAGTTGGCACCCATGGAGGTTGAAAAAACTAGTCAACTTTTTTTTAAGTGTTTTTTTTTTTGTTTTTTGTTTTTTTAGCAAATTAAGGAGAAGAGAGTACAGACACCTGGTTTGTGCTATCTGCATACTCACAGTCCTGAGGTATTTGTATTTCACTTGCCGCTACTGAACAGTTAACCAATTTCCTTGCTTTCAAAAAGTTCCATCCTTTGTGCCAATTAGGATTAAAAAGCGAATTAATGCAATGTAACTTTGCAATCACCACAGAGCTCTCTGACAGCATGTGGACCAGAATGAGCAGCATTGGCTCATTACAGATTACAGCATGCAAGGTTTGATGATGGCGCTGATATTTAGACATGCATCTTCCCGTGGGAGTTTGGAACTTTAATTACCAGAGCAGTACGGCTCCTCTCCTGTTTTAATTGCCTACAGTCTGTGATTAAATGTGTATTGACTCTGCAGTGGGTCCTACTAATGAATAACAATGGGCCGATTTGGTGATATTAAATCTTTTGCCCCTCATAAACACCAGGCACCTTTTACGTTGAAAGTTCAGACCGACATTTGAAGGAGTTCGAGCAATTGAACTGATATGTTCAATTAGAAAAGATCAATTTTCTATATGTTCCTTAAACATACAGTACAAAGAAAAAAATAGACCCACACATAATTAAAAATTAAAGTACCTCACAATTATTTTTTGTCTCAATGACCATTTAGCATTATAATATGTTCAACATGGACGATTTTGTTTTCCTGTAAGCTCAATTTTGAGCAGAAATGACAAATTTTAAACTGAATTCACGAAGAAATGATTCTATCTCAGCATCAAAAATATCATTTATGTTAAAGAATTTATGAATGTATTACTATTAACCATCAAATAAATGTAAAATTCATGTTGCAAATTCCCCATGCTGTTTCGGGCAGCTGTGGCATAAACCTTACACTGGGTCGCGTTCCAATAAATGCACCATCCAAAGAAAGAAATTATGTATTCGATAACATGAATATATTTATGTATATTCATCTATTTGAATAAAATATGTCCATGTCTGCTATCTATCTATCTATCTATCTATCTATCTATCTATCTATCTATCTATCTATCTATCTATCTATCTATCTATCTAGCTATCCAGCTATCCAGCTAGCTAGCTAGATAGCTAGCTAGCTAGCTAGCTATCATTATGCATTCTTTAGTGATTTGTGCACCTGTTGGTATTCCACCTTCCACGTTCTCCTCCTGTGGTCCCATAGTTGAACTGTCACCTTATGTGATAAATGAAGGGCAGCGGTCAACACGGTCAACACGAAACCCCTTTACCATGACAAGGAGACGAGTATTTTGAATCTGGAGCGCCCGGGATACAGTCAACGTAACAGCATCCGGAATGGCATTCCTGCCCACATTCCTCTCAATATCAAAAGGTGCGTATTTGAGGATATCCTTAGTGCGTTTACGCTTTTGTTTGCGCCCTGACCCACTGGGGCCAGTGCAATAACTTTGGACTGCCTGCCACATGCATCTCATTGCACTGACCACTCTCCGTTTTTATTTAGCTCAGCTTGTGTGCCTTCCCAGTCCAGCCGCTTTTCAGATTCATTTCCAGGTAAACAGAGTGTGGCCAGCCACAAACCTTCGGCCAACAGGCGTTGTCACAGCTGTGGCAGATAATGGCAAGTCCAAACTCCGGGCCGGCTCTGGAATGTTTACTGTCACCACAGGCAAGTTGGCAGCAAACATTTTTACCGTTTTTTTTTTTTTTTGGGAAGAGAAAGGACCTCTAATTATTAATTTTATTTTGATGAATTACATACCTAACCCGACGTCTTATGTGGCTCTACCCTTACATCCACAAGAACACAAAGGGCATTCTTAAGTGAATTTCAGCCAAAAGGGTGGAAAAGGTCACTTTGAAAATTGAAACTTCAAGTTAACACATCACTGCCAACAACTCCTTGGTGTTTGGTGGAATGTTCCAAGAGTTCCTCCCACAGAGCAAGGAGCACCCTCTTTCCACCCCCTGGCCTGCACCCAAGAAGTGCTCAGCACATGACGTTGGATCAGAGAATGTTGTTTTAGGCCTGTGCACATGCAGGTGTAGCACTTTCACGCCTTGTAACCTCTCATTAAACTTTCGACACTTTGCGTTTGCCTTAGCTTGTCATGAGCACCGATTGAATGAATGTTGGATGTGTGAAACATGACGCGGCTCATCGTGGAAGTTAACTGATCGACAAAGCGGCAAGTGTGGCAGGGGTGCATTGCTTTGGTTTCCTTGTGCTGTTGCATCAGGTTTAATTCACAAAGCACGAAAAAGGGAACTTATTGAGTCAAAATAAACAGACTTTCACCATTTTCACCCTTTCATGCTCCCTGTAACCTGATAACATGATAAAATGTCCACTGTAGTAACCGCTGCCCATGAAAGGGTTCAAATAAAAATAATCTGATACAAAAAAAAAACCACTCCAGTTGGCGCATCTTCAGTCCTTAAATGAAATGATGAACATCAACATGGTGAATGCTTCACAATTTAATTTACACAAAATAATGTACTCAGTCTAAAGAGAATAAATACAGTAAGAAGGCAAAGATAATGCTCCGTTTTAAATGACACTGTCTTCAAATTCATTTTTACTCTTTGGCTTTTGCTTCAGCATAATACTTTGATTTCCAGTTTTACTGTTTTTGTGCATTCTACTGTCTTCGTTATTAATTAATTTATTATTTTGTTGTTTGTTGTATTAATTATTTTTGCTCCATGTACAGCACATTGTATGTAGCGGTGATTGTTTTAAAGTGATCTATAAATACAGTTGAGTTGACTTGACTTGAGTGCCAAATATTAGAAGACAGAATGTAACTTTTTTTTTTTTTACTTTGATTGCATCTCAATAAATTATTGCTGGTTTGCGTTGATATAATCCCACATTCAATTTCATTCAAACTTGAAAATAAATCAATGACACACTGAGTGCATGGTAGTGTAAATCGGTGTATTTTATTATCATACGTTACTGATATTCGAGTGGGGGCAAGGACATCCCCAAGGATGACATGGGTAGCCTGGGCCTTTGCTCAAAGTAGTTCACCACTACCAGCGATGGGAACTTGTGATTTCCTCAGATTGTGGTGATCGTCAATTAAAACACAAATTAATGATCCTAAGAAATACACCGTAGAAGCCACAAAAGCAAAGAACAGCGTCCGTCTCATGTTTAGCCGAAAGCCAAAGAAAAAAGAGCTGTCTTTAAACGAGTTTTATTAAAAAGGGACAGAGAAGGGCTTGACTAACATTTAAATGGAAGGTCATTCCAGAGGGATGGACGGGCAACAGAAATGGCTTGATCCACTCTGAGGCTCTGCTGAGTCTGCCGTCGCATCTGGTCTGCAGACCAGAGGCACTGGGCAGGTGCGTAGAGATGGAGGAGCTCCGAGAGGTAAGCCGGGGTAAAGCCGTTTAAAGATTTGAAAACAAAACAGAAGTATCTGAACATGGATTCTAAAATGCACTGGGAGCTAGTGAAAGGAAGCCAGACTTGGGGTGATGTATTTTGTCACAAAGGTGTTTGATTTTACAATAATGTCAACCCCACGAGGGTGATGTGTTCATTTACTATTTCCTTATTCGTTCAAAAATATCTCCATTTTTTCCCCCATTATCCATACAGAATCCATTTTCACAAGATCATTCACAAACATTCTTTAAATACAATACAAGCGGTGAATTACACAATTCCAAATATGGAATACATTCCTCATGAATTGGAGAACACACACAACAGCATTTTTGATTGTGCGAGTTCTAAAATGATCCAAAAATGTCAACACGTTCGTTGGCTTCTCACTGATTTCAAAAGAAAAAGCAACTAACACTGTTTTATTCAAGACATGTATTTCAAAAGGCACAGTACCGCATGCAGTCTATTTCTGAAGTCCTTTTCTGCAGGATTCCACAATCACGCAGAATTCACTTAAAAAAAGGCTTCCTGCAATAACAAGTGTTGTCAAGCTGACATGGAGCCTTGCATCTATGCTAGATATTATCAGACGTGTGAACCACCTGGCAGGTGACAGCTAAGGCCATTTGCTGGACATTGTTGTAGGACTCACGACACCTGCACCATTACGTGTACATCTTGCACACGAACGGATAATTACATCAAGCCAGGAGGAACAGAGGCCGTCAAAACACACACACACACACACACACACACACACACACACACACACACACACACACACACACACACACACAACTGGTTGATTGAAGATTTTGTTTTTCACCAAGTCCAAAAATGTGACCTTCAACCCATGTGAAGGGACTCCAGCAGGTTGATGATTAACCTTGGAATTCGCAACACATCTCATTCAGGAACACAGTGTCAGCAAGGTCAAAGACCATTTTGAAATAATCGAACCAAGAGTTGGATTTCACCTTTTTGAAAAATACTCTGTTTACATTTATAAATGATTTCATAGTTTTTCCTTAATTGCTTTGGTCCATTTTTCAGATCACAATTGAATTTCGAACAACTACTTGATAGGTTTTGACATCATCATGTCACTTTTGCTCATCAAAAAAGCAGTATCGCATTTCTCTGAGCGAGTTTCAAATGCTTTGCCGTATACATTTTTTAAGCAGGGTGTTTTCCAAAGGGAGATTGTCCCATGTTCAGATTTGTACTTCTTTTTTTTTTGGGGGGGGGGTCTATACAGCGCTGTATTTTCCTTTGTGTATCACAGCGAGGTGTTTTGTCACTTTTGGGAAATGTACTAAGCTTTTTGAGAAAGGAAATGGCTTTTGCAGGGGAGCCATGATGTTTTCCTAATTGTACGAATTCTTTTGAGAATGTACATCATGTTTGTCAACTTTCAATTCTAATGTGAGAAATGGACCAAAGCGTCTGCGAAAAATTGTAAAATGCCCCCTGAAAGATTTTCTTCATGGAAAACAAGAAAGGCAATGCCTGTCCTGTTGGCAAAATTATTCTGAATTTAACATTCAACAAATGCGTTGCAATTTTAAATTATAGCTGGCTTAATATTCTAACCAAATTTCGTGTCAATATTGCTTTCAACAGTTACAAGCAGACAAAAAACAAACAAACAAACCAAAAAAAAAAAAAAACGTCAATTCAAATAACACCCTTCGGCCTGCATTGCCTTCTCTGCATTGTGGAAGCTGATGATGCAAGCCTTAATCGTCAAACGCGGAGTTTTTTTTTCCCTCCCCCTCATTATCTCATTTCCAAGTTAAGCAGACTGTTAGTCCCTCGTCAACAAGACAGGTTTACTCGCCTATACTAATGGGGCTCTGTACTGATAGTTATGCTCCTGCGTAAATATGCACTCAAATAGATGTACAACTAGTGACACGTGGCCGGCAACAGACTGCAGCCTCACCTTCATGTTTGCGTCATACAAATATATAACCGTACTGTACTGTACGAGCTGCAAGAGGGATGCTCGATTTAAATACAGTCATATTGTCTCATTGACACACGTATTAAAAACTCATTAAAATAATATTTTTGATTTTAAAATAATAATAATTTTTTTTCACGGCATTCATTGCATTTTGACGTGTATTTTCACTTGATTTGGCAACAAAATTCAAACGGAATTCCCCCTTTTGGTGAAGGAAACGAAATGAAAACGTGTCCTCTGCATTTATGCACGCCACCAAGAGCCTAAAGAAGAAATGACCGACAGAGGGCGCTCTGGCGCAGTTCTTAACTGCACTAATTAAAACACTTCAAGGGGGAAGTCTTGAGAATGTTGATAAAATGCTTTTGGGCATCCACTTAATTCGATTTAATAACTTCGTTGATACAAGTATATTTACTGGATAATATTTATTTCAGGCGGCACAGTGGATAACGATACTTCCTTTTTTTCTAAACAGCTGCACTGTACGTTGAACAAATGACATACATTGGGATACCGTATTTAAGTCTAATAAGCATCTCAAAACCGTTCTCATTTTAACATTGGGAATTATAACAGCACGAAACAACAAAAAAGAAACAATGATTCATTTAAGATGAGTAAGAGCACTTTTGAGGTTGTGCATTAAGAAAAAAAGGCACACCTTGTAGGATAGTGCCATCCTTTCTGTCTGTGAAGCACCCCACCTCACCCAAAAAAAAACAAGACACCAAAATGAGTTTTGTAATGCATCTTTCCATATGAAATGGTCCTTTTTAAGTCAGTGCAGGTGTACTGTGGGGTGGGAGGGTTTGGAGTGTTGGGGGGGGGGGGCTGAAGCTTGAGGAGTCTCACGCCTAGGTGCGAGCAGATTATTCAAATAGGGCCCAAGGCGTAGAAGTAGGATTGGAGGCTTGGCTGGCGCACACAGATATATCAGTGCGTAAAGCGGCTGCACCGAGCGTCATTTTCAACTGCGCTCACTCTCTGACGCATTACGCGGGTGCCTCTCCCTTTTGTGCGCCACTCTCGGACTAGGAGGGACGCAGCAGCTACGCCGACATATGCTCCAGTGGTCCCTAGTCAGCGGCGATATACGAGAGACGCTTTTGGCTTTTTTTTTCCTTAGCTGGGAGACGCTCGGTTGAAAGTCCTCCATGATGCTTGGAGCAGTTAAAATGGAAGGACACGAACACACCGACTGGAGCACCTACTACGCAGAGCCCGAGGTGGGTACCTTAAATATATATTTCCCCCCCGTTGTCTAAGGCCGATCCCATTT
This sequence comes from Hippocampus comes, assembly GCF_001891065.2. Taxonomy (NCBI): domain Eukaryota; kingdom Metazoa; phylum Chordata; class Actinopteri; order Syngnathiformes; family Syngnathidae; genus Hippocampus; species Hippocampus comes. The sequence continues at coordinate 2,569,753 of NW_017805826.1, forward strand.
TATACAACTCAATATTAGCCCTGAGATAATATTAACTTTGTGATCAAATATTGACTTGAGGCGCCTCCAAATCCTCCCCCATCTCCACGCCGCGCGCGCGCGCAATCCTAACAAAGTTGCTTGACATGTAGAGGAGGAGGAGGAGGTGGGGTAAACTTTTTCACTTGGATTATAATTTTTGTCTATATACCTATCTTCACCAAATCACACTGTTTTTTTTACCCTGTTTTCACTCGACAAACAGCGGAGATGTTTGATTTGGGGAGCAGATTGGTTCAAATATTTGTGATGCGCTCGTGTGTGCGCTCCTCACTATCTTCTTCGTGAGGCGATGCAGTTTGAACACCAGACATGACGTGTACTGTTTAATATACGATTTAGAAGCAACCACATCAAATACATTTGTACACTTCTGACATAAATTACATTATGTCTCTCTACCGGGAAAGCTCGGGGTGGCAAACGCGATGTCTGATTTTGAATCTCTGCTTAAGACTCCCTTTGTTAGTTTGGTCTGTCTGAACGGCGTTGGTTATATTCTATTTTATATCCTTTTAATACAATACGTACTTTTCTCGTGCAATTGTTTAATCGTTTAATTTTATTCATTGACATTGTGAAGCTTTGTTTCGAAGGATGCTATGTATTATGTATGATTCGTCCAGTGACAAATTTCTTATATAAGCGATCGTGCACTATTTAATATCACTGATACAAGTGAGTATTAGTTGACGATTTAATAACACTGATGCACATTGCATGTGTAAATTAGTTTCACCTGAGGTTTCATGAAATGTCTTTTCATGTCTAACCTGTTCGCCCTCTCCAACGACAGTGTTACACCTCTGTTGGCAACATGAACGCCGGCCTGGGCATGAACACGATGAACACCTACATGAGCATGTCCGGCATGAGCACCTCGGCCAACATGTCGGCCAACTCCATGAACATGTCTTACGTCAACACCGCCATGAGCCCCAGCATGACCGGCATGTCCCCGGGCGCCGGCGCGATGAACGGCATGGGAGCCGCCGGCATGACGGCCATGAGCGCGGCCCTGAGCCCCAGCATGAGTCCCATGACCGGGCAGCCCGCCTCCATGAACGCGCTAACGTCCTACACTAACATGAACGCCATGAGTCCCATCTACGGCCAGTCCAACATCAACCGCTCCAGAGACCCCAAGACGTACCGACGGAGCTACACGCACGCCAAGCCCCCCTACTCGTACATCTCCCTCATCACCATGGCCATCCAACAGTCTCCTAGTAAAATGCTTACTCTGGCCGAGATCTACCAGTGGATCATGGACCTCTTCCCCTTTTACCGCCAGAACCAGCAGCGTTGGCAGAACTCAATCCGCCACTCGCTCTCCTTCAACGACTGCTTCCTCAAAGTGCCCAGGTCGCCGGATAAACCCGGCAAAGGCTCCTTCTGGACTCTCCACCCGGACTCGGGGAACATGTTCGAGAACGGTTGCTACCTGCGCCGCCAGAAGCGTTTCAAGTGCGATAAGAAGATGGCCGGAGTCAAGGAGTCCGGACGCGGCAAGGTGGGCGGCGACGGCTCGTCTCACAGCAGCTCTGAGAGCTGTAACGGCAACGAGTCGCCGCACTCCAACTCGTCCGCGGGCGAGCACAAGAGAGCGATGTCGGACATGAAGGCGAACCAGGCTCTTAGCCCGGAGCACGCCGCCTCCGTCGCCGCCGCAGCCGCCGCCGCCGCTGCCGCAGCCGCCGCGGCCTCCTCCATCTCGTCCCCGGTGAGCCAGGGCCAGCACCTCCTCTCCCAACATCATTCGGTCCTGCAGGCCCACGACGCGCACCTCAAGCCGGAGCACCACTACTCCTTCAACCACCCGTTCTCCATTAACAACCTCATGTCCTCGGAGCAGCAGCACCACCACCATCACCACCATCACCACAAAATGGACCTAAAAACTTACGAGCAGGTGATGCATTATTCCGGCTACGGTTCCCCCATGACCGGGGCCCTCTCCATGGGCTCCATGGCGGGGAAGGCCGGCCTGGAATCCTCCTCCATACCTGACTCCTCTTACTACCAAGGAGTCTATTCCAGGCCCATCATGAACTCATCATAAACGGACTTCTATATCAACATGTACATAACTTGTAAAAAAAATATGAATTAAAAAAAAAGAATTTGTGTACAATATGTATTTCAAATATTTTTCCCACCGTTTCAATTGTCGAGTTTGTTAGTAGCCCAATTGTTGTTCATAATCTCTGTCACTGACTGAAAATGTGACCTGTTCAGAAATCTGCTGCAGGAATGAACTCCAAAGAAATCAAAACATTAAACAAAAATAAAACGAAAAGAACATGAAAAGAAAGAAAGAAAAAAGACGAAAAACAACCCGCATTTGCTTAACTGGAATCCGGGCATTTCTTCAGTCATTTGTGTAATTCCTATTTATGGCTTGTATATGTGTATTCTTGTAGTGACAAGAGCAGAATCTATATTAAAGTGTTATTGGTCACGTTTTCTGAAAATTATGGCTGCTGAGAAATTATTACAAAATGTGTTATATACGTTGAAGTTTCTCTTGCTATTTTGACTCTTTTACATAATTATTGTCATTCTCAACGGTCAGGAGTCGTTCGAGGAAAATCAAAGAATACCTCAACAACATGTCTATTAATTTTCGAAATAAATCTGAATCAAATGCACATGATTTATTTCAGTTGTAAAAAGTTAATAATTCAGTACATTTTCCTAAATACAAGAACGGGGGGGGGGGTTATTTATTAATTTTTTTGAGAATATGGGCCGTTTCAATGCATGTACCGCAAACCATTGCTACAAATCCTACTACTTTTACATCGTGGATTGTCATGACTTTTAATAATAAAAACGTAATACATTAAAACTTATTAATGTGGTCAAATAAACTTCAATATTAATTAGCTTTTATTAATTAAAAAAACATATTGAGAAGATATGAATGTTCAGAAAGTGCATCTAGTCCAGGCACACCTGTTACACTTGCACATGAATAATGACATAAGATACAAAATTATCCGTATCGAAAATTCTGCTTTTGCAAAAAGTAGCAACGCAGATTATTTTTTAGATCATTTCATCTACACAGTAGTACATGTGTCTATAAGTCCACTGAACAAATAGTGTGGTGAATTTGCTCAATTTTATTTTATCAAGTTGCCGCACACAATATAGAATCATCTGCATTTCGACATGTATAGTCGACTTAAAATGTATCTGCATCCAGATGATCTTGTTTAAAAAAAAAATATATATATATATATATAAAAAAGATAAAATTGAGTGAATTCAACACACCGGTTTGTCAGGGTGCGCAGCTATTTTTAAAATACCGTTAGTAATAAACGTAAATTGAAGCTTAGTGACGGCGTTATGTTTATGAGCTGTCAAAAAGTAGAGATATAATAAACAGCTTCAGCACAAATACACATCTGTCTCTCTCTCTCTCTCTCTCTCTCTCTCTCTCTCTCTCTCTCTCTCTCTCTCTCTCTCTCTTTCTCTCTCTCTCCCCCTCCCTAAAACTCATACAGGGAAGCTCTCACCATGAAGTTCTCTTTTGGTGGCCCACGTCAGCTGCAGGCCTGTATGCACACCACATGCTTGCCATTGAGTGCAGTGAGATATTTGATTCAACCGTGCTCGTGCTCGGCGCTGAAGTTGAGATCAGCGGGCAAGATTAAGTGTCCTTTGCCACATAAAACAACCTCCTGCGGCGCCGGTGAATAGCATCTGTAAAAAGGGGCCCGATTGTGGGACAGAGCCGTTTGAATGTGATGCTCTAACTTCTCTGCCTCCAATCTGGCTCTCCATTGTTTCTCTCGACGTAGTGGGGAGCCTCCCATCTTGTTAGATAAGATAGGTTAGTTGTCATCCACATGAATTAACCAGCCCCTATCTCCTCCTCGGTGCTCAAATCCAAGGCCGAGGAGACGTTTGAGCTCCAAACTGAGAAATTTCGGCAACCCCCGCCCCCACCCGCCTGTGCGCCAAGCAAACCCCATACAAAAATGATCGTCCCTCAGCACCTGCACGCAGGGCCTGCAAGTGCGCTTTTATTCTCCAGACCCCACTTTACGCACCGCACTTTAAACAGAGTGATCTGCGAATAAACAAGGGCAGTAAACAATGGAGTGGAGACTATGCCCATGTATAGTAAGAGTACACACAAGCATCCACTCACATACACCAATCAAATTGCACTCAATGTAAACTCCAAATAGGACGCCGCAGCTCTGTAAATTTACACAGACATTAAAATTGGCACTATTCATTTTAGACATATCACGCTAAGCGGATTTTTTTTATAGCACACTGATCGATATCTCTGTAAAATAATCATTTTTTTAACTAGCGGGGCAGTGAAATCTTTGCTTTGTGCTAAAGTCAACAGTGACTGAGTTTGAGCTCAAATAAATGCCGCGATGTCTGGAGCCCTTTGCAGAAGGCACAAGGCAAAGCTTCTACAATGGGCTCCTGCATGCGTGGCTTAACTGCAACCAGCGGCTGCATTGCACAGGTACGGTCGCTTTTAAATAATCTAAACCTGCATGCTCAAAGAAGACAGATGCAATACATTGTGGAATACGTTGAGGAACGTGAGGAGTGTTTGCCGCACTTGGGTGCTGCTGGTAGCGGAGGGTGAGAACTTGAATTCTATGCAAAGGAGACGTGTTAGGTTTCAGAACAGAGTGGCGCAAAGCTGAGGGGACTGCAGCTTGTTGTACTTATGAGATGGAGAACGATTGCTTCTCCATGGACACACAAAAAAAAAAATATATATCAATAAATAACGAATAATGTAACCTGTCAAATAAATTTTAACATACGCACCAGTTTTTACATTTCCGGTGATTTTTCATTATGGGCTGTAAAATTGCTTAAGCATTGTTAGTGTGCTTACCGTTTTAAAGATATGAAGTTTGGCCATATAGGCTATATTCGATATATATCTATATATATCTATATAAAGATATATATACACGTCAATGTTAACTTTCTCATTTATTATTTTAGTTACTATATTGACATTCTTCTTATATTGTTGCTCTGAGTTTTCAAAATTGCATGAATATATTGTAAAATTTTAATAGAGGGTCACAACTATTTTATACACACACACATACACACACGTACTGTATTAACACAATATGAACCCAACCTAGCAACAATAACAATAATAATAATCATAATAATAACAAAAATAAAAATAATAACGCTCACTGTGTAATGTTTTTTAGTGACTAAATCTCATGTCTTATAGTGCGGGGTAGGAGAGGGAGAGGGGAATGGCCTTTTTGGAAATTTGAAGGAAAAAAGGAAACGGTCACAGCACACGTGGCTCATGCACCTTTCTCAGAAACGGGTTGTTATAGCAACTACTAAATAAAGCCTGGTCTAGTCTGTTGATCCCTTTACTCCCCTAACCTGATTTAGCTGGAATTCCCATGCATTTGCATATTCCTTGATTAAGGCTATACTCCCACGCGAACCATTCAGAATGACGTGTCGGGCTTTTATTGACGGGAGAAAAACAAGAATGATTAAATAACCTCGAGTTGTCTTCACAGACTAATATGATGTCTTGAGCTCTCAGCATCCGATCGGTCATTGCTTGCTGCACAACTCTAAAGTGAGACATTCTCCCTGCAGCGATGCATTTCAATGCCTGAGCGACTTCATTGAATGACTCAGTACAGTGGAAGCCTTTTACGCACCCACCCATGGGTGTTAACTGAGTGCTGCAACGCCAGAAAAATAACAGTGCATCCTTTTTTTCTTTTTTGAGGAATCAGAAATTTTAAAAGGTGCATGAGCAGTCCGATATGGGAAGTCGGGATCCATATCACAAGGATGCCCGTCAGAGTCCATTTAATGCATGCCTACGAATTGACTGTGATTTAATGTGGATAAATAGTGTTTCATAAAGCAGCGGTTCGGCCGCACCTTAAAGTCTCAAAGCGCCGCAGCTTGGAACACCCAAGTAGATCTGTTTCCATGGCAACAGCGGGACACCGGTCCAACAAGCTGTAATTCTGTCTCGGTCTTTTGGAGGGGAGGGACCAACTCGGCCAATTTAACTCCTCTTTCATCAGAGATACTTCTAATCCCATATTTTAGCAAGGCAAACTGTCTTCCCTCACTATATTAAAGACGCCACGAAGTCAGAACTCCAAGCCACCCAGCAGGCGGCCTGTCTCGGTCCGCCCAACGCCGTCTGTGCATCTGATTGGAAATGCATTAACCCTGCACTCAACCGGGAATGAATTATTCCGTTATTAACACACTCTTTTTTTGTAGGAAACGTGTGTGATTTGCAGGGGGTGATTATTACTCTCATATGCATGGGCGCAGATGGCATGGGGTGGGGGAGTGGTATGCACGTCCCCTTCACCTTAATGATGACTGCACTAACCCCCCACCCCCACCCCACCCGCACCACACACACTTTCGCCACGTGAGAATGCATAGGAAGAACACATGACAGAAAGTGTATTGTGCTCACAAGCATATCTGTTGAATAAGTGCGTTCCTTCAACTTCTTAATCCTCCCTTTTGGCCAGATTTCTATATATTTTTATGTATCTATGTATCTATGTATCTATGTATCTATCTATCTATCTATCTATCTATCTATCTATCTATCTATCTATCTATCTATATATCTATCTATCTATCTATCTATCTATCTATCTATCTATCTATCTATATATACAGTATATATCTATATCTATATCTATATCTATCTATCTCTCTCTCTCTTAATTAATCCATCTCTGAACACAACTCCCCGCAACCTTTTACCATTTCCATCTAAAAGATAGCAATGCAACAAAACAAAAAAAATAGTTTTTGTCCTCACAAATGGACAAATCACAGTTGATAAAAGTATCATTTTGTATATATATATATATATAAAATCTTGTATCAATTTGGTCCCTTGCCCCTCAATTCCAAAACCCCATCTGTGCCCCTGATCAGATGTTCGGAACGAATGTTGTGAACGAAAACAGAAAGATAATGTAACATTTTCAAATTTTCTATTTTGTATATCAATGAATATCTGAGCATATAATAATGCTGTTGAAAAACCATAGGCCTATTTCACATAGAATATGTCCAGATAATCACACTGTGCAAAATTAAAAACAAATAACAACAAGTTCCATGATAAACTGGCAATTAGAATTGATTTAACAAGATTAACCGCAGAACATATTCATATTCAACATATTTATGCAAACATTTTGTAATAACATCAGGCCGAACCTGTCATATTTGTAAACTAAGCAAAACATTTCAAAGAGTAATTAAGATTAAAAACAGTCTTAAATTGTAAAAGTACTTCAGTTATTAAGAAAATTTAATATAAAATACAGCCAGATGCTCATTTTAACCGCACCTGGGGCAAATTTCAAACTGATCATACAGTGAGTTGTACATTTTAATTAAATAATGCAGTAAATCTACCTATGGCACATATGATTTCTTGTTGTGCCCAAAAATATAATTTCCCTTTTCGTATTTACCTTTATTCCATTTTAAAACATGGCGTACAACAAGAAGCACATTGCTCCATCTTCAAAGTTAAACTCTTCTCATCTCTAAAGGTAAAGCATGATTGGATGGACTTTTAAGTTCAACAAAATCGACAGGGGTGGCATTTATTTTGAAAATCGAGATGTATGAGGGTCATCTTGAGGATGTGTTTGGATGGCGGTGTGCGTCTGCGTGTGTGTGTTTTTGAAAGGCAGACAGGGTGAAAGAGAGTGAGCGAGAGCGAGAGAGACAGGGCGAGAATGCGGCTGCTGACTGTGATGTGTCTGCGTGTCTTCTGACATGACTCTGTGACATTCCAGTGTGGGACTCCTTCATGTCGGGGTGATGGGATGTGTGATAGAGAGAGAGAGAGAGAGAGAGAGAGAGAGAGAGAGAGAGAGAGAGAGAGAGAGAGAAAGGTATTCTTAAAAGAAGAGAGAAAAAGAGTGAGCGAACGAGCGAGAGAGGTCCATCAACAATGGCCATTGAGTACTGGGGGAGGCGGCAGCTGGTGGGACACACAGTGACCTACAGGCGGTCTATTGAGGCCAGGATGGGGCGCCTTACTCTGCCCTGCTGCTTTTATGTGCCTGGAAATGGATGGATGGTCAGTGTTTATCCTTGTGAAATATTGCAACATGCAAATCGTATCTGTCCCTTTTCAAAAACATGGAATGACTCAGTGGATGAACCACGCACAAGGACGAGCCTGGAATGGATGATTAAATATGAGGCGCAGTTAGGAGAGGGTGCACATGCTTTCTGGCTGTTTTTTTTGGGGGGGGGGTATCTTTCCTTGGACATTTCCCATAAGGCCTCATGCCTGCTTTTCAGATCAAACCTTGTGGGCAAAGCTAACATGAAATTCTGTCAGCGAGCTTTGCCTATTCGTCCTGCCAAGGTTTTTTGCGATTCTCCTCCAACCATCCTAATGGATATCTGGGGCTTTTGGAAATAGCAAGCATCATGTCCCCTTTCCTCGCAGTCTGGCCCATTCAGCACCACATCGCCATAACGTGGCCCCTAAACTCGTTGCAAAATCTCTCCACATCTCCATCAGCTCTAGTTGCAGGAAGTAAAGGCAGCGCTTTGCCAGCCAATCACAACGAAGGACAACCAACTCATTAAAAGTTAATGAAACCTATAAACGTAGTGCGCCAGCGATTCATTTAAACCCCCAATCCAATCTCCTCTTCCAACGAAGGCAAACAAGCCCGCGTGCCCCCTGTGCCGTCCTCGGAATAACAAACTACGGAATATTTTGTCCTGCATATGTTCTCCTATGCAGACGTGCACTGTGATAGGCTATCTGACAATGGGTCTTGTCCACTTTAGTGAATAGCAGATTGATGTTCTGCAGGGAGGGGGGCTGGGGGGGGGATTCTGTAATCTGGGGCCGACTTGAATTTAATGCCTTTACTTTATAGCACACAGCTTGTCAGGAGTGGAGGTGATATGTCATTTCAACATTCATGAGAATCAATGACATTCAAGTCATGTGCTCATTTTCATACCTTATGCGTAGGGGCGGGGGGACATTCCCCGCATTATGTTCTTGTCAGACTATACGGCAATCTGCGCACCACCAAGGCCAAATGTGGACATATAGTCCTTTCTCCAAAACACTCCCGCCTCGTCTATGTCAATTTAATAACAACGAATCAACAGCAATAAAGTGCCACTTTACAAGTGTGCAAATCCAAAGTGGGGAGCGCTACCCTCCCGCCCCTTTGTCTTTAAGAGCTCCGTCTCATAGTGGTTTCCTCGAGGGACGCAAATTAAATTCCTGACATGTATAAGCGCCACTGTCAGCTCTCTAATGAATTCCCATACCCGATCTTGAATCAAATGAATCCCCAATTTAATCCTGTATAAATGGCTGCGTTATTTATAATGGAAAAGAGGACGCTCAGAAGAAGAATTGAGGAAAGCTGGGAGGTGTCTATAGGGCTGTTGAGCAGATTATAAGGACTGATGAGGCCTGCATGTTCCTCCCACTGCAGAGTAGTCCCCTGATACACACTATTAACCCTCGCCTGCTTGACGCTGACAGAAGCATCGCCGTGTTTGTCACTTAATATCCTCTCAGATTAAGGAGTCAACTGCCAGATTTAATGGCGGGAGCCTGGATACTCTTATCTTTAAGTGGCCGACAGAAAGATAATGAAAGGTGTACGTCATGGAACGATTTCTTTGTGGTTGCAGTTCAACGAGCGGCGCATTCGGACTTGCTCCAACACGCCGACGCACGAGGTCAAGACATTACAAACAGTTGTGTTTATGTATGCGAGCAAATAGTACAGGAGCGTTTGCTTGATATGCAAAGCTTTCTCTGAAAGAGAAGTTTCAGGAATCACTTCATGTCGGGGGTTGGCGTCAAAAGGCCTGCGGCAGTATGCCGAAATCGTTGCGATGCTTTTACCGTGCAAATACACAATATTGGTCCCCGACGCTGTCAGAGGCATTTGGGTAAAGAAAAGCAATTTCCAGATGGCGTCGTCGGCCTCAGTTATTGACGTGTGGCGCTGAGGGCTGGAACTGCCCGGCACTTTCTCCTTTGTTGGTTTTGGCCTCTTCACATAAGAGCCAACAGAGAATGACAACACATGTAGCCATGCCAACATAATGATGTTTTATCTCAGCAGAGGATCAGTTGTGTATTTGACATGCGTATGATTGATTCGAATGTGTCAGAAGGGCCCAGTTGTGTGAATCTCACCAAAATTAGGGTGCAATGTTTTCAAATTAAATCAGGTAAGTTACTTGTACAGCCCCGCAATGTATTGTATACTATGTATACGTTATTAAGTCAGCAGTTGAGCACGACAGACGGTTCATAAGTCAGTTTGGCAGTTCCAAGGACAGTTTGGAGCCTTAAAAACCTGCTCCACCAAATGTCTGAACAGCTATGCTTTATTGAGGCATCTGTAAGATGACTCACTCCCTTGCCAAGCTTGGCTCACGCACCTAGCATCGTGGCGAGGGATTGAAAATACGCACGCACACACGCATACACAAAAGTTTGTTGTTTGCGTTCATACCACCAAATCGTGACAGCCGTGCTGCGGCCCATCACAAGTCGCAGAACTGCACCATCACAATCACTAAACACACCATTTGTGTTGCACAAAGTTATCCTGTATGTATCCAAACCCACATGGTTGGCGACTACGGAAGGCAACGGTGGAAGGGGGCGGGGGCAGTGTGTGTGTGTGTGTGTGTGTGTGTTTCATACCACCAAATCGTGACAGCCGTGCTGCGGCCCATCACAAGTCGCAGAACTGCACCATCACAATCACTAAACACACCATTTGTGTTGCACAAAGTTATCCTGTATGTATCCAAACCCACATGGTTGGCGACTACGGAAGGCAACGGTGGAAGGGGGCGGGGGCAGTGTGTGTGTGTGTGTGTGTGTGTGGGGGGGGGGGGGTCTGCATAATGTGCTAGGAAACATAGAAAATGTGGGTATATTCACCTAACCTAAAATGCATTTTGCCCTTTACAATTTGAATTTAATTTGACCTTCTTGAAACTTTTACAATGACTGCAGAGTAGTCCCCTGATACACACTATTAACCCTCGCCTGCTTGACGCTGACAGAAGCATCGCCGTGTTTGTCACTTAATATCCTCTCAGATTAAGGAGTCAACTGCCAGATTTAATGGCGGGAGCCTGGATACTCTTATCTTTAAGTGGCCGACAGAAAGATAATGAAAGGTGTACGTCATGGAACGATTTCTTTGTGGTTGCAGTTCAACGAGCGGCGCATTCGGACTTGCTCCAACACGCCGACGCACGAGGTCAAGACATTACAAACAGTTGTGTTTATGTATGCGAGCAAATAGTACAGGAGCGTTTGCTTGATATGCAAAGCTTTCTCTGAAAGAGAAGTTTCAGGAATCACTTCATGTCGGGGGTTGGCGTCAAAAGGCCTGCGGCAGTATGCCGAAATCGTTGCGATGCTTTTACCGTGCAAATACACAATATTGGTCCCCGACGCTGTCAGAGGCATTTGGGTAAAGAAAAGCAATTTCCAGATGGCGTCGTCGGCCTCAGTTATTGACGTGTGGCGCTGAGGGCTGGAACTGCCCGGCACTTTCTCCTTTGTTGGTTTTGGCCTCTTCACATAAGAGCCAACAGAGAATGACAACACATGTAGCCATGCCAACATAATGATGTTTTATCTCAGCAGAGGATCAGTTGTGTATTTGACATGCGTATGATTGATTCGAATGTGTCAGAAGGGCCCAGTTGTGTGAATCTCACCAAAATTAGGGTGCAATGTTTTCAAATTAAATCAGGTAAGTTACTTGTACAGCCCCGCAATGTATTGTATACTATGTATACGTTATTAAGTCAGCAGTTGAGCACGACAGACGGTTCATAAGTCAGTTTGGCAGTTCCAAGGACAGTTTGGAGCCTTAAAAACCTGCTCCACCAAATGTCTGAACAGCTATGCTTTATTGAGGCATCTGTAAGATGACTCACTCCCTTGCCAAGCTTGGCTCACGCACCTAGCATCGTGGCGAGGGATTGAAAATACGCACGCACACACGCATACACAAAAGTTTGTTGTTTGCGTTCATACCACCAAATCGTGACAGCCGTGCTGCGGCCCATCACAAGTCGCAGAACTGCACCATCACAATCACTAAACACACCATTTGTGTTGCACAAAGTTATCCTGTATGTATCCAAACCCACATGGTTGGCGACTACGGAAGGCAACGGTGGAAGGGGGCGGGGGCTGTGTGTGTGTGTGTGTGTGTGTGTGGGGGGGGGTCTGCATAATGTGCTAGGAAACATTTTATCGAACATTTGGTGATAAAAACGCCGGCGTCAGCCTCGAGGCTTAAAGCAATTAATTCAGGATCCTGACATAAACTCTCCAATCCTTTGACAGCTTGGAGCTGAAATAAAAATGCTAGTTCTCCTGGGAACGGCAGGAGATAGCTGGCTCTTTTCTGGACTGTTTGCTCACTGGCCCTGAGAGGCAATCTTCCCCAGTCAGAATGAAATGCAAGGACACAAACAATGTACCGGCGAGAGAATGGGAGATGGGGAATGAACAGTTTGGACTATTTGCTTAGCAGAAGGGCAGCCACAATGGCCGGCCCATGGCTTTCCCATGCATCAAGCCTCTTAGTCTTAGGCCTCCCTTTGTTGCCTGCCTTCTTCTTACTCGGCCAGATAAGAAACCAGCTGCCTGATACTTTTAATTCCCGTTAAACGGCATACTGTATGGTCATTTGTCCGTCAACAGCCTCTAATTGGACAGGTTATCGTATCTCGCTTCACCTTCGCGTGTTCTCGCTTTGCCGTGAAAGGCGACGAAGGGGACAATGGCTGACCCCTCTTCCCTTCTTAGCACAAGTCAAGCACTGACTTGTGAGAATGATTCTCGAGAGGAGGTCTTCGAGTGCGCCCAAAACTCAAGACAGAGCATCTTCGGGGAACAACAAAATGTGTGTAACTTAAAAGAAAGTGTCCCGATCACAATGTCATTTTTACACGCAAAGGCAGAAGGTCTCCCAGGGCTTTTCAGCGTGTCGCTCATGATATGACCGAAAGAGGAGAGTTGGCAAACAGCGAGGCTACCGCCACTGGATCCTTATTGCGCTCTTTTGTTTTGTCCTGTTGTTTTCTGTTTGCGTATACATTAACCACGTCTCTCCCGCTTGTGTATTCGCTCTCCCAACACGTAACATCGTCCACCTTCTTTCCTTGCTGCAGAAGGCGGTTGGGAATAAAAGAACACCAATAAATTAGACTTCAAACCAAGCAACCAACAAATAAACAACAATAAAGAGAGAGTGGCGGGCTGTCAGCGGAGGATCAATTCACATAAGATGAAGGAGCATATTCATGCATGTGAGCAGACACTTGCCTAAATACACACATACACACACACACACACACACACACACACACACACACACACACACACATACACACACACACACACAGGCCCATCCCCCTCTGTAAAGGTTGCGGTGTCAAGGACCCCCTGGGTGGTCAGCCTGGGGATGATTTTTACACAATATGATGTTGTGAAGAGAAAAAAAAAAGCAGAAAAGTGATTCTCTGGACAGTGTCACCATTATGATAAGTTTTTATTTGAATTTTTTTGAATTAAATGAAACACTACCCCGACCACACAACCCCAATAAACACATGAAATAATATATTGTAATTAAAAACACAAAGTAGATCAACACACAATAAGTACATTTACCAAAAATAAAAAGGACCTACTGATAAAATCACATTAGAAATAATATAAGTACAGTTACAGTAATTTCAAAGACTAAAAGACTCACCAGTGAAACAATACACTTGACTTTCGATGTCAATGGATTTTTTTTTTTTTTTGCTCATTTAAACATTTTTGTTGTTCGACCAAATATTTTCTCCTGTTTTTACGATGTAATTTGCTGCAGTTAGTTGCCGCACATATTCGATGCAGATGGAGCTCGAAATTTTTCTCAGCTCTTATTCACTTCCCAATGTTTTACTGAAAAGCTCTTAATCCATCGAATGACATTTCAAAGAGCCAGTAACTGTGCAAACCTCCAAGACTGCGCCAAGAGAAGAAAAGCCTTCAGAGGACTGCAAATAAACGGCAAGGGAAAAAAAAATTGCATTCGCATTTATTGCACATGCAGGAAATGCAGTGCGGCATCTCCTCATGATCACGTCGGGTGCTCCGTGTTCACATCCTGGTTTGGTGTACGTCATACCTTAGTTATGACAAGCTAAATCGCTGTCTTTTTTTTTTTTTTTTGCAGAGAGCCGGGCTCCTTGTGGGGTGGTGCTCTCAGCGTCACGCTCCGCCAGCACTGAAATAAAGCTCTGTTCGAGGCATTTCAACACCGCTTAAGGTTGTCCACGGCCGTGTAATTTATGAGTTAAGAGGACTCGCTTTGTAAGTTCACCGAGACCTGCAATCTTCCAGTTTCACAGTCAAGAGAAAAGAGGCGTGAGTGAGTCACGTCGGAAACTTACAACGCTCTTCCAATTACCGCAAACAGTGGAGCCCCAGTGATACCTGCACACACGCGCACACACACACACACACACACACACACACACACACACACACACTGGTGGAGTGTGTGGATTCGTGGCGAAACGTTGACGCGATATCACGTGACCTGTGGCCCAACACCTTCACATGAGCTTTTGTCACCTGTGGGTCAGTGGGTATACGGCCCGAGCTGTTGGCTTCATGTTCTCTGTGGGTGGTCACAAGGTCAGACAGCCGCACGGACCAACGCCGTGGCAACCCAAAGCATTTTTTCCACACCCGAAAATGCACTTCTAATATCGCCTGAACTTAAATCCATCATGAAATACTCCGCCAAATGTGTCTATATGAAGAAAATAATGTTTAATGTTTGATCCACGTCTCAAGATATTCATCTCAAATATGCTATTTGGTGTTTTGATTGATCGTGTCTCTTCTTGAAAAATTGGCACGCGCCTTACACGTTTCTACTGAGGCACACAATATTTACATTTATATTATAATGTGTGTGTTCTGTTTTGGCCTATGGGGGGTTCCATAGCTTCGTTTTACTGCTAAGTCATCTCATAAGCCGTATCTGAATACCTTCACGTAATTGTGCTGTGCATCATGAAATTACAATGTTTTATTTCGCCATTCGAAAGATACATTTAAAAATATTGAGCAGAAATTTTAAAAAAAGTGTATAATTCGAATTGAATAATTAATGAAGTACATAATGAATTAGAAATGGAACATGTTGGTTCTTATTTGATACCACTTATTTAATAAAAATGTAAAACATAAAGCTCAATAAACATCCAATAACAAAATCGTATTTGCCACCATAAAAAGCAGGGAACCAGACATCATTTTTTATGTAGTAAAATAACGTTTTATTTCCTAACACACATACACACAAAAACATGCAATAAACCATTTCTGTACAATACAACATTTCATATCTGAACACACACAGAAAACGTAATCTCACAATATATTTGGAATATGTTTTACTCAATGAAAACCAGACAATTGTATTTGACAAGAAAAAAAAAATCAGCAGCGGAACAAAAAATCTGATAAGGATCGAACCTAAAATCAACAACAGCAAAATCAACAACAAATAAAACACGACATTGAAACTGAAATTATTTATGGACGTGGGAGTGCAACGCCCCCCCCCCACCCTCAAATAAGTCTGAAAAACATTCGATGAGCAACAAAAATAATAATAATAACAATAATAATAATAATAATAATAATAATAATAAAACAAGGTATAAATATACGATGTTATTGTTGCAAAATGCTGCTTTCATCACCACAATTCATTAACTGTTCCAAACAAAATAACCGTCTCCTCTCCCTGCTAATAACAACAACCATTTTTTTCAATGAAACCACTTGAAGGACAAATATTGAGAGCAGTAATTTGTTTTTTTTCCATTCTTCCAGCTCAGTCAGACATGGCTGCTTGTGCCTCGGTGCCAATGTGTGAATGTCAACACCCTGTAAACACCTTTAACACACATGCTTGAATGTGACGGGCGAGTTCACGAAACATTCCCAATAAAGGTTGACCACTCATCCATGCAGCGGGCTGCACACACCCGTCACCTACTCCGCTCCCGCATCCCGGACATACATTTTAATCTTGATAGATTTCCATTTCTGCTTTAGGTATACGCCTCATGTATAAAAGATAGAAACAATATACGATAGGAATTCATGAGCTAAATTCAGGACGAAAAAAAAAAAAACAAAAGCCCGGCGAACTTAAAATGAGGTGGAACGACACTCTTTAAGGAATTGAGAATTTGAGAGTCTAATTCCAGCCCGGTTGCTTATCTCTGCACCCAGACTATTTGAGTGTTTTGAGATGCGGACTCCCCGAGGACGGATCCAAAGCGTTCCGAGCAGAAAGCTGGAATTTATCCGGAGCCTGTGTCTCTGTCAAACAGGGCTCCGCTGACTCAAGTGATCCCCCCGCGGGCCGAGCTCAGCAGAGGAGGGAAGAGGGGCAGCCTCGCGTGCAAGGGAAGAGCAACACGCCGATGCGTGCACTGCGCGCACTCGACCACAAACACACTCCGAGGCTCACACAATATCCCTCTCACTCGTGGGTTGTGACCGGCCCATGGCATTGGCCAGGTATGTCAACTATGTTTGCAGAGCCATCCATCACGCGCGTACCTTCCCTCCCGAAACAGGAACTGTTGTTTGAAGCATACACTTGTTAAGCCCATCCTTTGACTCGCCTCGGCCTAATTTATTTCCTCATAGCCCGCGGCAGAATTTATTATCACCTATAGGTTTTGTTCTCTATTTTGCTGTCACGCCGAGCATGTGTTGTTAGAAACATAAGGGCGCTTGTTACCAAGAGTTACAGTTTGGTCACACTAGTGACCCTTATCGTCCGTGACCAGGGTTAGCAAATAAATATTCGGCAGTCAGTGAGTGCAGTCGAGCTGCTTGTAAGCGGAGACAAGATTTACGCTTGTGTGAGGCTCGCCCGTGAGGATGGGAGATATTCTCAAAATGAAGAGAACAATTTCGAAATGGCCTCCCAGTGACTGTCAAATGCCAACTACGGAAATTTTTAATCCCCAAAACGACTTCCACAATATGCTCCTGCGGGGTAAGGCCAAAGAAAAGGCCAAAGCACAACTAATTCCGTTTTGTTTGGGAATAATGATGAAGCTGCAAATGCAAGAATTTAGAGCAATTAAAAACA
This sequence comes from Hippocampus comes, assembly GCF_001891065.2. NCBI lineage: Eukaryota > Metazoa > Chordata > Actinopteri > Syngnathiformes > Syngnathidae > Hippocampus > Hippocampus comes. Next base: position 2,587,059 of record NW_017805826.1, read on the forward strand.
TATTTTCATCAATTTGCCTTTTGATAATGCGCGACTACAAATAATAGAACAATGATGAAGATGCAGAAAGAAGTCGACTGGTCCACATTGAGTGCTTTTGGTCCTTGTGTTTTACATTCTAACTTATATTAATAAACAGTGAACGGGAATGTTAAGATTCGGGTTGTTTGTAAAGAATCAATTGTTGATTAATTCATGCTTTGTACAAATGAGGCAAAATGGAGAGCATCGTAGGTATTGATTCAGTCTCAATTAGTTTGTGGCATGAAGACAAACAACAAACAAAAAACTCAGCACTCGTCTGCCCATTGAGACACTGGCATGGAAAAAGGAGGTCAGAACATTTAGAGCCATTATCTCATCCCCAAAGTAAAAAAAAAAAAAAGTTTTGATTAACCCCTTTTTCAATCGAGGAAATGTTTGTAGTTCACATGCTAAAATTAATAGACCAAATGTCGCGTTGGTGTTTTAATTAATTTCAATCTCAGAGCAAGATATTTGAATGTGTTAAACAAACAAACAAAAAAAAAGTCATATTAAAACAGTAGCATTACAGAAAAATGCAATGCATTTTTTAACAAAACTGTATTTATTCATTTAGGGACAACGCTTCACGATATTATTTTTCTCCTTAGACATTCCAGCTCTAAACGGTCATTGTAGACTTGCTAAAATAGCAAACCTAACGGCAGTATGGACTTTGAATCAAAACATTAGATTGACACGGCAAAAGTCAAGGGGTGACCTGAAACGCTGCAAAGATGCAACGAGGCAGCCATGTTTGCCAGATCATCAAAGTCAGGTAACCGAGTGAATTCTCCGAAACAAATCCTCCATTTGTCTTTGTCCTGTGCCAGTCGCAGGTATCACCGAACGTTAATGATTGACTTAAGGCACACCAAGCATCCTGCTTTGAGTGGCCACGTTTTCACCACTAAATCCTTCCCACTATTCTGTCTGACTTTCATACAGTATGATTAGCACCGAGGGGCATTCGTGGTGGGCGCGAGACAAACTTTCAATAAATAACCGTTGGAATTTGGAGGCAAAAGGATGATAAGAGCGTCTCTGACCCTTTGAGTGCAGCTTTATAAAACTGTGGCTGTGTAAATCCTCCCCTAATCTCCCTTCGAGATAAATTTGGCCTCTTTCTTTCTGAAAAGTAAATTAATGCCCCCACTATTTTTTTTTCTTTTTTTTATCTCCACCTTTTCCAGGGCACCGTGTGATGAGCGTGAAATTAGACTTTGGCTCATTGACAGGACAAAATGGAGAGCAAACTGAGATTAGGGGATGTTAATTAATTGGTAGATTTCTGTTTATTACCTTCTGCCAATCATTGCAAATTCAGGCCCGGAAACTTCCAAAACATGTTTTTTTTTTTCGAATTCTTATGCGATTTTGGGGATATATTGTAAGAATGTCTCCTCATCTTTCTTAACCAGTCCCTTGTGCCTGCTTGTATTTGAAAGGTGAGTCACAAAGAAAACAAAGTTTGATATGTATGCTTGTGTTAATGTTGACAGTACAGTTAAGGTCACAAATATGAATACCCTGGAAAGAAAAAAATTGAGTTAAGAGTATTTTCCTGTCTTTTTGCTGGATATCAGACAAAAAGGTGGCCAAATACTGTAAGCTGTTTGTTAAGTGGTATTAATACAAACTATTTGCTTTTTGAAAAAAAAAATCTTTTTACACTGTAGTTCAGTGCAAGAATTGTCATATAGTCCATCACAAAACATGCCTAGCCAATCAATAATAACAATAAAAGGTAAAATGATATTTGATTATGCTCTATTATGTATAAACCTTTGCCACTTGTCTTTTCCAGCTAACCGGTTATCATTTGGGCAGGGTGTGTATGTCTCTGGTCTTCAAAATGCCCCTTATCAATGTTTTGTTTACTGTTATTGCACAGACCACGTGAAAGATTTTCTTTCTCGCCTCAATCTGTTGGAAGCGCGCGCCGGAAAATGCCACCGAAAGTCATGTCAAAGGAAATGAGCCGACGTGTCCTTCCTGTCCTCCGCAGATGGCTTTTGGCCTCTCCCTCCTGCCCGCCGTCATCGCCGCGGATCCAGCGACCCGACAGCTCGGCCCAGTCGGTGTACTTGGCCATATCTGCATGCGACCTGTCTGCCATATGTAATATCAAAGCCTCTGTCAGCACCGAGCTCAATGGGAACAAAAGAGAGGCCTTCATTAATGATTAACTGTTCTAAAAGCCCCGGCTTTTGTATTCCCATGGTGCCGAGGCTATCTGGCCGCCATGTGACATGCTCGCAGCGTTTTTCGAGCAGATTGGGGAAAGCTAGTGAGCAAACACAGGTGCTTTGGAGCGGCGTTGGCGACGCTGTCAGGGACAACCACAAACAAGAGCAGCTATGCCTGGCTAAATGAATCCCGCCTGCCACCCCCCAGCATCCCCCCCACCACAAAAGTCCAACGTCCACCGCAACTTCTCACACCCCTCCAAAGAAACAAACAAATAAAAGTGAGGACGGCCGACTGCTTCTTTGAGGTGATGGCATTTGCGGCTGGTCTTGACTAGTGGAAGAGCAAACAAATTAACGGTGTTCCAGTTTTCACTTTCCAAACCAAACTAAATGTCTTTTAGTTCAAGTGGGGCAATTCCACTGACCTCAGTGTCAACCGCTGTGTAAGGACTTGCACGCTCACGCACTTGAAATAACCAGAACGAAATTACACAGGGCTCGAGTACGACCGCACACACGGCGGGTGTATTAATACGCAGCAAAGTGACAGGTCACAAACAAATCTTCCTGAAATAGTACGCGCATTGATTTAGACCCAAACTTGAACTGAGAGCGTACGGCAATTAACCTTTTCATCCAGACTGACTTGATTGTTCACCCCGACTGAGCTCCTGTGTCGCTCTTTACTTTGATAAGACAATCTGATGATAGGATGCCGTTATCTTAACACGGCTTTCCGGTTGGGAGACAAATGAACAATGTGTGATAACGGGAACAAAAGCTCACCTCTTATTGGCCCAACCGGCTTTCCGATGGAAAAATCACCGGCATGGAAAATTCACCATTTCATTTTCAATTTTCTTCCCAGGCCTTTTAAAAGCAGTCATACATTTATAATGTCTCTTGTTGCTGTTTAAATTTCATGCTCAGTAATTAACCTAGCCTATAAAGCATTTATTGTCTGGAAAGATGATAAAAATGTATTTAAACAAACATTTGGAATAAACCGCAAGAGGAAATGAAGTTGTAAACACGAGGAAGACCGATTTGCAATTAGATCACGAAGCGTCAGTAAAAACATAAAAAGAGAGGGTAAAATTGATGTTTTCGTTTGTGGAGCAGAGAAAGAGGCATTTCCATTCTTTTCTGCAGCTCACAATTCTCAATTCTCTCGAGCAATTGTAGTGCTAAAATGTTAAAAAAAATGACTGCGCTGTATTCTCTTGAATCCAAAATCAACTCCATCAGTGTTGTGTGTGTATTTCAATTTCCATTTTTGAGGTTATATCACGCTTACTCAATCTTCTTCAATCCATCCATCTCTAGACCTGTCAGTTACTTGCATGATCATATTTGTAAGGGAAGACTCCTTAAGCGATTCAAAAAGGATTTGCCATGAGCAGAGATGTATTCAAAGAGGCTCAAGTCATTCCCCGTCCTGCTGGATTTATCCTCAACTGGCCGTGAGCGGAGTCCGATGAGAGGAGTTACAAAGCCTCACTTTGAGGCTCTTTACTGTAATTGTAAATGCGAGGGCCCAACATCTCGAGAGGGATTTCAGACAACATCTTTGTTGCCTCCTCATTGTGCGCTGCTGAAGTCGTCCACGGGCCGATTGTCTGGCCAAACTGGCCTCAGACCTCGACTCAATCAAAGGAAAGTTTCTCCTTAATGAGGGAAGACATGAAAGCTCGGCCACATGTTGAAAAGGCTCTTTTCATCTCGCCGCTCACAATGGAAAAATTTGAAAAGAGCAAAGTGTCCTTTAAGCTGCAATACACGGCATCAAGCCCTTGTCTTTTGACGCCGAGAAAGAAGCAATATTCCTCTCTATGGAAAAGGTACTTGATGAGTAATGGGGATGGGAACCTTTGTGTTGAACATGCTACCATGAGATCAAGGAGGAGAGCGAGTCGACCACTGGGTTCCCTTTGCCAGAGGTAAAATGTACTGACAAACACTGGGGACCACAATTTTTGCTAGTCAGGCCTGACAGCTATTTTTAACAATTTTTCAAGGTGCATAATCCAAAACAGATCTCAGTTTTCTCTCATCAAGTTTTTTTTAGCTATAGGATTCCTGTTTTCTTTAGAAAATATTAAATCAATGGTGTAAAGAAAACACTCAGGTTACAAGCTTTGAAAACAAATACGAAAAACAGCAGAAAAAATAAAAATAGAACTTCCAATGGTATGCTGATGTTTACAAGGTTAAGAGATATACTAATCCTCTTAATTGCTCCTGTGCTAGCTTTCTATTTGCAGAAATTGATAGTACTGACCTGTTGGGAGCCGCACACACCTCGCACCAAACTGTCTCAATTCTTACTGCACAAACAAGTTGTCACGTAGCTGTAGATAAGTCCAGTCGTAATCAGCTCTTCTTACTACGGTCTTACTACAGATAATCAGTGGAATTCTGCTTTTCTGGATGGTGTCATGATTTGTTTTTTGTTTCGATTAGGTTTGGTTTTGTTTCATGTTTTACTGTCATGAGTTTTTGTTTGTTAAGGACTGCCAAGCTGCCTCGTCGCTTGTCGGATTATTGACCTTGCTCGCTGTAATGCTTCAAGTGTTGTTTTCGGGACCTCTCTATGCTCTCCATAGTCACTCTTGTTATTCATCGATTTTTGTTTGTAGGTATTTTTATTTTTCCGCATTGCTTTTGATCTTTGGCTTTGCGTTACTGGCTTCTTGACATTTCGTTTATTCTTGGTGTTTCCAGTAGCTTGCCTTTTGCAAGCGCTTTTGTTTTTGCATTGCTTCTCCTTGCCCGTGCGCTTTTCTGTTAATAAATATTTTTGTCATCACACTTTGTCTGAGCCTGCATTTCTGGAATCCAAAAACATTGTTCGGTTCAGTCCAGAACCTGACAGATTTCACCCAACATGTTTTTTTTTGTTTTTTTTTTAAATACAGTGCAGTGACTCAAGGGGGTGGGATTAGTGAAGTGAGGCAGCATTCAAATACTGCAATCAGTATTGATTGGGCTCTCACCCAAAGCTAGCTGGTAAAGTCAGCGGTACGCTAATAAAGAAAAAAGATAAATCAACATTAAAAATGTATTTACTGACGTTGTAACAAGTAGACTGAAATTGAAGGTTCAGTCTCCAAGTTTTTGTAAAAAAAATAAAATAAATAACAATAATGAATAGAGAGCACTACACGCTAAAACTCATATATCAAATGACAAAAGAGAATCCTGGTTGTAAATAAAGGTTCCAATGACCTCAAGAGGGAAAGGAAATTGATGGTTTTACACCTTCATCCAGATTGGAAATTGAAATTTCCCAACTCTCCATTAGGATTTTTAAACACGGTTTGAAAAATGTTGGCATAATCATGATGAACAGTGTTGAAAATGCGAAAACAGTCAATACCATCGAAATGAATCAAACTCTTTCAAACTCTCTCAAGGTAATTTCAGGTTATACTTCTTAAGAAAGCATCCCAACCCTCACATCAAGTTGCCTGTTTTGTCTTACAAAGCGTGATGAAAATTAAATGGTAGTGCTGGAGTGGACAGATTACCCCGGAGCCGACCACATCGGTCATGGGTCAGCGCAGGGACGAACCTGTCCCCACACTTTGTTAAGTGAGTGGGCTGGTGCTATCCGCCCATTAGCCAGCCGGTCTGTCGACTTCTCGGAAAGTACTCATAAAACAAACGTTGTCTCCCAGTTTGACAGGCTGCTTTTTTCCCCAAAGGCTTTTATTAACTTCTGAAGGCCAATTAGAGTAAATGAAACAGGATAACGTAATGAAAAGAAATATGCACTTATTGAGCCATTTCAGAGACAATAGATGGGCCAACACATGCACCACAATAGTTGTATGAAACCTTTTACCTTTCAAAAGATAATGAGCAGGTTACACACGATCAGAGAGGCGTTGATTTAACAATTATTTCATATTGTGATTGTAGTTTGCAGTGGTGTCATACAAATAAAATATGATGCCTGAGTCCCTCATACCTAAATACGACAAACATAATAAAAACAGGTTTTGGTCAAGGTTATTATAGAAAACATGAATCAAATGAAAGAATTCAATTCAACCATTTTCGTTAATGAAATACAAAAATTCCAACTATTTTCTAAAAAAAATTAAACTAAGTGGAGCAACATTTTGTTTTAAAACCACCTGAAATTAGCCTGTGAAAATGTCCCCTTTGTTTTTCTCTCTGTCAATTAACATCATACGTGAGCTTTTTGCATTAAATTAAATGTACTGTATATATTTTGGTATTCCTGTTCATAAGGAAGAAGGAAGGTCCAACATTCGTCTGGGAATTGTAGTTAACTTTACATCCAGTAAACGTGAAGGAGAAGAAATGACAGGATTCCCTCTGGTCTCACCACATGAGCATTAAAGTTACGCAGTTTGTTCAGCACAGCGTTCATAAATGCAGTTCAAACCGAAACTGTTGCACAAAATAACACAAAATACAGATTCATACATGTCCCAAAAGGTAGGCAAATATGTAAACGTAAATATATAGCTACTTGAAATCCTGCTGTGCAGAAAGTCATCATCACCACCCGAATTAAGTTAGCGAATAAATGGACACACTGATGACGCACTTCACGCATTAACCTAAACCTCAACATGCGTATTTATTGCGTATTAATTGACAAAGGAGGTGATGCAAAAGGATGGAAATATACATGTCAGTTTGCTTGTTCCTGATTTACAACGGCATGAAATGTGCCAAGCGTAAAGAACAGAACATTCAGCAGTTCAATGAGTCCTTAACAAGCAACGTATATACACCAATATACATGATCGAGGAGGATTATATCGCACAATAGACATTTCACGTCGTATTTACGACAAACTGTATTGTTATATTACACAGCTCTTGCATGGAGAGTCTCTTGTCGCTGACATGCACCAGTGCAGTCAATGAATGGGGTGATGATTGACAACAGCCTGTCAAATATCTACACTCTCTCCTTTATTTCTCACCTGTTTCCTCTTTTTATATCATGATTAAAAAAAACCTTACTGTGACCAGGGCAATTTGCTTTGCTTCTTCCTTGACAATCGTGCTGTGTTGTTAGTGGTTCAGAACAGTGAAACACAATAAAGCAGAGTGCATGTGGCTTCACGTGCACTCTGCTGTATTATGATATGGACTCAAAACTTCTCGAAAAGAACACCAGTGGTTGGCACTTTTCTTGCGAGTTGGTAGTTCAAGGGTCAATCGCCAGATGTGAGTCAGGAACTTTCATTTCAATCTGATTGTCGGGTTTGGTCATGTTTAGTGGTGCTCAGTGTGTGGCAGGCTTCGGGAAGCTTCAGCTGTCCAATAACAGTGCTACGCTGCAGAAAAACACAATGTACATTTTTTTGGACTATGGCTGGCAACCAGTTCAGGGTGTACGACCCCAAGACAGCTGGGATAGGCTCCATCCAGCACGCCCGTGACCCACGTGAAGATAAGCAACTTGGATAATGGATGGATGGATGTTCTCTCTAATTTTGTGTGGATATTGAAATTTAGCTAGCACGTAGCAAGGCTCTTGTCACCCACCCCAGTACACATGCAGGCATGCACGCACACAGTCCATTCGTGACGCCTGCTAGCTTAGACCACTTACCGTGCATTCATTTTCAGCCATAGAGCTGTGAGACAAAGGTGGTCCACTCAGATAATGGAGCGACTCAGGTGGAAGACCTCTGGGCTGCCGTCGTCATGCGTGAGCTGCAGTCAATGACAGACGTACAGGCCAACACCTCACTTCAAGCTATAGACGTCTACCAACCTGCCGCAAATCCCAATACCCATTATATTCACTCGATTGTCTCCCTGCCTACCTCTTTTATGAATACAGAACATCTCCCTGGTGTTTGGTGGCTTAAGTCAATATGAGCTATTGAACCGCAGCATATGAGTCAAAACATGAAGAGAAGGGTTGGCCATGTCAGATGAGAAGACAACTTTATACTGGTAATTTGCAGACCAGGAAGTAAATAAAAAGGTAGTATATGAGAGTAGTGGGTTGTCAAGGCGGAGAGTGTCTGCATGCTGACCATAAAAATGCTTCAGTGTGAGTCCTGTCTGAACATCTATGAAAGAAAAAACAATGTGCGGCAATAATTTCTGTGTGGGTGGCTTCCATGCATGGATGTGTGCATTGCGTGTATGAGACAGCTGCCGCTTTTTGACTCTGACACACACACACACACACACACACACACACACACACACATATGCGCGCGTGTACACACTCAGGTAGCAGGTGGGCAGACTCACCTGTCATATTAATAAAACCAGACAATCCCTTCCATCAGCAACACAACAGCAGCAGCAGCCAAAGCAGACAGAGGTATAGAACAAAAGAACAGAGGCACAGATGTGTGTGTGCGTGCATGTGCGTGTGTGTGTGTGTGTGTGTGTGTGTGTGTGTGTGTGTGTGTGTGTGTGTGAGAGAGAGAGAGAGAGAGGGCGGTTAAACGAGAGAAAATGAGGAATATAGGAGCAGACTTAACCCTGTAAGCAGAGTTCTCACATTATTGATAGAACCACCGTAACTCCAAACTAAAGTAAGATAATCATATATATATATATATATGTGTTCCCAATTCCCTACTTTTTTACATTTGTTCTTCCTTTTTTCAATGGTAATTATGAGGGCATAATAATGGTACCTTAATAATACCAAGGCGGCCCGGTGGGCCAGTGCTTTGCGTGTCGACCTCACGGTGCAGAGGTCATGGGTTCGATTACAGCTCCGGCCTTCCTATCTGGAGTTTGCATGCTCTCCCCATGCCTGTGTAGGTTTTCTCTGGGTACTTTGGTTTCCTCCCACATTCCAAAAACATGCGTGGCAGGCTGATTGAACACCCAAAATTGTCCCTAGGTGTGAGTGTGAGTGCGAGTGCGGATGGTTGTTCGTCTCTGTGTGCCCTGCGATTGGCTGGCAACCGGTTCAGGGTGTCCCCCGCCTACTGTCCGAAGACAGCTGGGATAGGCTTCAGCACCCTCCGACCCTTATGAGGATAAGCGGATCGGAAAATGGATGGATGGAAGGATGGTAATTATGTGTATGAATTTTCGCTCATTGGACCCTATCCCCACATCTAGTAATAATCCGTTTTTATATTGATGCGTTAGTGTAATAATTTGTAGGACATGGAAGTTGGTGAGAGGAGCATGCTGAATAAACTGCTATTCATCATGGACAGACACCCCCTCATAAGACAGTGGGGGCTCTAAACATAGAGCTGAGATACATCACAGCACAGTAATAATGCAGAATACTTTTTCTTGCCAAAAAGTTTTATTTTACAGGCCTGTAAAAAAACTTTTCTTTTCCTTGTCCTATCATGCTGTTGTAAATTTCTCGAGCACGGGATCAATAAAGTCTTATCTTATCTCATTTTATGTTTATTTCTCTGGATGTCATTTTTGTAGAACTGCACTGCAACTTTTGAGCATTTGGGAGGTGTTCACAATATATTTACTTGAACATCATAAAATGAGATAACCAAATGATAGCCACGATAATTAATGTTATTCGAACTCTCTTGATGGTGCCCGTCAAAACAAAGAATTATTGTATTTCGCAACTATTTCATAATGAAAAGGCCGATGTTTTGATGCAGCATTGCGTTCTTATTCGAGTGTACAAGTTAATTTTATATTATTTATCCGGAATCAGATTGTGTACATTTGATGTAAACTCTGTCAATTGATGAGTTCATTATGAGCAGCACTCTGGCTGGAATAGGAGCTCCTGTCATGATTGATGGTTTTTATTGAGTTTTGCATTGTTCTGGTTGGATTTAATTTTATTTATGATATGTCTTGTTTTCCTGTGTCTCCAGTTCATATCTTGTCAGCTCATTTGCTTCCTGCTGTTCTTGTCAGCCTTGTCCCTTGTGTCAACCAATCAGCTCCCTCAGCCGCTTGTGTCTCGTCCAAGTGTACTTCGTTGTATTGTCAGGTTGCTCGCCTTCAGTTCCCTGTTTTCTGTCAGTCTTTGTCGGTTTATTGTTTCCGTTGCTGTCAGTTGTCACAAGGGTCAGAGTGGAACTCATTTTCAACCCGAGGTTTTAAGGCCCACTTTGGTTGACGTTTTAATGATACAGTGTATCAATCTAAAATAGGACAGGAACAAGTATGAAAACATAAATAGTTAAAATGGGCAAAAGCACAAAAGGAACCAATAGGCATGCATAAATGCTGTAACATCAGATAAGACATTTTACACTAGACAGGTTTTAATACAGTTGCAGTGTTATTCTTTCGACTCATCAATTACTTTTTTTTTCTACTTTTGGTCTTACATTTTCATGACTTGGTGACACCCGTAGTAGGTAAGTGCCCTATAAAATAGACCGGTACCGGTCCGCAGGGCATTTGGTACCGGGCCGCAAAGAAAGAACTTGCCTTAATTCCGTTTTATTCATTTCGGAATACGAAAGATGTTTTATTTTGAAAAATTACCGGATTCTCCGTTACATCCGTCTGTGTCACGCGTGACACACGTCAAGCTACGCTTCTCCGTCACGTGACCGATAACGCCGAAAAACAAAACGCCGGAGCTCGCAAACTGAGTAAAAAAAACTTCTGGAGATCGCAAATGACGGCGGCCTTAAAAGTACGTTCAAGACAACTGGATTAAAGTTATGGCTGAATACTCTGAGATCGCCACAATAGCACTGTTGCTATTTCCGACATGCTACCTGTGTGAGGCGGGGGTTTTCTGCAGCAACGGCGACTAAAACAAATTTACGAAGTAGACTGGACATAAACCACACACTTGAGGTGTCATTGTCTCCTATTACCCCGAGATGGGACCGTCTGGTTGCAGAAAATCAAGCTCGGGGCTGTGGTGAGTCATCATTTTCATGCACTTTGAATTTGCGTTGTATTGTATTTTGGAGGCATTAAACGTTACCATACTGATCAGAGTGTTGCAGCCAGATCAGACGATCCTTGTGTTTATTTTTATATTTTGAAAACACCACAGTTTTCATGCAGCTCATACCATATTATTTTGTTGAATGATTTCCGCCACACCTTAAATGCCGGTCCCTGAAAATATTGTCTGACATAAACCGGTCCGTGGGGCAAAAAAGGTCAATATAATATAATGGCCTGCCAGGAACATTTGTACAACAATGAGATGCTCAGAGATTTTGTTCCTTGTGATTCTTTGACACTTTGAATTTTTATTGATTTATTTATTTATTTTGGGAGGGGGTCTTGGTTAATTTAGTATTTTGATTCATCCCTTTGTCTAGTTTGCATATTTGTTTTGCAAAATAAATGATTTTTGCGCCTCCCCGCATCCCTGCTTACTTGCACATCCGCCCTCCAACTTTTAACACCATCACCAAAAACTGACAGCTCCTTTACTGTATTTATTGCTTGGAATTCCAGGTGTTGATATGTCCTTTGAAATGTGGAAAGTGAAAATAATTCAAATCATGAGGGATTTCGCTTGACAATTTCAAGTCAAGAAGAGGACGGTAAAAGAGCGAACACCAGTAAAGGCAGGCAGAAAATGACTATCCTGCATAGTAAAAGAAAGGAGGAGTTACTGTTTGAGAGGAGCTCTTCCTCCTCCTCTTGCTGCTCAGGTAGTGCTGTTGCGATTCACTGCAGCCACTGACAACATCTCCATGGGTGGCATACTCTGTGTTTACTTTTACCTGTGGACTCTGAGAACACAATGAAAGCCCTAATGTGTCGTAAGTGACAGCAAAATGCAAACACTCAGGCACCCGCAACATCCTCTGACATGCTCCCATGATTAATGTCATAACACCCAGAATATAAGAAATATATTGATGGATGATTCGTTTCCTTCTTCAGTGGCATAAATGAAATTCGATGAGGAGCCACAATACATTGCTATTATCCCGGCAGCCTCAGAGGCAGCCGAATGTGATTTGGCTGATTACTGACATGACTGAATTGAGCCAAACGTGTTTGAGGGGAGAAGTAGGAAATGCTTGCTAAAGAATCTTTTGAGGCCAAGTGACAGCACCCAATGAGTGAGCATCAATTTATGGATGACGGCACAAAAAAGCAAGTTCCCAGTGTTCATCGGAGGCCAGTGAATCCAAAATGAACTCTTTTTATGAGGCTGACTTTGCCTCCGTGATGGCGCGAGCACAAAGCGAGCAACAAAGGGCGGCAGCGAAGGGGGAGTTGTGACAAGATAGCAACACAAAGAGAGAATCAACTTTCATGTGGCTCAATGCAGGCAGGAGCCCGGCCCAGCTGTTTTTAATGGCGATGCATTGACAGGAGGGCAGGCTATTTTTAATCACGTGCACTTCTTTCAGGCCCGCACACAAAACCCCCCTTTCACCGAGCTTTGTGGCTAACCTGCTGTGACCTGCATTCAAGGCTGCGTCGGGGTCGCCTGCACAATGGTCACTGAGGGGAAGGGGGTACAGGCATGTCTGCAGCTGGATGTCCAGTCAAAAGATTAAAATTCCCGCGTGCCGGACCACCACGATGGATAATATTTGACCAAAGTCAATCTGAGCACTGATATTGGTGAAGCAGAGGAAAAAAAAAAACAGGACACATCAGCAATGAAAGTCATGCTAACTTTGGAACATTTCGAGCTAAATAAGGTGCTAATGGCTCTGCAAACAGGCACACAAAGAATGTACAAACACGTCGGAAAACAAAGGGCTCTTATAACAGGGCTTGGGATCTCGATGAAAAATTCAAACAATATTAAAAGGCGAGTGTCAACAGCAGCCACACTTGTGCTGAGGGCCCTTCAAACAGACCGAGGAACTCAGCACACACATTACGCCGCCACAGTTCAGCCTCTTAGTGTAATGATGATGGCGGCTTTAACCAGGGCATCGCTTTTGAAAACACCCGTCCTGCAAGCCCTCTGCTGTCCTCTGGCTTTTGGCTGCTCAAGAAAAACAGGGTTGAGGAGACGCTCTGTCCAGGCATGTTGTTCCCCCAAAAAAAACACAACTTACCTGCAAGTGAATGCCACGGGTCACCTGGATTCCTTGTGAACCTTCCCACCCTCCCCGCCTCCCCGGTGACCACTTCATCAGGAGCCGTGCTCCTGAAAGAAGCAGATTAAGATATCAGTGGCGAGAGATTCCAACTCTTCTTGTGCACAACGCGAAGTAATAATACCTCCTGACAGGGTAGCTTTAGCGCCAGGTTCGCATTCTCACATCCATCAGTGATCCCTCAGCCAAGGCAGGCGGAAAAAGAAACAAGTCACATAAATATGTGGACCCCACGGGATGGCACGTATGGTCAAAAATGCTCATCGGAGAGAACGCAAGAAAAAGACCACTTTTCCGAAATGGTCAATAAAGAGGACAGAAAATGGCACAATGTAAATTTGAATGCATCACAACCGCACTGAGCTTACAAGAACCACAAGACTGTATTTCATGCAAGTGTATCAAAATAATGAAACTCGGGGGGATTTTTACGAGTGGCACACATACATACAGTATGTCTTAAAATGTGTTTCCTTTATTTTGCAGTTTTGTTTTGTTTTTTTATTCGGTGTACATGATTTTCGGAATGTCGCACATAATTAGTGGTTAAATGAGAGCACTAAAAATTGTTTACATGGTTAATTGTCTGCAATGAGTTACCTCTCAAACAAAGGATGACCTTTTAGAAATGCAAAATATTTTTGCTAAACAGTACACTGGCAGGGCAGCCCAGTGGATGACTGGCTTGCGCGTCGACCTCACAGTGCAGCGGTACCAGGTTTGATTACAGCTCCGGCCTTCCTGTGAGGGGTTTGCATGTTCTCCCCGTGCCTGCGTGGGTTTTCTCCGGCTACTCCGGTTTCCTCCCACATTCCAAAAACATGCATGGCAGGTTAATGTGACACTCTAAATTGTCCCGAGGTGTGAGTGTGAGCTCGGATGGTTATTCGTCTGTGTGTGCCCTGTGATTGGCTGACAACAGGTCCAGGGTCTTCTACGCCTACTGCCCAAAGACCGCTTGGATAGGCTCCGGCACGCCGCGCGACCCTCGTGAGGATAAAGCGGATCAGAAAATGAATGGATGGATGGATGGCGTACACTGTCAGCTTGCTCACGGAATCATGTTGCTTAGTGAATAGCCACCATGTGCTCATTAAATGCAAACATTGAGTAAAAATTTAAAACCTGTCATTGTCTATTCTTACCTCTATTTCCGTCCGATTTTATTGCATTTTGAGAACTGTCAATTTGAATTAAATCTTAGTGTAGATTTTGAATTAAACAATGTAAAAATGATTCCTTAAAATATAGACTGCTATCAAGAGAATTGCATATAGTTTATTTACATTCAATACTACTACTACTACTACTGCTACTACTACCTCTAATAATAATAATAACAACAACAACAGCAACAACAACCGCAAAGACTGTAGAAAATGTAGATTTTATTACTATACGGGCTAATCAAAGATGATCCTAAATGAGAGTAGAATATATTGGAGTACAGTATTATCAATGCTGTCCATGCCTGGAGGTGGCACATCTGCTGGCTCCTTGCCACCACCTGCCACCTGTCGGCCGACTGTGCTAGGTGGGAGAGGCTAACAAAGGAAATGGAGAGAGCAGGTGCACTGTTATCACTGCCATAGAGTGGTTGTAACAAGGCCACATGACAATCGACAGGAAATGAAGCCGTGCAGATGAGTGTGATAGCTGCCTCTTGAATACTCAACAGTATTTTACACATATTTTGTTTTTATAACGCAGCTGATCACGTCTAACGTTAACCTCATTAGTAAAGCAAAACTGTGATGACTTTTTTTTTTGCTGCAGGCTTTTAGTTCAGAAGACCCCCGTAGCCTAAAAGGGGTGTGACATTTGCAGGCGTTGCTTTGATGAGGAGCCAACTGCTCTTTACGCCACCTGCCTCACTTTACCTGTCCTTGTGTTCATTGACTAAAAACTCCCCACTTTCAACATCTCCTGTACAGAGCAGCAGCACACCCTCTAAATCCCCACAACAACACCCCCTTCCTGAAAAAAAGTGACTTTTGCAACAGACAGAAGCAAGGATATAAAGAAGGAGAGTTGTTTTCTTTTCAGTGTCTCCCCCTGGCTAAATCTGGGGTAATCCCGCTAATCCCGCAAGGAGTGATGACTCACAACGGGTGTGGCCAATGTGTTCCCAACGATATCTTTTCCACAGTCGGAATATCAGTAGGAATGTTGATGTTGGCTCTGTGAATCATGTTGTGTGTCATTTAATCATTTCATTTAGCAGCTGCCCAGCGCGTCTTTTTGAAACAAAGCATGGGCCACAATCCGTTGCATATTTCGTGATCGAGTTGACATGTATAGGACAGTGTGTTTCGGATGTTTGTGTAAATGTGTGGAGGAGAGAATCTGGCCAACCTAATTGTTATTGCGTGTGTGTTTGGCCTGGAGACAGTCGATGGGAATCAGCATTGAGCCTGGAGGCGGGTGGGGGGTGCGAGGGGGGCCTCCATCTCCCACTTCCTAGTGTCTTAGTTGTAATGCATCCCTCCACTAACAGGGATCAAGGTATTAGGGATTCAGGTTATTTGTATTGATTTTATGTGCTGTCATGCCGGCTTTGAGGATGCCCTCATATTTGTGGAAATTGCAAATTCCACCTCAGAAATGTCACCGGCATTTAATCTCTTCTCAAGTGGTCAATATGGAACCCTCTCCATTCCACTCTGGTTCGGCCACGTTTATTAAACGGGGACCACACACTCCCTCGGTTACCATGACACCACGTAGACTGGAGTGGGATTGGTCCAGACGAGAAGGTAACATGGGAGGAAGAAAGTCGAACATTAATAACTTTGGATCAGAGCGTTGAATCAGTAGTTATTAGACTGCTCACGGATGAGGAGCGTTAACTTTGGATTAGGCTCAGCCGAGAAAACCGGAATGAAATAATCTGCTCTCAAAATGACATTACACTACAGCTCATTCATCGAATTGAATCAAAATCATTCAAATTGCATAAGACCAGGAGGAGTACGCACGCCGAGGGGGGTGATGATTATTCCGCGAGGTCTCTTCAAGGGCTCTAAGAGCAAACTAACGTCGTCGCATCCGACAGCATTTGCATGTGATTTCCATCTTTGCTTTTCCACGTCATAGCAAATGTTTCTCTTTCTTCGCTATTTACAGGAATGGCCAGGTCACCCCTCCCCACCGCCCATCGCTCAGTCCTCTCTCTGTCGGCCACAATCAAATTTACTCTGGCTTGAGTACACGTTTAGTGGGGACCATTTGTTTGAGGCAAACACTTTGGGCCCTCGTATGTCATTGACCAGTGTCCACAAATATAATCCTATCAAGTTCAATCTTAAAGTGTCCTACGCTGTTGTTTTCCTAATGCAATAAATGGAAATAATCCCATCAGTCATGTTTTATATAGACTCGACTCCGGTTTTGTTAGTGCATTATAGGGGCTTCCACTCCTTTTTGTTTGTTCCGCTGTTGATAATTTTGTGATTGTTTCAACCGACACCCCCCTGTTTACATGCAGCCCCGGTATTTACAGTTCCACTCGAGGACGAGCTCCGCTAACAAACATGAACCTGCGTGCGTGAATGCGCCCTTTCTTGCTTGTTGATAAAGCCCTGCTTCTTACCCAAGACCTCGGTTGACACGCACCTACAGAGAAAGCCTTAGCAAAACAAGCCGGACCCTTGTAAATATGCATTGCCCAACAGTGGCACACGCGTTGTTGGCTTACACACTGCTAGTGGTGTTTTTCTTTTTACCTCCAAATTTGCTCGGAAAACTAATCATGGTCTGATAAAGCCCATGGTAAATATGGGAGAGATTGACACCCACATGTCAAAGTTTACATAGCCGAACCAAGTGTACATATAGGACGAGAGAACTGTGGGGCCGCGCGGCGCAGGGCTGGCCTGACCTCAGTTAGTCTGCGCCGATGAAATGGACGCTTTGTGAAGGGAGGCACACAGCAGGAAGATTACTCAAAGACCGGCTCCGTGAAGTTAGGTTGTGTGTCGATAAACTTTTGGGCCATTGGCGGTGGGAAAACTTGACGGTTTAAGAAAACTGGTTCCAAAAATTACATGCCATTGTTTCGCTGATGTTTCGATACCATACTCGGTTGAAATGGTGGCTCTTCTTTCTCGCTGGCGGCTGTCAGCCTTCCCATTGCCTGATAATCCACAGCAAAGACAGTGCAGCTAACAGAAAAGGTTAACCCTTGACTGATGTGTCTGATGTTAATCTATAGATCAATTAGGGAGAGGCACACTGGGTCAAGCTACAGATATTGCGATGGCTATTAGTTGGCCTGTCTGCCATTATTACACAGTCACATGCTCAAACATTGCGGTGGCTTGGTATGCTAGGCACAGATGCTGAGGGTAAACAGACATGCCTACAAGGATTGCACAAAATATTGATCTGACAGCAGATGGGGACCTTGATATCAGTCATTCCCTTCTTCCTGTGTCTCTGTATTCTTATGTGTGCACAGGATGGCGAATTTGAGCCAAACAGCACATATTATTTGTTGTTTTTTTTTTTAAATCCGTAATATTTCACCATTTTTACTTCTAAGGCTGAAATGGCTGGATGAATTTGGCAGTGTGTGGCCTGGAACAGGAAAACCGTTCATATTAAAGTTGCCCCATCACCTCTCAATTAAAAAGAATGTATCGTCAATTTTCTGGTGACACAATTATTGGTTCCATCACAAATACATGAGATGTTTTACAAATACAACAAATGGAGATGTGATGCTTATCATTGTAGAACAATGAATATTTCAAAGTCGCACAGTCTCCATGAAAGCCTCTGTGAATTGCAAGCAATGTAATGTACTGCATGTAAAGAATATACAGTTAGTAATCGCCGGTCACATTTTTAGCTCTTCAACCAATTGAGGACCAGCATAAATGAGCTGTACCAATTCTGCCTTTACAAAGATCATAAAGCTCTCTTTTTAATGATCCTTTCAAGAGGTATTTGTTGATTTTCATTTTGAACCAAAGCACGACTAATATTAAACTAATGCACCATTACGAGTACTACTAATAGTAATAATACATTGCTGTGTGTAATTGAAATTTGTATTGGCATTTTGAGCTATCTTGTGAATGCGTCCCGTGTAGAAAAGATGCAGGGTGAGGTGCTGAAATAATGTAACAGAAGGAGCAGATTCCAGAAAAGGATATGTTGACAATTTTTCATCAAAGGCCAGAAGGTGACACTTTTTTGAAATAATCTCACAGTATAATAATAATAATAATAATAATAATAATAATAATAATAATAATAGGGTGTAACGGTGGTCGACTGGTTAGCATGTCCGCAGGGTTCGGTTCCGGCTGCGGCCTTCCTGTGTGGCGTTTGCATGTTCTCCCCGTGTCTGCGTGGGTTTTCTCCGGGTACTCCGGTTTGCCCCCACATTCCAAATGCATGCATGGCATCTTAACGGGACATTCTATATTGTCCTTATGTGTGATTGTCAACCCGGATGGTTGTTTGTCTCCGCGTGCCCTGTGATTGGCTGGCAACCAGTTCAGGGTGTACCCCCCCCTACTGCCTGAAGGCAGCTGGGATAGGCTCCAGCATGCCCACGACCTTTGTGACCATAAGCGGATTAGAAAATGGACAGATGATCGCTAATAATAATAATAATTATTATTATAATAATAATATAATAATAATAATAATAATAATAAAGGCCAAATTGTTTGCGACAGCATCTGTATTAGGTATACTTTAGGCTATATGTGCATAGTCCTCCAATAATGTTCCAAGCCTGGAGGCATTTGCAAATGGCAGACAAAGAGGGAAACACTTGCATCAGGCTTCTTTTGTTGCTTTAAGCTGCGTATAAAAGAGTTGTCCACGAGAAAAGATGGATTGCAATTTTCCATTACTTCATTCAAAGCTTCCCATTCATATGCAGTGAATGCGATTGAAGGCAACATCTCTGAGGGTAGACGTGGCGATACCTTGCACATCAACAGCATAGAAATCCTTTATCTTGGCAACTGATCTCATAAATATTTGAGGTGATCACATGGCTCACGCTGGGAAAAATGTCAACAGGAATGACCCATTTAAGCAGTGATTCTTTCTTCTCAAAGGCAGGCCATAAGCATCACTTCAAATGTAGCTGAGAATTTCTTTCTCGGAAATTTCAATTTTAGGAAAGGGTTATGACGGGTCACATATTTCTCCGGACTCTCCCTGTGCTCCACATTGTGCGTAACTCGTGCAAATAGCAATGATGGGTAATCCGACATTCCTCGATCCTCAAATCTGGGGATCATCACAGCAGGAGGTTGGAAGCATATTCACATCTAATTATGGTTGTATATCAAATTACTTATGGCACTCCGTCTCACTCTCAGGGCCTGGAGAACAATCAGCTTTGTGGCCAAACAGCATTGACAAGACGGACGTGTTGAAAAGCTGCTCCGACGCCTAAATGGCATGCCACTTGTCAATTTTGGTCTTGCGCATGGGGTGGCAGGATTATTCTAAAATGACCGATTCTGTCCTCGGGGTAAACAGGCCAGATGGGAGCAAGCCGTTCACCTTGTTGTCACGATGCCTTCAAAAAGGACAGTGAGGCGTTTCCTGAAAAAACAAAAAACAAAAACAAAACAAAAAAAAAAAAGAGCTGCCAGCTCCTCGGCTCTCATTTCAGGAGTCTGTGGCTCAGCACAAGCCTCCGTGATAAAGTGGTATTTCCCGCATACAAAGGAGGCATCGGGCCTAATCCTCAACCAACCCACACCCCCTTCTTTCTTCCCAGCAAGGGAGCACAATGAGTGTGGACCTTGTCTTAATCCAAAGGTGGGCTATCACAATAATCTGGTAATACATGCTGATCAAAGCCTATTCAATGCTAATAAGGACAACAGATCAGCATTATCATCTAATTAGGGACACCCCGTGTGCCACTGGGGTGGAATGCCCACAGCATTGTCGACCCTACAGAGGATGACATTAAAATGGTGGAGCAGAACAAAGAGCTGCCTGTAATGATGTGGTATAATCCTTGCTCCAACCTGTCCTGGCAAAATAGCGGGCAGTGTACGGGCATTTAAATGAGAATGCGGGGGTGGGGGGGGGGTGTTAAATTAATTTTATTAATTTAAAGGGAAGGTCAAGTCAATCAAATTTTTGGCAGTAATATTTTCTATGCGGCGCAGGCTAATTCTTATGAATAATGCGTCATGGAATATGAATTAAGCAGAAGGATCCACACGTTTTTATCCATTTCAGGGGGCTGGCATTTTATACTGCTGTCAACTGAAATGACATCACAACGTCAATGAGCTCATCTCGCAAATGCCGCATGACCGAACAGAAAACAGGTGAGCCGTGATGGTCGTTAACCTGAACCCTTAGACACTGGAATGTCATTTTCAGTCGACAGCAAGTGGCAGGTCTTTACAATAATTTCTTCAAGACAGTTTTTTTTTCTCTTTTGCACGTGTAACCCAAATGTGCCTTACATGTGATTTCCCACACTCGTTTGGGATTTCTTTCTGTTGTTTTGCAGCGCACTGGCTGTAAAATGCCATTTTTGACATGAAGGATGATGAAGAGGTTGGAGGTGAGCCATGGTCGGGGCAAAGTCTCACAGCGTGGCCTTTGCTCTTTGACTCCCTCCATTGGCTCTGCGAGATACGTGCTGTACTCTTGTCGGCTTTGGCTGCCGACGGTATGCCAAATTAAGCATGAGCTATTAACCAATCTTTAAATCAATTACTCACTTGCCTTTCGGAAGCCGTTGTTCCCCTTTGGGAGGTGCATCGGTCACGCCTTGTCTGCACGGTTATCCCCCGCAACTCCAGAAATGTGGGTGGCCGCGGCTCTTTGAAAGCAGCACAATACAGCTCCTACATTTGGCTAAATCAGTAGATAGAAAAGTCTGCCGCAACAAGGCTCCTGGGAGGGGCTAATCCCATCAAAATGGACTCCTTTTATGAAAACAATCGGAGCAGTACACACTAATGACAGAGGTATTTTATACGTGGAATGCACGGTGAGCTCGTCTTAAATGTGACATTAAAAAAGCAAAACAAAACAAAAAAAACATCCTTTCCACCTGTAACTAAAACAACCATGCCATTTTTGAACTGAGCACTGTTTAGATACTCCTCAGCTACCAAAATAAAAGCCAGATGTGCAGGTAGGCATCTCATGTGGCTACATGTAAGAAACGTGTGTGAGACAACGAAAAGGCGGCCGTGTCGACAGCTATCGCTTTGCAACTTGACTTTCCCTTTCAGCCAGCGTACAAAGAAAGGTTTAACCCTTTATTTGGGACTAAACGTACCAGATTTGCACTGTGTTGAATTTGGCACAACATCAGTAAGTTGCTGTGTGTGTGTGTGTGTGTGTGTGTGTGTGTGTGTGTGTGTGTGTGTGTGTGTGTGTGTGTGTGCGTGCGTGCGTGCGTGCGTGCGTGCGTGTGTGTGTGTACGTGCGTGTGTGTGTTTGAGAGAGAGAGAAAAACAGTCATCATCATTGGAATTGCACTCAACAATAGGGGTTACCATTACAAAGCTTTAGACATTCATAAACAATAATATACATCAATTTGATCAATCAGGGGTGAGCTCGCTTTTTTTCCTCACATCAAGGTTATCAATTATCAGAGTATGTTCCTGAGTGGGGCTGAATGATTTCGAAAAATAATGTAATTGCAATTTTTTTACCTCAATATTATGATTTAATATGCGATAATTTCTTTTCAAGGTCCTCTTCCCATATACAACGCAGCAATAAATTAATTTGTATTACAATAAACACTGTCAGAATTATTGTTTGTAAATGTTTTTCCCCAGTAGGTTAGGCTTATATTAAAATAATCACAACTCAACAATGGATTAATATGAAAGGCAGTTTATTTGTCGAAATCAATTACAGTTGTTCTCTGATTCAGCACTTTGACTCAGAGTCTTTTAAGTATTCCTGACGACAACTTGTCAAAATTCATTCCACTGAATTGGGTGTGAACACAAGTCAATAATTCATAAATCAGATGATATTAATAATGCAAAAAAACCCCTGTGGTTCCATCACTTCAGCTTTTCATAAGTCATGAAAGAATATGTAAACATTTACTCCTTAAGCACCAACCGAAAGTGAGTCCCCCCCTTCAAAATGTAGCCCTTGCGATTTGAAAATTGCACAATAGTGCAATGTCGGCTTGAATTCAATTAATTGTTCAACCTTGACAATTAACTTGCGGATTACAAGAGGAACCTCAATGTAACACTAAGTAAGAAGCAATTACCACGGGAAAGAAAATGGTCAGGTTTGAAAACAATGTGGTGATGCATACATCTCATGCATCACACCTTTCAACATGCTTACTTGTTTTACAAGTGTAAAAAGAAGTCAACCCATGTAACGTGTGAAAACAACAAAATACCCTTGATTTCTAAACAATGCAAATGGTGTCTTTTCACATTGAAGTTGAGTTTGCTCACATTTATTTTTTCTCTTCCCTTCACACTTTTTATTCCACTGTTTGAAGCTGGTCAATCGAATAAGTATTGCAAAGAAACCACCAAAACGCTGAAAGAAAAGGTAGAATAAGCACAGACTTCACTTCTGTGCGGTACATTGAGATCTTGTGTGATGTCATCCATGACAGAGGTTCTTCTTAAGGATAAAGTGTTGCCCCTCCCTCCAAGACCCCAGAAAAAAAAAAAAATCCCCAAAAACAATACATATGACCAGATGCTCTGAGCTGGGGCCTTCTGAGATATGTTAACATCATGCATGACAAATCACGGGGCTGACCTTTGAGATGTTTGGCTCTCTAAATACCTTCTAGCAACCCTAAATAAAGTAAGCAAATTACAAAGTATTCTTATTTTATGATAAATCTTCTGTTAATGCGCTTTGTTACAAGCTGTGGCAAAAGTCCGATATAAATAAAGACGTACGGTATTGTATAAGCTTTTAGGAGAATATATTATATTTATTTATTTACATATTCTAAAAACAGGACGAAAGATTTGCAAATTGGTGTGCCCATACAAAGCTACAGTGATTTGGCTGGCTTAGTCATTATGCCAATATGATGACTTTTAAACGAGTCAAAAAAAGAAAAAAACTACAAATAAAAATAACCAGCCCCACAAAGAAAGTCACAGCAGCCTGACACCGCAATCCAAAGTGTACATGTCGTCCCGTGTGAGTTAGCTCCAGGCTCGCCCCCCATCCTAAATCCAACTCCCACACACAGGCAGGGACAAAAAGGCCCACCTCAATGTGGCCCTATCAATGTCACCGCTTTGTGCGGCAGTCTTTCAGGGTACATGAAGTGTCTTTAGCAACAATGAGATCAATAGCCCAGCCAACTGTGCAGCCAGTGAGGCCCCCGCTGAGCTGCAAGACGGAGCACATAAAGCTACTCCGAGGCCACACGTCTGAATCTGTATCTCCATCTACTTGTGCACTCTGCTCTCGCCAGCAACTTTTTTTATTTTTTTTTTTGTTCTCTACGCCTTCTCTTACATGTTTGCTGTGTCGAAAACCAGACGGCGCGCTTGCGCTGCAATATTGATGTGACACATCGGCCCATTTAGTTGGAAATGTCCCCGAGGACCTTTGAAAGTTTTCTGTGTACTCTGCTGAGCCAGATCTTTCCTGACAGTGACCTCAGTCAGCTTAAAGGTACACGGCATGGGACAGGTCAGTGCCATTGATTTCCCATTGCCTCTTGGCACAATAAAGAGTGTCAATGCACCATTGAGATGTGTCCTTGACCAAAGTGTAAAACGTCATCGTGAACAAGCTCCACTGAAAAAAAGAAGCATATTCTGCTTTAAATCACAGTTGCATTCTTATTTTCAATTCATTCACCTGAATAATGACCGACCACCAAGTTAGCTGCTGAAGCTTTTTCCTTCCGGTCAACAGAAAAAGGCTAATTTGCCATCATCAGCTCTTTTTTTTTTTTTTTTTTTCCAAACCGGAGCTGGTCTTTGTGATACAATCTGAGTTCTGTAGATGAAGTAGAGTCTGGACAGGCAGTGGCAGGATTATGTGAAAGTATTTGCCAGTGCTGTATCTTGGTGAGAAATGGCATCTTAATGACAAATCAAAATACAGTTAAGAAAATGTTTACCGAGATTTTTATTTGCACTGCACCACATTCTTTTGGGCAACTGAAGAAAATTAAATTCTCTACTATTACCACAAATGTACAAAGGCATCTTCATTTGTCATTTACACTCCATTCGAAAGGGGAAAAACTTGACTTTATATTCTGTCTTGCTATCTCCCCAAAATGCCAAGCATAATGTCATGCAATATCTGACCAAATGACCTCAATTTAAAAGGCTGCCATTGATGTCAACACGGAGTAAATAGCAAGTTGCAAATGTGTATTGATTGTTTAGATGCTCCAGGTGACAGCGTGCCAGCAGAGAGAACTTTTGTTTACACCTCAAATTTCACCTTACCTTCCCAGAAATAACCGCTAAAAACCTAAATAAAATCATCTGCATACATCATGGGGCCTATATGCAGTAACCAGTCCTTGCTACACACAGCCACTGTGTTTGTGTGTGTGTGTGTGTGTGTGTGTGTGTGTGTGTGTGTGTGTGTGTGTGTGTGTGTGTGTGTGTGTGTGTGTGTGTGCGCGTGAGCTATTCAGTTCAATAAGGAAATGGCATGCAAATTTGTCCATAGGTCTACAGCATATTTTAAGAAGTTTATTCAGTGGTTTGATCTAGACTACCCCTTTGGTGCTTTAAACTATTGAATAGATTTCTTTTGTTCTTCACCTTTGTAAGAAAGTGGAGAAAATATTTGGAATGCATTAAGTGCTGAAAACCGCCTGTCATTGCCGACAATAAAGAGTAGCCTAATAGATGTTAGTATGGATGGTAAAGAGAACAAAAAGAAGCGACCCTCCGTTGTCCACAAACTGCCTGGCGTGACTAAAAATGAATCCATTAACTTCAGACTGTTTACTTTGTACTTTTGACTGTGAAGGCAAGGAACATAAAAAAAAAGTTGCAGAAGCCAAGGCCTCAACTTCTTTCACAGGCCACGTTTTTTTCCGCTTTTTAAAAAGTCACATGCCAAGCAACCTGGCAGCGAGCACTGACAAGACTCGAGGGACAGAATGGACAGAATGAGGAGACAAAACCAACACAAAAACGGCAACATCTGCAGCCGCTTCCAGACAGACAGTTGGATGTGAATAACTCAGCACTTTGTGCCCTGACCTTGGCCAACAAAGGCGGAGTGGGAGGGGGGTGGGGGTGTCGTGGAGGGGATACCTCAGGAGCAGAGTCGGACATCCTGGGAGGCGATCATCCACAATGTTATTTCGGCAGGTCAGGAGTAAATATTCTTCTACCAGTACACCGTATGCTACTTCGGTGAAAGGGTACAAACAAATATTGTAAATCTAACTTAAAGGTATGTCATATAATAATATACTCGGACCTATACATTCGATTCATTTCGCCTCAGCCTAAAGTTGGAAAACGCAAATTCCTCCCCATGAAAATCAAAGGCTGACACAACAAAGCAACTGTGTACTTCACGACTTAAATCTTACAAGTTCCTAATCCTTCTGAAGTCCACATGCGACCCTTGGTCTCCATGGCAACAGTCGGGTATTCAACCAAGTGATTACCTCCAATGAATTTCAGATAAGACAAAATGGAAGTGAATTGATGTGATTTTAATGCAGAAGTGCGCGACGGAGGGCAGGTCCACAAGCTTCATATTTGAATAAAGCAAACAGAGCAGACAAAAAGGCTGACAGCCGTAAATGACATTGTCAGTACAAAAATTATCAGCCAGTTTACAATCTGTTTGCTCATGTAGAACAAACAGAATGTGTGTGGCATCCCCCGGCTTTGTGAGCGGCAGGGCCAGCAGCCGGCGGCGGGAGAGAAGCAGATATGGGCTCCCCCCCCTGCAGCCCTGCAACAATTAGATAGCAATTTGACAGGCACACTCCAAATGTCACTTTGTTGTCCTTTTCCAAGGGCATCCAAGATGAGTCTCTTCTTTCTTTTTTGATTTGATCGAAAAGGAAATACATAACTGGGGCGCCGCGAGGGAAAAAGACGAATTGTGAGACCGATGGTGAGAAGACTGCCCGCGTGGGATATCACAGATGTAGGGAGACACATTCCAAACATGAGAGCCTCAGTTTCCTAGCGAGGGCTCCAGTCGAGGTCCTCTTTTCGGCCTCCTTTGGTGGTAGGGGACCAACAGGGAGATCCTCCTGCCTGCCCTGCTCACACTGACCTTTGTTGTATGCTGTCACTTGTTTTGTTTTGGTCTTGTTAACCTCACGGTGGCTGCACGCAGGAACACACGCGCACACACACACACGCACGCACGCACGCACGCACGCACGCACGCACGCACGCACGCACGCACGCACGCACGCACGCAGCAGCTGCTCGGCTTGCGCTGGGCTGCGGCGCATCAATTTTGTCCTGGGACAAGCAAGCAAAACACAGCAGGTTTGCACCTTGAACCTTGCCACTGCAATGTCATCTCTTCATGCCGCCAAGCAACCATGAACCCCACGTCTTGCGTGTGAATAAAGAATATTGGATAACATTGATATTTCAAAGTATGCTAAATGTGACAATGTGACTGTGTGCCATCGAGATAAAGGCTTTGAGTATTGGTTGCGTGCGACATGGTGATTCTAAATCTGAGCTACGCCGCGACCCACCAGCAGCGGGCGCTGTTTATTATCTGCCCAATGCAAGTTTATATTTAATACAGAGTAGTGATTCATTTGGGGCAGCCCGGTGGTCGACTGGATAGCGCGTCGGCTTCGCAGTGCAGGGTTTGATTCCGAGTCCGGCTGCTGCCTTCCTGTGTGGAGTTTGCATGTTCTCCCCGTGCCTGTGTGGGTTTTCTCCGGGTACTCCGGTTTCCTCCCACATTACGAATTGTGAGACCGATGGTGAGAAGACTGCCCGCGTGGGATATCACAGATGTAGGGAGACACATTCCAAACATGAGAGCCTCAGTTTCCTAGCGAGGGCTCCAGTCGAGGTCCTCTTTTCGGCCTCCTTTGGTGGTAGGGGACCAACAGGGAGATCCTCCTGCCTGCCCTGCTCACACTGACCTTTGTTGTATGCTGTCACTTGTTTTGTTTTGGTCTTGTTAACCTCACGGTGGCTGCACGCAGGAACACACGCGCACACACACACACGCACGCACGCACGCACGCACGCACGCACGCACGCACGCACGCAGCAGCTGCTCGGCTTGCGCTGGGCTGCGGCGCATCAATTTTGTCCTGGGACAAGCAAGCAAAACACAGCAGGTTTGCACCTTGAACCTTGCCACTGCAATGTCATCTCTTCATGCCGCCAAGCAACCATGAACCCCACGTCTTGCGTGTGAATAAAGAATATTGGATAACATTGATATTTCAAAGTATGCTAAATGTGACAATGTGACTGTGTGCCATCGAGATAAAGGCTTTGAGTATTGGTTGCGTGCGACATGGTGATTCTAAATCTGAGCTACGCCGCGACCCACCAGCAGCGGGCGCTGTTTATTATCTGCCCAATGCAAGTTTATATTTAATACAGAGTAGTGATTCATTTGGGGCAGCCCGGTGGTCGACTGGATAGCGCGTCGGCTTCGCAGTGCAGGGTTTGATTCCGAGTCCGGCTGCTGCCTTCCTGTGTGGAGTTTGCATGTTCTCCCCGTGCCTGTGTGGGTTTTCTCCGGGTACTCCGGTTTCCTCCCACATTCCAAAAACATGCGTGGCAGGTGAATGGAACACTCTAAATTGTCCCTTGACGTGAGTGTGCACGCAGATGATTGTTTGTTTTTGTGCGCTGTGTGATTGGCTGGCAACCAGTTTAGGGTGTCCCCCGCCTACTGCCCAACGAAAGCTGGGATAGGCTCCAGCATGCCCCGCGACCCTTGTGAGAATAAGCGGATCAGAAAATGGATGGATGGATAGTGATTGATTTGCGAAATTAATGTCAACATACAAAGCATGCCCCTCTTTCAAATCAATAAAGCATAGATTTCATTATTACATGTTTGCTTGACTTCCTGTTTCTGTCGGCACACTGCTGTCAGCATCTATTTTTTCATTCAAACAGCCATAGTTATGTGGGCATAAATTAAATTTTCACGTTGTTCCAATGGGAAGGTTGTCATTGAGACTTGTCAACTGTATGTGGTTACAAGTGGCCATCGACATGTTTGATAAAACCACGGAAAGGAATGGAAAACATTCTTTGAATCTGCATCGCTGCGTCTGCGAGATAGCTACAGTGCATAAAATTGCATCGGTGAAGTTTGATCCTGAAACCAAATCATTTTTGGCATTTGTACAATTTGGAAATGGCAGACAAATTGGATGTCATCAAACCACATCAGATAGTTTTCTGGTATTTATGTACCCAATTTAAGTTTTGGTATCATGGTCGTACCGTCATTCTGCCAAACGTGAAGGAGTGTATGAAGAAAAAAAATCTATTCCATTTGTGTGGTTTGGATCAAGATTAAAATGTCAGTCAAGGAATTTTTCTCTCACTTTTGACAACAGCTTGGCCATGTAGGAGCTCTCTGCTCTCATAGTGATCTTTTTTGGAATTTGTTTGCAACGCATTTGCTCTGAAGACTGCTTCCTGTGTTTAGTCTTGTTCACATCATACCACTGGTGAACACAGATATAAGCAATAACCGCTATTGCTGTGAAATGTGCAAGCAGATGCAGCCCTGTAAGACGTAAAGCCATTAAGTTTGGATCTTTCCTTAGCGACGTGGCTTCATGGAGGCTTCTTGATGTCCAGCCGAAGTTTTCGGTCGAGAAAAACTGCTTACCAAAACGGTCATTGATATTCATCCCGAGATGCTTCTCCCTGCACCGCTCTGATGTGCGGCTGCTGAGATGCAGTTTAGTCTTATTAAAAACTTGTTTGATTAGTCGGCCCAGGAATGAAGGCTGTGGAAAGGTCTGGCAGCGGCAGATAAAAGGGGAATGATAAATAGGCCATTGCCAGTCAGCCACTAGAGCATCAAAACACCTCCATTTCTTTGCAAAGTTGATCCAATTATTGCCAGCCACTAACACCATAGCTACTACGCTTTGCTCTTTTTATGTCAGGCTAAATTGCTCTTGCCCCTCCTTTTTTTCTTTTTTTTTTTTCCTTTTTCCTTTTGCAGATACGGCAATCGGTCATAAAGGGCCAGCCATCATTAGTGCTGTTTGAATTGGAGCCCTGTAGTGTTTGGTTAAGAGGGTTAATGCAAATTTGATGAAAGAATAAGGCTGCATTTACATATCGGCCTCAGCTCACATGGGCTGGGTAAACATTCTGTTTATCTCACAAGTGTCGTTTTATGATTTCAGTCAAATGTAAGAGCGACCTTGGCCCAGTCGGAGCACAAGACCAAGGAAATGTGCTCCCATTAAACTACACTTTGTTTGAAGAAATTTAGTCATTCATTTCGTCATTCACCCAATAAATACGATACTCGGGTGTTTTCAACCAAAAATCCCCCAAGCATTCATTTTCGGCATCAATGGTAACGCGTGCAAAAAATACTTACAAAATCGTTTGTCTTTTATTTAATTTTGGCCACAGACATTCTGACATTTTTCCGTATCGCAATCATACCAACTCGGGAAAAAGAAATCCTATTGAGAACACCAGATTCATTAGAAGAAAGATGTAAAATGCTTTTCCCAGTCTAACATGCAAAATATCCACATTAAAATCCACATTCCAAGTTCACATTATAAAATGAATGACTTCCTTCGCAAAAGAGCTTTACTGAAAGGGATGGACTAAGATAAATGTCACAAAGTGTGAACTCTGTGACTGTATTTTTGTATAGGTAGGAAAATTCCTGCTATACCTCATTCCGAACAGTATTTCGCAATTGTTTGAAAATATAACGATAAGGTCAACTCGTAAACACATCGTCATGAATAATGAAATTAAACCTTGCACTGAAATCCTGCTTGACCTCAGTGGCTGCTAAAAATAAGGCAAAACACTGCCATCTATGGCTTCTTTCTGAGGATTGCTCTGATTGCCTGTGCAGCCAGCACAAAGGCAATCAGCCATTCATTGAGGGGAAAAAAAACAAAAAAACGAACGTGTAATATTTACAAATAGGATGAATACAATACAGTGGTAATCAAAACATTACGATTCAGTAATTTTCATTTTTAGAAAATAAAGCATTTAGAGTTGGCGTTCCAACCCAAGTTTGGATGTCTCACGAAGCTGACACGTTTTTGGCTTCCAAATTTGACAGATTAGACTGAAAGCTCGATTTTCATCCAAATGGGCATCTGGTGGCCATATCCTTTAAGCAACACAATTCTGCACAAATCAGGGGTTCTGTCGGAGCTTTTCCTACCACCTGCTGTGTATCTTCCCCTCGATGTGATTGAGCCTGCCTTCATTGTTTCATCATTTTATCTTTTCACTTTGTCGGCCAAAATGCAACACACATTGCACATTTTGTACTTCGATGGCCAATATAATGATACAGCGAGCTTTCTATCCCGTACGCACCTCGCACATACTGTATATGGCAGATTTCCCATTCCCAATGCGTCTCCTGTATACTGGCAATAAAAAGACATAACGGGGCAAAATTTTGACAACGATTCAAGAGCGCATTAAGGCACAATAATGAAGTGCATATAGCTGCCAGACTGGGGTAGCAGGCTGGCGGTGAAACATAGAAGCGAGCCAGATGTCAGGGCTTCTATAGCTTAGGCCTTGACCAGGCCTTCGTCTGCGGCGGCCCTTTATGTAGCTCTCTGCGTGATGCCCCGGTTCCCTATGGGAGCCCCGAGGCTTTACTGGTGATGAGATGGCGATCTGTCCCGTCTGTCACCTCGCTCCAACTTATTCATACGCCATCCATACAGTCGCTCCTCCAAGGCCGTTAATCCCCGTCTCCCGAGGTGGAGTGCAGACATGGAAGCAGACAGGCGGGCAGGTTGCAAGTCTGTTCATAAGATGTTCAACACACCGAGCATGAAGGCGCATTTCACATTGACAACATTTCGGGAGATGCGATCAGCATGAGGCTGCAGAACAGTGGGGCTTCCACCGCAAGCGGAAACCCTGATTCGTAGAGTAACGTGCTAACGCATGCGGGACGAGACAATCTCGCAGCCTCGCTTCGCAGAGGCCGTGGAACTGATTTCATCCTCCGGATTTGGAGAAAAACTTCACTTTACGACTCGGCATTCTAATTTATCGGTCAGTCGATGAGAACTTCTTTTGTTGTCTTCCCCCACCGTCTTTCTCCTGCACACAAAAGGAGCAAGAAAGTTCACGCCAAATTCAACATCCGCAAAGTGCAATATGTTGAAAGCCGTCTGCTGTCGAATAGAGACATCTCAGCGCTCTTCTAAGTAAATTTGCTCGGTGTGCCATCCCCTAATATTTACAAACAAATACAGAAAAAAAATGTTTATGTAATGCATTTATTTGAACAGGAACTAAGAAATGTGCAAATAGATCGTTCTTAAGGAATCTTTGCTTGGCAAACACAGCTATTATAGATTCAAGTTTGACACCATGCCAGCGTTATCCAGGTAAACCAGAACTGTGACTGACAACTGAAAGTGGTTTCTATTTGTGGTCGTGTGTGTCTGTGTGTGGGTGACAGAAACAAACACAGAGAGGTTCTGAAAGTCTCACTCTGCCACAATCGCATTTTTTTTCTCCTCCCCTCCCCTATAGAAGAGCCATCAATTAATCTCGGACTACTTGACCACTCCCTTTAAGGATCAGCACATAAAGACTGACCTGGGGCACACACACCAGAGAGCATTAATCAAGTGCCACAGGTGTGTGTGTGTGTGTGTGTGTGTGTGTGTGTGTGTGTGTGTGTGTGAGATGAGACTGGTGCGATGTGTTGCAACTGTTGGGTCATGTTCAGGGCACTGGATCAACACTGCATCAGCAATATCTTAATAATAGCAACGAGTCACCAAAACATATACGAGTGCAAATGTGTTGCTACAGTATTTCCTGTTGAGTGTTGATGCTCTGATGTGTGATCAGGAATGTTTGTCAAACTCAAATAGTTTTGTTTTTTTCTACACAGATTAACCTGTTTAATGCAGAGCGCAATCACCCATTGAGCTGTACGTACTGTGTGTGTGTGTGTGTGTGCGTGTGTGTGTGTGTGTGCGTGTGCGTGCGTGTGCATGTGTGTGTTTTGTAGTGGTTGGGTGTGTTCCTGTGAGTATATGCAAGACAAAGACCACCTGTGCAGCGGAGGAAGCCAGTGAATTTGGAGCCAAGCGCATGCTTTGTCAATTTCCATTTGATTTGTCACTCAACGGAGTCAGACTGAGTCACTTTGCAAGCCACACCTGCTTTCCCATCTCTGCCTTTCTTCTCCCTCCAACACAAGGTGTATCTAAGGGTTCACCTCCAGGCCAACAGTGTTGACACACATAGCTGGCAGCGTGTGGCTCACGCCCATTTCTTTCAGCCAGCGGTAGCGTCGAGCTACAGCGGGAAAAATCATCACAACTCAAATCTTACTGAGGTTTACCGACTTGTGTCAGTAATTCCAGGCTTACATACATTTATTATTTGGTATAAACTACCATTCTCCCACTCACTGCCTCAAAATGAAAAAAAAAAAAAGCTCCAAGTTCATTTTGACCTGTATAGACAATACCTTTGTAATTTTAATCAAGAGTTAGTTAGGGCTACACAACTACACAAAAATCATTCGTAAGAACCTCAACAATACGGACTATTTGCTCTGGTCGACAAATTCAAAATTGCCCCAAATCAAGAACTTTTGCACCAGAACTCCTCTCAACAGATAAATACAATGAATTTTTCTGGCGTTTTAGATAAAAAGTACAATCCATCAGGTCAAACATCAATCAAAAATAATACAATTCCACATTGATGCAGCACTTCGAACCAACCATGAATAATTCAATTGCCAGGACATGAATTTGAGACCATGGATGAAGAAGTTGAAACCTTCAACTATATTTCTTGACTCAATACCATCTGACGTTTTCAAAACTATTATGACATCCGTTCAAACCAAGTTCCTAATTCTTTTTGGCAAGAAAGAAAACAAGATTTCTGTTAGAAAAAACTGGGAGTCACAATCCTTAGAAAACAAATACCAAGTCCGAAATCTTGGGGTGATGATAATTGACTTTCATCAACCATGTAAAATCAATCCCGAAAACAGCCTTATTCCAGCTGAAACACATCCAGACTGAAGGGTTGCATGCTGCAAGCAGCCCAGCAGAAACATATCAATGCTTTTTATCTCCAGTGCTGAATACATTAAATAAATACTGATTGAATATGAACTCAGCAGGGCTCTGAGATCTGCAGACTTGGGTCAGTTAGTGGAGTAAACATGGTGAAGCGGCATTTCGATGTTATGCTGCACGCAAAAGGAATAAGGTGCCAATAGAAGTGAAGTCAGGCCTGTTGAGAATTTGTACATATTGCTCTTAATTTTTTGCCTCATTTTATTGGGAAAATATGTTGTGCAGATGCCACACAAAAGCCTGTTTATTTTGTACATGATTCCATTGGGATGTGAAAGAGATAATCATTTAGACACATGGACCATATACACACACACACACACACACACACACACACACACACACACACACAGACACACACACACACACACACGCACGCACGTACTTACGTACACAAACACGAATGCACACACTTGTGGTGAATGAAAGAATTTTTCAGTTCATGCATTTTTCATCAATATGTTGATTTAAGAAATACATAAAACAACATGCAAGACACCCAGAGATGAAAATCAATCATAAACACAGGATGGAAAAGCAGTCCTTCTGTCAAACTGAAGGTAAAAGTTTCGAGTTTATTTGGTTGCCATTTGCCTCTTTGAGAGCAGCACAGATAAGAATGAGTGTCCAATGCAGGAAGCGACTAATTGACTGGCTTGCTGCACACAATAGCCGGGTGGTGCCATCGATTCGCATTCCTCAGATGCCAATCAGTCTGTCAGTGACCCTGAAACGGAGCCCACTTTCCCAATTAGGGTCTTTAGTGTGAGTCAGTAAGTGGCCCGGTCACACATGGCTGCAGGGCAGGCCCACTTTGGCATGGTGGAAGGACTCCAAGCAGAACAACACAATGAGGACGCTTTCACCAAGACGTCCATCAGGACATTCAGAGGTTAGTCAGCAAAGGTGCAAGTGATATTTGGATGCCAAAACACAGAGCTGAAGGCGTCTCAGAAACTGAAGTGAAACTTTTGTTATGTTTTGGACATTGCTGATGAGCGTGTGCCCTGAGTTGATCCATAAAGCTGTCCCACATCACCAAACTGGCAGTTATGGCAATTGCCTCATTTTACACTGCACTTGAGTGCAGAATTGACATTCAGTATTGGACGTTTTCAGCCAAGCATGCACCAAAATCACCATTCATAGTTTGTTTATATGTACAAGCTGAATCGCTTTTTAAAGAAATATTATCGTGTTATATGAAAATGATATAGGATTCTTCTCTCATATTTTTCTATCCACCACAATAGTGATCAAAACGATCAATCCGGACACAGCAACCATTTACATGTGGTGTTTACATCTTTCTTTGTATGTACATTGTTTCCCAAAAATGAATTGTTAATGTATATCGATGTTGTGACTCAATTGACTGGTTATTTGTTTGATCAAATGCAGCGCCAGTTTCATGGATATGAGTTAAAGGATGCCCCAATTGTCATCCTTGTCACAATTGATGGCGGCGCGGGCACCCGCAGCGGCTCCTCTTGTTGTATGTTGTCTTGAGAGGGAAGAAATTTCATCTGTGCTGTATGTGCACATTTGACAATAAAGTTGTACTTGACTTGATCATCATCATCATCGTCATCATCATCATCATCATCAACATCATGTAGAAAAGATTACATGTTAGGTTTTCCCAATATTGTTATTTTACACGACTGCAAATTAAAATCACAATAAACGGAATCGCTCCCAAACAATGGCGACAGAAAGTTAGCATTGTTATGATTTCAATAAATGTTCTCATCGTTCTTGTACGCTGGATCTCATTCAGGAAGGATGCGCAGTCTAAGTGCTGCATCAGCTGAGAATTCCACAACATGCTCGTCGTCATGGAGAATTTTCAGGGATATATGAAAAAGTATTGTATCAGTATAGTTCGTCGGGATGTGAGACCTCGTTGCAGCATTTGCAGCACTTGTCTTTACAGCGGAGAACGCATTTTATGCTTCTATCTCATTGTTTGTCAGGATTTACTATACAGCTCTGAGCACCACCTGCATTCTCTTGAATCATTACCAGGCGCTCTTGTTTTTTTTTTTTTTTTTGTCTTTTATTCCCCCACTCCACTTGAGATAGGATGTGCAGAGAGATTTTGAAAAGTGGAAGAACAGAATGATCAATCAGCGACTTTCACATTCAAGAGACAATAAAGCG
This sequence comes from Hippocampus comes, assembly GCF_001891065.2. Lineage (NCBI taxonomy): Eukaryota > Metazoa > Chordata > Actinopteri > Syngnathiformes > Syngnathidae > Hippocampus > Hippocampus comes. The sequence continues at coordinate 2,622,722 of NW_017805826.1, forward strand.
AAATGACTCCGAGGGAAATCACTGGAGATTAGCGCTCAAGCTGTCGGCAGGTTTCAGCTGCTGAAAAGAAGCCTCTGAGCTTGTGCCTCTGGGAGTCGCGTGTGTAGATTCATCAGGTTAGATCGCAAGGCTAGATGAGACTGCTGGAAATGTGCTGAAAGGTGGGAGAAGATGGCACCTTCCTACATGTGAAGTGCTGAATGAACAATAAATGCTTCTCGATGTTACAAGTGTCAAAAGTGGAATAAAGTTGTCAGAGGAGACGATGGGGACATAGTGGATAATGGACACCTTCTCGTCTCGCTTGCTATTATGTGGACACCATTGTGCCAGACATAAGAGGTGGAAAAAGTAGAAGAGAGTAGAAGTACTAAAACGGAATGGTAAAACTACAAGTGATGATTCAACTCATAACATAACTAGTAAAAGTTAAAAAAAAAATATGTATAGTACCTGAAATGCAAGCGTACAGATTTTTTTTTGGGACGGTCAATCATGTAAAATATTCTTTTGATAGATGATTACAATAGAAAAAAAATACTACGATAATACTCTGCACAAAACTGTTTCCCTCTTTGATGAACTTACGCAGTACTCATACCGAGAGGAAAAAAAAAATCTTGTTAGATATTGCATGTTGTTGATTAAGTGCTAGCACGTGTTAGCTGGACTTTTATGCTGTGAAAAACATGTTGCCATTACCTTGCTATTGTAGTGAAAGTAGAAACAAAAATGTAAAATGAGCTATGGGTAGCAACATAAAATACACATTTTATGTGTTTTTTATTGTTGGGTTTTTTTTATTTGTTTTTTTTTTTTCAGAACAGACAGTGACATTTTGAAGCTTGTGATTTTTAGATTGGCACAAGGCAGCGCATTTGTCACAAGTATGCCTTCGAGCTAAAAATAGCAAACCGTTCTCTTCAATGAGGCCATTGGGGAATATCTTGCTTCTTAGAATCTGTTGCTATTTATGTTGATCCTGCCTCATTTATGTTCCTCCATGTTGCTGTATGTTTTTTTTCTGCCTTCTCAAACTATCACGATCTCCCCCGCCATTGACTTGACATAAACATTTATGATTTATCGTCATTCGAGGTTGAACAAAGTAACACGTCCGTTTTTACAAAGCAAAGAATACAAATACTGTATCTGCTTTTCAAAAATAGGGAAGTCGTCCCAAAAATAAATACTCAAGTCAAAATCGACTAAAAGCCATATCCACTGCAGCATGTTTGATTAATAGCATGCTGTAGTATTGTACCAGTGTCAACAATGGCTCTAATAACACAAAGTTAGATGCTATACCGTGGGTGTACTCAGTGCGTTTAGTGTTTGCCTGATGTGTTGTCTGCCTTGTAGAGTGTGAAGCCACTCACCTTGTTCTCTGTCATAAAGAGGCTGTTTGCAGAGAGCTCCTCAGACTTACTGCAAAGTGTGCAGAAAAGCACGGCCGCAGACAGACCAGCAAGCTGCTGATCTCAGCGGCATGTTAGTAAATCATAGCAGGGGACAAAAATAATCATCCTGCCTTGTTTGTATAACTGCTAAACCAACCAAGTGCCAGCAAGTGAGCCATGATTGTTTACCACTCCAGCTGTGACACCCTCCACTACCAAAATGGACAAGAGACAGCTATATTTGCTTAAAGCAACCCCCTTGTGTTTTCATACTTATTGCTGAGGTGTTTGGTGTTAATAATAGCACTTAATGCTGAAGGAATACCAATTATATCTTGCGCTCTGCACAGTAGGCCAACATGACAGAGGCTGTGTTGAGGTAAGCAACACTGCCCTCCGGCGGAAAAGTGACGCCACAGCACATTTTGAAGGGAGAAATGCAAAACCTTCTATCTGCAGGGTGTCATGATTACGCCTTGACAAAAAGCATTCTGCAGAGCGAGTTGATATAAAAAAGAAAAAAAAAGAGGGGAAAAAACATCTTCACCAGTCAGAAAATCCCCAAATTACATTTTGAGAAATCCGAAAATAATTATTATAAGCTTATTTCATTTTCTTGACATCAGTTGATAAGATGTTTTCCTTCATTCTAATATACAATACAACACAATACACCTTTTATTTATATCACGCATTCACAACAGCTGCAGCTGTAACAAAGTGTTTTACAGAATCGTTAATATAAAATAGATTACGGTAATATAACACAAAACATAACACAAGACATGAGAACTGCTTCAAACAACAAAGTGCATGCAGAAAAACGTAGTTAAGATTGCATGACTGTCTGTGTCTTATGTGTTGTGTTGTATGCAGTTTTATGTTAACTGTTCTGTTGATGGCGGCACGGGTACCCGCAGCGGCTCCTCTGTCTCCTGTGGTTGCACTGTGGTTGAGGGGAAAGAAATTTCATCTGTGCTGTATGTTGCACATAGAGCATATTTGACAATAAAGTTGACTTGACATGGACAGTCATGCAATCATAACCACTCTTCCCTGCATATGCCTTGTTGTTTGAAGCAGTTATAGATGAAAGAGGAGAGAATCAAAGTGTCCTTTCACCAGTGGGTCAGAGACGTCACGCTCAATACGTGCATTACGTCCCACACGTCTGCTAAAAAAAGAGATTGGTTCACTTCTCCTGTCCCATGTAAATCCGCTTCAATTCCAAGCGCAAACTCTCAGTTCCGAAAACGCATCCGCCCTCCGCGCCGACACTCCTCTCGCCTCATGCTCAGCTCCAGCAGCCATCAATCCAGCCGCACCAACGCAGACTGTCCAACAGCGCAGACATCTTCGCTGAACAAAACAGGGCCGTGAAAAATGTTGCCCGTTAGAGGCACAAAAAACCACAAGTGTCCCGGGGCTGTCAAGCAGCAACAGTCAAATAGCGCCGACATTCCCCCTCCCATCAAAATCAGTGCTGGTACACTAGTGCTGCCGAGAGGGCGCAATCACCAAGCACAGAGATTCTTCTCCTTCGACAACTGTCATGGCCCAAATGCTGAAAACAGTCCACATCAGGTCCACACAAAGCACAACAAACACTATATGACAAAACAAAAGACATATGTTTGATTATGTGTCATGTTATAAATGAATATATATATATTATATTCTGTATGATTTTCAAAAATGGAATGATTGTGTCACTTATGAGTCGAGGGAGTCGTATTAGTCTAGGTGAGTAACCGATGTACTGAATCTATCATAAAGTGTGCAGAAGCTGCTATCGCAACATCACCGCCCTCCAATTGTATTACAGTTGTTTCGACAGGTGGTTCAACCTGACTGTGGCTGGGAAGCAGGCAGATATGAAGGGGATGTGTAGGTGCAATAAAGCCGTAACTGACATCATGTATGGTGGGGGACGTTATACACAAGCACCACCTGCTCCTTGTGAGGGCTCTTTATCACCAGCTGGCCAGTGTTTTATATCTCTTCTTTTACAGTGGCAGTGATTAGACTGAAAAGGTCAGGTGGAAAATGGAGAAACTCATGTCATCATCAGGATGTCCTGATCCTTTCTAATGCTCAAATGATGTAAGACGCAGGACTCTTATTTAGCTGCTGGTGCTGAAAAGTTTACAGGCCTCAGCTCATCTTGTTCTGTGGCGCCACCCTGTGTTTTTTTGGGCGGAGGTGTTTGGCAGAAGATAATGAATATTTCATTTTACTGAGGAAACAAATGTTAATGTCCGTATATAATGGTTAGCTCAGTCAGGATATCCAGGACAACATGTACAGTAAAGCAATGAGTTTGCACTTTCCCGGCATTCAATGAGATTGCTCTGATGTCACAGTTTCTCACGTGTTTTGGGAGATATCAAGTGTGCTTTTATTTTCTTTCGTAAGTTAAAGCTTGACTCTTGCAACTCTACACCACAGCCCACCATATGAATAAGATGGGAGATTGTTGCCCCACTCCAGAGCCAGTAATCATAAGTTCCTGAACCTTCTTCAATGTTCCATGGTATATTTAATGTTTTCTAAAGTTTGCTTCCTTCTGCGAATACATTTAAAACAACGAAATGTCACTGATGCTGTGGAAGCTCTGTGTGGACCATGGCTTGTGCTGTAAGACGCCGATTACAAAAAGGCATGAAAAGCATACTAGATACCTTGCAGACTGTATTAAGAAATCGAATGTACAAATTTATCTGCCGACAAAATGACTCAAATAATGAAGTCATCGCACACTTATCAAACATTAGCTTAAATGGTATATGATACCAGTTCAAGTTCTGGAAACATTGCTAGTGCTGCCCTTTTGCTTCTTAGTTACCTTGTCGTGCGCGCGTGTGTGTGTGTGTGTGTGTGTGTGTGTGTGTGTGTGTGTGTGTGTGTGTGTGTGTGTGTGTATACTGCATTTATATAATTTTGGTTTTGTTTTCTATGTTATGTCACCTATTATTATTATTATTATTATTAGCATTAATATTATTGTCGTTGTTGTATGATTGACTGGCAGCCAGCCAAAGGTGTATTCGACTCCTGCGAGAACGCAGCTGGGATGGCCTCTAGTTTACCTGAGACTCCGATGACCAGAATTACTGTATGGTACTGTTTACATTACAATTATAACAGATGGGTTTCAAGACTGGGGGTTTAGTGTCATCTAGCGGTGAGGTTCCATACTGCAATCTATTACCCCTTGCGTCAACAACCCTGGTGGCCATCCGAGATTTGATGGAGGACTGGGAAGCAATTGAGGGATGATACCCTGTAGCATCATGCCACAATATGACATCTACAACCAGGCTGCTTAATCTCTCTCTCTCTCTCTCTCTCTCTCTCTCTCTCTCTCTCTCTCTCTCAAAATGGATGGGTGGATAAAAACAGGAATTTGTTGTACACTGGCTGAATGCTAACATTTAGCCATGCGATGACCTGTGTGGTAGTGGTTATTATGATTTCATTAAACAACATACGGTGATGGTATCAATAATGTAGAACTTCTCCTTTTTGTCACCCTTCCCAATGAGCATAAGTACGGATTAATCATTCAAACTAAACTAATTCAAGACCAGCTGTTTTGTATAATACACGAAATCCAAACACGGTGCAATCCAAATTCGAAATTCAAAATACAGAATTGTGACAAAACACTGTCAGTCTCTGTGGAGGACTTTCACTCTTCCAAATTACAGCATGAATGTTTTCAAAGGAGAGCGACGAGAGCATGGTTAGAAGCATACCTTTGAATTATAATCAGCAAGAAGCAATTAAAAAAAAAGGAAAGGAAGAAAGAAAAAAACTCTTTGCTCCCCTCGTTACTTTTCCACAGCCATCTTCTGTTAATTGCTTTGGATCATGGCTAAGCCTTCCTGCAAATGGCTCATAATCCAGTCGGCCTGCATTTGGTTACCTGAGGGAAATACTATCCACGCTCTCTGCTACCCCTAGTGCATGCTGACAGATTAGTCCAATATATATTAATCCTCCCCCATTTATCTTTGTCAACTTAGGGCCAAAAATCATTTATGAAAGAACAAATAAGAGTCAGAAGGCAGGTGCTTGCCCCTTCATGCGAGTCACCTCTTGGAGTGCGTCGCAAAGACCTGATGATACTATGCTGCTCATTTTGCACAGCATCAACATTTCATGGGATCAGTGATGGTCATTTTTAAGCAAACAAGTACTCTTTTAGCGCATCGGAATTGCAAAATGGCTATCAGACCTGCATGGGTGTTGACTCAAGAAAAGACACATCCTCTTCAGTTGTTGAATCAAAAAATACTGCCCAGGCATTTTGATGTCTCTCTCTCTCTCACTCTCTCTCTCTCGCTCTCTCTTTCTGTCTATCATGAAAAGTCCACCAAAACTTGTCAGCAGACTGATTTAAAAGCAGAAACACCAATCTATGTTTTTCAAGAAACCATTGTATGTTGTACCTGCACATTTGAATGTTTTCATCTTTCAGAGGGAGTCTCTGACCAAATCCACACCCATCACTGCTTAAATGTACATGAGACGTGCATAGTAAACAAGCCGAACTTAGCCACGGCTGCTACATTGCGAGCAAGACTTATTCCTGATGGAGTGTCTGTTTACATGATCAAAGAGCAGGGTTCGCGCCACACCTATCGAGCCCCAGTTCAGCCCCTTCATCATTTTATTTGATATTCAAAAATGTATGTTTATTAATTTATGAATTATTTTCTCAGCCCCCCGATGTATCGGTCAAGCCAAAAAATCTTGGAGCCGTCCCTGTGAAGTTACATCAAACCGTTGGAAGGGGCATCCGTCTCGGGCAGTAGGGCCTTTAGTTAATCGGAAGTGAATTGCAAAAATGTGTGTGTGTGGGGGGGGGGGGGATATGCCAAATATGCGCATGCCTCGGGCATCCATTGTTCATTGCAGTTCCATTGAATCGACAACCACCTCTCTCTGAGGTTGCGAACACTCGGTTCATTAAAACAGTTTGACCGGGATAATCTTTCTCCTACAAAAGCATTTTATGTCTTTTTAATCAAAATTCAGGAAGGACATGTTACACGTCACTTTTAGCAGTACACCTATGCGATACATACAGGAGGACATGGATAATGTAGTTGCGTTAAAAATTCAAATTCATCATTATGTAGAGATTCTCCGTGATAATATGCTGTGATGTACATACTAACCAGTTTTATAGTACTCATTCAACAGCTACTTCTTTCTTTGACATTTCTCACATAATGTCCTCTCGGCCCTTTAAAGCAATGAAAAAAAATGTTTATTTTTTTCTGCTCTTAAAACTAATGAAACTGAAGTGAATATGTGAAGCGAAAGTCACAAGGAAATAAAAAGTAACTAAGAAAAAAAAATCTGACACTATTACAACACAATTGACAAAAGTGTGGTAGCAGCATACTTTGCATTGTCTTCACTCTCCATGTATAGCATAAATGGTTGTCGATGTATGATAGCAGTATGTCATACATGGCTGCATTAAACCCACACATTTTTGGTTGAAATATATTTATTGATGATATATGATTCACCGTTTAAGTGACTATATAGGCAAATCTCAGGTGAGTCATTAGCCTGAGGAAAATACAATGCATGGTGAAAACCTCTTGTCTATGTTTCAGTCTAACTCTTGGTCATCTCCTGGGGTGTCCACCTCCGGGACGAGAAAAGATCCACAATGTTGTTGAGTGACGGAGGGAAGCGAGGAGGCCAGTCGTCTCGGCAGCCTGTGACATCTTCTACCCGTTTGAAGCCAATCGACTGTCCTCCAAAGCACAATGAGGAAATTGTACCTAAAACTAAAGCCCCCCCCCCCTCCAAAAAGTGCAGCTTTAGCAGGAACGGTTGTTCCTTGCCAAAAGATTAAGTGTCCTCATGACGTTCTTTGTGTATTTTGTATGAATGCAGTATTTCCCAAATCCTACATCCCTCTGTTAACCACTTGTCTAAATAGTCATAAATCACGACTGAACTCTGGCTTTTTATTAAGAAGGCACTAAAGCTTTCAAAGCTGCTGTGTGGAACACAAAAACATGCAAACATACGGTGCCGCAGTAAATAATTGCCCCAAATTACAGTAAATGATTGCTTTGCTTAACATGATCCACACGTTGCCTACGCACTATAGCAGACAGCTGCTTTCTCACCATGCAGATCGAGCTGTTCCAGTCCCTTGAGGGGTCTGGCGGCGGGTGGCGGTGGAATCAACCTTTCGGTTGAAAAGGGAAGACTTACTGAGTGATCCATTTTCCCTTTGCACGGATCAGAGTTCATTTGTTGTATCCATGTCGTCAGCTGGGATTGCGATTTCCTTTCCTTTTTGACCTGTGCGCGTCATAAGGCCGACTCGCGCAGGAGTGAAGTTGCAGAAGAACAAATATGGATGGTGGAAAATTGAAGGCTGCGGACACTGCCTGACGTGCAGTCCTAAATCTGAAGGTTGTGGGATTGACTGACGTTCTGTACACTCTTCATTGCCAGCCTGTGAGGAAGGCTTGGAAAAGTCATCAAGAGGCTTCCGAACTAACCCAAACAGCTGGAACAGATGTGGTCACCGGCACAACTCTCCAAATGAGATGCGATTACCTTTATCATAAATTCCCTGGTGACAACGATCTTTTTAAGAGAGGCTACGGACCTCACGTGTCGGGCTACGTGTTTCGCTCTCACAAAAGTGATGCCATGAAATTTGGTGTGAAGTGGAAGAAGTGACTTTGCGGTTATCTTTATGTGCACAGACTAAACCGATCAAGCGGTGTGCAGGGAAGACGTGATAACCGCCAGTCTGTCAGGAAACTGCACTGCCATGAAACATGTCCACTATGCATTATGTCACAATGCCATTTGGAACAAGAACAATCAAAGAATTAGCAGCCAAATCTGTGCACTTGGATCATTTGTCATGTGGACGCCTTGCCAGGAAAATACAGAGCAGCTTGAATATGACTGCAGTCAATGTAATGGTTCAACCAAGCTCAACTGCCCCGAGTTTGACCCATTAAATAAATAGCGGCAATTATCTGAGATGCTGGCGATACACGACATAATTTGCCCATTTGTACACAGGGATCAGTGAGTAGACCACAATGCATCCTAATGAAGTACGCATATCATTGGACTATATTGTGGACTTGTTGAAGGAACCACGAGAGGTGCCACATGACATGGCTGTAACAGTGGAAAAAAAGAAAGAAAATAAAGTCCATCCATTCACTTTTAACTACATAGCACGTGTCCTCATCAGAAACATGGGAGACGGGGGACCTATCTGAATTGATTTGGGATGAAAGGCAAAGTAGAAACTGGTCGCCAGTGAATCGCTGAGTTCATACAGACAAATAACCAGTCGCGCTTACATTCACACCTATGGACAGTTATTTAGTCTTCAATTAACCTAAAGTGCATATTGTGAGGGTAATGGAGGAGGCTACATTGAAAAAAAATCCACACATGCATGCTAAGTGCATGTCAACTCCGGTAATTAATAATAATTAAAATAAAGCTACTCGTATATATATTTTTTTAAACAGTAGACTTTTTAAAGCAAAAACAGAGCTGATATTAATGCGAAAAGATACAACCTCCTGTTGCCCACCTCCCACCAGCTGGGGCCCTCCTGCTGCTTTTGAGGTTCATGTCCCCAACCGACTGGTCCGCAGGTCAGAGAACTGGTCCCCCAGGAGCGAGGTCCTCACCTCTCTCCTTTTAAAACATCAGTCTACTTCTGCAGACATTTCCTCAAGATGACGACCAGGAGGAACAGCTGCAGGTAGAAATGCAACAAACACAGAGGATGGACACCTGGACATGAATACTTGAAATCATTTTTCAAATATATTGTGAATACAGGTTTTTTCATATATATATATATATATATATATATTTTTTTTTTTTTTCAGGGGTAGTAGTAGGGGTAGTTTTCAGCTTTAGGGGCAGTAACACAAGTTGATGTGTCCTATAAGGTCACAAGTCATTTTTTTCCTACACACACACACACACACACACACACACACACACACACACACACACACACACACACACACACACACACGCCGCTCTCTCTTATTTTTGGAGACGCAGAGAGATCTTCTGCCAAAGGCCGCTTTATACTGCCGGGCCTCCAATCCAAACGGCTCTACAACATTTAGGAAACCTCCAGGGCCCACAAAGACGAAAAAGCAACAGAGGAAAAATTGCAAGAGACGAGCGACCACACATATTGACTGAGCTCATCCCACCAGGCTGCAGTAAATCACGCTGAAAACGAAAGACATGCTATCATCTAGGACCAATAAAGCCACCATTTGTATGAACAGACTCTTCACATATAACTGTCAGTAAGTATCAAGGTAGTAGACATTTCATAGTGTGCCTCTCACTGAGATCATGCTTTTTGTCATGGAAAACATTCGAGAAGTGAAAATGCGCTCAGTTGAACACATACCTCAAAGGTGGCGGAAGCATCAAAATTGCATGCCTTTTAAGATTTATTGCAATCAGTAAAGTCGTCCTAAAAACACTCATGACACTTGCAGTCATTCAGTCATTACAGCCTAATATTAAAAAAGGAGAGATGAGCAGTATGCAGAACTCTCATCCGGCCATTAGATTTGTTGTTTCAGTCATGATATCATGGCCAAACACATCCATCCATCCATTTTCTAATCCGCTGATCCTCGCGAGGTTCGCGGGCGTGCCGCAGCCTATCCCAGCTGTCGTCGGGCAGTCGGCCGGGGACACACTGAACTGGTTGTCAGCCAATCGCAGGGCACACAGAGACGAAAAACCATTCGTGCTCACAATCACACCAAGGGACAATTTAGAGTGTTCCATTAACCCGCCACGCATGTTTTTGGAATGTGGCACTTAACTGGAGTACTTGGAGAAAACCCAGCAGGCACGCGGAGAGCATAAGAACTCCACACAGGAAGGCTGGGGCCGAGACTTGAACCCTGCACCTCCGCACTGTGAGGCGAACGTGCTCATCTGTCAATAACGCGGCATCCTGGCTACGCACAATCATTTCACAAATAGAGACAAAAAAAAAAAAAACATTCACACCCACGTCCGCACTGTTACTGAGTGCGAACCGATCTCACGCTGCCCTAACACAAATCAGGCTAGTCCGCCTGATTTGTGCCACGACACCATCAGCGACTTTGGGGATCTTGTGTTAAAAATACTAAAAACAGAAGACAATGATTTTCAAATCAAATACATAACTTTGACATGGCACCCAGAGACAACATCAATGTTTGCATAAATTGTGTCTGGGGAAATTGGAATGGGGTGACCACGCTGGCGAGGAGTTGCTTTGTGGCAGATGTCGTTGTTAGATTGCTGCGCTGTGCTCTTGCAGAAATACAGTGAAAGATAATTACTGAACTTAAAAAATTATTTCTCTATTTCAGAAATTCCACTCCATCAAAACGCCCGGTCAGGCAGGGTATGGCTGTTCTTGTCATTTGATTGACGTATTTGATTTTTATTTAGTTAATTTTTACTTAGTCATTTTACTCACACATACATATCTATCTATCTATATATATCTATATCTATATATATATATATATATATATATCTATATATATATATATAGATATATATATATATATATAGAGAGAGAGAGAGAGAGAGAGAGAGAGAGAGAGAGAGAGAGAGAGAGATTTTACATGATCTTATTTGATCTTGTTTTAACCCCAGTGTCCCTCACTGAGGGCCGTCCTCACTGGGAGCTCTGTTTCGCTCTGGCTCGAGGGATGCTGCCATGAGGGAGGTCCTGGCTCAGCGGATGGGGGACTCCGCCTGCCTGGGTTAGGATTGCCATGTGACTGGGGTCCCTGCGAATAGAAGCTGGGCTTGGTTCCTAACATTGCGTCCTCAGTCCCGTGTGCTCAGCCATATGTCTCAGCTTTGTTCTTAGCCATGCTCTTATTTTTATTTATTTATTTGGGGGTGGGGGTGGGGGGTTAACAGTGCTAATTAGGGTGGGCCAGGGCGGTCTTTGCTTGTTGTCCGGTTTTATTGAATTTCAGCAGATTTTAACTATAAAGCACTTTGGGTTGCACATTGCACGATAAGGTGCTGTACAAATACAGTTGATTTGTTTTGAACACAGTCCAAGTTGTCAAAACGATTGATGTTTCGTAACAGATTATAAAAACCACAACTTACTGGTGGCAGACTTACACGATACAGCAGCCGTCTGGACGTAATCATTCTTACGTCAAGCAAAACTTCCTGTTATTGGGATAAAAATGCGGCGTTCCTGCAAGGGGCCTACTAGACTTCTTCACATGGGATATTATTCCCCCATGAAAAGTTCGATAACTGCTTAACAAGTCAAATAAACAAACAGAGAGGACGTGATTTATGGGTTCAGCACACAAGCAGTTTGTTTGTTGGGCCGAGTTTTTCTCCTGTGTTTGGTTTGAGCTTTATAATTACAATGTTGCTCCTACCAATTGTTTCATTAAGTATAATTAGTCCATCCACTGTGCAGTCGTTTGATGTTGTATATCAAAGTGCAAAAAAAAAAAACCGAAAGCGGCGTCAGACGGCGCCTTGCTGACCTCGACTCCAGATGGGTACTCGTCTTTCTTGAGAGATTCGGCCAAGTTCAACCCATCACTGGCTACCATGCGATGGCTTTCGAGCTCAAATGAGGCGGAGGTCGAGATGCGGTGGGCTTCCCTCTCTTCAAGCCTCTGTCGTGTTGGTCAAGGTGGGCTAGCGGGGCATTTTTTGACCACAGTTTACTCTGAGAGCAAGGGAAGCCGACATGGAGCATGCAACAGTATTTACTTCATGACTGACTTCATGTGGGTGGTCCCGCCCTCTGGCCCCTCCTTTTTACTGGAACACAATGGCTGCACCAGACGCTGTACTCTCACATGCTGTCCTGCCTCATTGGAAAAGCCATAAAACACGGTCGTCCTGGGCTCCCAGGCATGATATATTTGGAGCATTTTCTTCCCTCACAGGTTACCCCACATTAAATCGCCACAAAAACGAAAGGAATTTTTATCAATATATTTTCACTTCCAAAAATATGATTTTAGACTTGGTCCTAGCTTATCAAAACACCTAACTCTACTTTATGGATAAAAACATCTCTCAAGGTGATTTATTTTTAAAAACCAGCATTCATATCCATTTAAGAAGCTTCAGGGTTGGTTTTATTCTTTTCAGTTCAAGATGTTACCTGAAGTTGCCCCACACAGTGTATCTGATATAATGTTGACGCTAGCATTAGAACATGAGATCAGCTATGTGGAGCAATGTGTGCATGACCTTTCCACATGACCTGAGGCAGTGGAAATGAAGCACAGCGATAATATTGCTGAATTTGACTTCTGACCGGAGAGGAAATCTGCTCCGGTATGGCTTAAATTATTTCACTTCCATTTTTCATGGCTCATTAGAGAAGGGAAGCTGCACTGTAAACCAAGGACAGATCATTAAAGCGTTTCTACACTTGAAACATACCCACGCATCACACACAAACAATGAAACCTCCTAAGTCAAACAGCTCAAGTTCAACCTATAAAATCAAGAAAGGATATTCCTTTAAAAGCCAACCAATGATCATGTATGACATCATGTCGGACATCATCAAATCACTAAATTTCTGGGAGTGAGTTATCCTTTGTTTTTCTTTAAGACGCTCATTTTTATCTTTCCAGAGAAATTTCAACTCGCACTCTTCGTTATAACCAACTAGATCACACATATGCATCCATGCATGCAAGGAGAAATACTGAATCTCGAATAAAAGCTGGATGTAAACAATGCTTCATCTCTTGAGAAGTGGGGTGGGGTGGTGCCTAAAGTCTGGACACCTATTGTATCTTGCCAACAGCCAGTTACTATTTTTACACTTGTCCACAGTGGTACTTGGACCGTGACCCTCAGGCTGTACTTTTATGGCAAAGGGGCTGTCACTTATGTCACTTTGGGTGCGTTCTTATGCTGCCTGCCATCAGATAAACAGCACTGATTAATTCCAACAAATGTGACAAATGCCACTGGGTGACGCTCATAGCCCTTTTCCACCTAAAAAAAAAAAAAAAAAACTCTCATTAGGTGCCAGGGCCAGTGCTGTGCTTAGTTGGTGCTTAACAAGTTCTTACAAAGAACGTGGCTTACGTCATTGTTTACACAATATCGCCTGTACCATACTCAAGATTTTTCGTGTGAAGAACTTAAAACAAAAAATGGATAATCAGGTCCAATTCGTTCTACTTTATGTTTTGCAAGTCTGCAGGTAAGCGGTGTTTCGACAAAATATGACACATAACAGCAAGCAAGGTCAATAATCCAACAGCCACTTGGAAACTTGACAATCCTTAAATACGAGGCAAGTCTTGATGAGGAACGAGGAACAGGTGCACCGTTGAGGAGGCACGTCCACTGCTCCAGCTGATGCTGACACCAAAATCACAGACAGAGCAAGACCATGACAATTACAGTACTAGATTTCTTTATTTAGAACGTCCATGGCTTTGAACAAAAGACAATGAAATGGCAATGAAAGGATTGAGGAGAAACAATTTTGTTCTTATACCGTACGAGTCTTACCTGGTTTGGTGTGAGAGGAAGACGAAGAAGAAGACAGTGAGGCTGATGAGCTGCTGGATGGGACAAGGGTGCTGCATGATGGGACCGGCAAATTGCAGGAGTCATTTTGCCATGTTGATCGTTGGAAAAGGGCCTCTAAATCCAATGTCGACAATTCTAAAATCGAAACAAAAGGTTGTGGTTTATCATGTAGCTATACGACATGCTGTAAATTGTCTATTGCTGCCACTTCCCTTAAGAATCAAGGGGCGTTGTTATTGTTAGCTTACGAGCGGCTAACTAGCAAATAAACTCGCTCGCACAACATTACACAAACGGTTGTTTGTCTGTGTGTGCCCTGCGATTGGCTGGCAACCAGTTCAGGGTGTGCCCCGCCTACTGCCCGAAGACACCTGGGATTGGCTCCAGCACGACCCTTGTGAGGATAAATGGATTAGAAAATGGAAGGATGGATGAATGGACGTGTTTCAAATTTAAATGTTGTATAGATAGTAAAGTTTTGACCACAGCAAATGTTTGAGTCTCAAAAAAAAATTCACTTGACACAGTTTTTCAAAATTGTTTTGAAATTAGAACAATCTGGAAGTCACGGAGCTATTTGTGTTTCACTTTGGAGTTTCCACCGTATTTATCATAAAACAAGGCCATGCGCATGAAACAAGGTAGATTGTACGACTTCCTTCATGAAAATGATGTTTCACGGACATGCACACAAGCAGCGTAAGGAGTGCACAGACACGGACAGTCCTAACCGCACATGTGGTAATGTAGATGTAACTGGAAGACTTCTCGAGGCATATGGATGCCATTTGTAGGGTGCACTGAGAATGTATAGGTCAGTCTTACCCTTTGGTATCTCTCTATCCATCTGTTTTCACATCACTTGCAAATTATAGTGTCCTCCAGACTCAAATGAACATAAATCAGAACGGTGAAAGTGCAGAAGTTTTCCCATCTGTCATAAAACAATGATTTAATGTACGGGTTGTCAAAATATGGCACAGCGACTTCGCCTTGCTCCCCAGCAGTAGGAACACAAAGCACCATCTCATCGGTGTAATTTATGGCCTCTGAGGGAATGCAGGGTGATTAGGGCTTGGGCCACCAACAGCCAGAAAAACAGTAGGAGCTCCAATGAGGATGGATGGAAAACCTCGACCAAATGTATCAAACAATTCAGCAAAATCTATTTCTGTTTGGAGATATATAGCCTGTTTAGAATATGCGGTACATCTCTGGAACATTTGGTCATCGTGCAGTTGTGAGTTTTGGAGAATCTACATTAAATAGTCAAAGTCCGTGACATGTGAAGTGTTGGTCAGTTGAGGCCAAATCAAATATACAACGAGACCTTTCTGGATTTTAAACAACACTGTAAATGATGTCACCGCGTCTCCATGTAATTGTTTCCTTCAAAGGTGGGGCGAAAGTTAAACAGTGACTGCCACAAACAAGAAGATAGCCTTTACCATGCACGACAACTGCCCTGTTCCTGTTAGCTACTGATCATTAATAGTGCACAACTCAAGGAGGAGATACTTTGTTGACACTTTCATGTGTGTCTAAATAAACGCATATTTCCTGTAAACCCAAAATGGGTGCAATAAAATGAGTTGAGGCTGTCATGCAATAGAGGCATCCACATTCCTCCACCTATCATTATGGTGTTTTTTCTGTCCACATCAAGAAAGCTTCACAACACAGGCCTGAGCTAGTCGAACCCTTGAGCAGCCTGCTTTATTTTAATTTCAAACAAGCACCCAATAGCTAGGACGTGTATTCAAAACATACCAGTTGATCGCCACCTGTCTCTCAGTGTGGGAGGCATATTTGATGGTCATTCGTGGATTGTTTTTGTTCTGGATTTTACAGCTACTCATCTGAGTCCCTGGCCAGTCATTGGCTCAGTGTGAAAGGATTCAAAGTGGGCCCCACACAGCGAGCAAAGTTGCCCCACAGGTGTTTTGCTAGAGTAGTCTGTGTCGAACATCTCTTTGCAACATTATCATCAACTTAGACTTTAATCCCTTTACATTGTTTTACTTTGTACAATAAATACAGGTAGCTCACAGTGTATAGTGGCCACACAAATAAAATGGGTAATCAATTCAATTTGCAAACAATCAGCTCAAATATCATGTTGAAATGCAAGTATAAGAGTATATCTAAGGCATTTGAATAATCCGGTGTGGTTACCATAGGATCCTTTGATTACCCATGTGGAAGATATCAACAACCAGGGGTGCACATAGCAATTCTGGTGTGGTTCTCAAAAGAGCACCACTTTTTCCCCTGACCCAGCCTCCACGCTGGATTAAGTTAAAGATTTACAGTAAGTATGGAACCAGGGGATTAGCTGATTTGGCGCAGTTCGTTATGGGAAGCGATCGTCTGTGTCTTTTGGCACCACAGATTAGTTTCAGGTAAAGACATATGTATTCCATTCCATTCAGTGAGTTCACTCAAAGGATTCTATTGTTGTAATGAGTTGTTTTTGATTGACACAACACTACTCGAGCCCCCTCTACTGCTTCAAATGATTAAAAAAACAAAACAACACGCAAAATGCTTGGCACACTAATGCCAAGTTACACACTTGAATCTGGTGTGCTTTTAATACTTTCAACGCACACGTGTACCTGCGCACCACTTCGGTGCACCCCTGTGGCCTGTCTACAATATTGGTAGATTGTTTGAATTCCATCACAATTAAGCCATTTTGACAAAATCCAAGGTGCACGCTGTTGATGTAATTAAATAGTAAACCACTCTGACCCATAACAGGGCAAAGGACCCGAGTACAGAAACAGGATGTCTTTGTGCTGTTTGAAGGTTACCCTTAAATTTTTAGCTTTGCATTGCCCCCGGAGGTCCACCAGTTCTGGCCAAGTAGTTGCTTATTCCCCAGGAGGACCCCAATGTTCCCACTGCGTCACTTAAAGCACGTGAAGTTGGGGCCTGGCTATCTGTTTAAACAGCAGGTAGGCCACCATCTCTTCTCTGTTGTGTCCGTGGCTTCCTTCAACAGCTGGTGGGGGAAGGGAACGGGAGGTTTCCCATACAGTCAATGGTTCCGAAGGGGCCTTGAAATCATTCTTTCAGGATGAAGTGCCATGGAAACAAAAACACAAATATGTGCCAGAATGTTGACCATTTCCTTCAGTTCGCTAGCTTGCAAGGCAGATGGTTACACGACAGCCATTGGTCAGTAAATCCGTCTGAACAAAACATTTCTCACTTACATTATTCTTCTGTGTATGGGCATGAGAAATAAAGAAATAAAATCAAATCCATCATGAACGGAAGTAATAAAACAGAAAAAAGGCTACTTTGCACACAGCCTGACAGGTTTCCCCATTCAAGGTGGCCTCAGATGTGTTTCTATATAGCGTCTCGCGTCAACACCACTGACAGCAAAAAGCACTTAGGGACCCACAGATCACTTTACCATCTTTCCAGCAGGAAGGTTATTGTGGAGGAGGTGGGCGGTGGGGTTTTGTGGAGGGGCCCAAAAGCACTGGAGTGATGCATACTTAAAATCTTTGTCCACTAGGTGGCAGTGTTGACACTCGATTGATGAAATCACATTTAAGTACTCGACAGCAATGGTACATTATTAATTCTTGCTGCTCAATGATAGCTGCAATTCATTATGGCTATTCATTAGTTTTTCTATTGTTTAACGTGAAAAATAAAAATGTTACTCAAAAAGCCTTTTTCAGACGACAATAAAGCTGCACGTTCTACAAATTTTAGGCCCATCAGGTTAACGTTAAGATGATTATCTCATTTGGAATGCTGCATTTAAGTTTTTTAAATATTCTTCAGAGACTTTCTTTTTTTTCCCCTTTTTTTTAACGGATAATAGCTTAATTTCCAAAGTAAAGTATTCAGACATTACGCATGGGGCACAAGTGGTAGTCATTATTTAATTTCATCGCCTCATTTAAATTTAGGTAAACACAGCACTTCAGTCAAAATGTTTTAGAGCATAACAATACATATTTGTAAAACACACAAATTCTGAAAAGTAGATGTTTACACAGCCCATGTTGAACATTTTTCTTTGTTTCTCCATCCGGTTTTGAGACTGTTTAAAAATAACTGGCATAAACAAACTAAAACGATGAATTCCCTGAAGTGTTCACGTGACAATTTTTACCCTGTCACCAACCATGACGCATGGAAAGCGGCTCTTTTTTTTTTTGTGTGAGTGTGTTTGGGCTTCCATGCAGCAAGTCGGCTCGCCCTCTGTAAAGCTGCTCCACACTCAGCTGTTAACTTTTCCTCTGTGGGTGACCAAGGGTTGAGCGCAGTCCCTGTGGTCCAACAACAAAAAAACATACACCTAGACAGTGATGCTGATATGCGAAGCACTCCTCAAGTCCACACACACACACACACACACACACACA